>NC_092372.1:125589343-125928891 GCF_030028105.1 Mobula birostris | reverse complement strand
GCCGGGGTGTCAGTGGTTCCACAACCAGGACTTGTGATCTGCACCGGCTGCTCATACAACCATCCACCACCTGTCCCCATGGTCACGTGAGCTAAGCAGGTGCTGCACCTTGCCCGAGGGTGACCTGCAGGCTAGCCGAGGGAAGTAGTACCTTTGGCAGAGATGGATCTCCACCCAGCCACCCACATGCTGGAATATATCTTGTGATACAGCAACACTTTGTATTTCTCTGACTGTATTGGAGCAATCAGCAGCATTTATATGGATAGAGTTATCATTACTTTTTCACTTTATTTCAAAGTCACAGTATTCTTGGATAATGAAGCTGGAGGCATTGTTGCTTATAAAGCTCATTATTGGAGAGTCCTTGTCTGTATCTTCCACACTGAAACTTCACACTGCAGGTACTAGTCCAACATGTGATCCTTGGTTTACCCTTTGGGTCAGAGGCACACCCCATTTTTTATGCCTTGGAGCCTTATCATTAACTGAGAGTCTGTCAACCCCAGATTGGGAACCCCTGCTTGAGATGATGATGCTCTTTTGCTCTTTTGCATTTCAGTGCTCTCAGCTGGTATGCATTGAGCAAGATCTCCATTATACTGCCATTTTTCATTGGTTTCATTGTGGTTATTGGATTTATTGAGAATGCCCTCAAGAAAATGAATTCCAGGGTTGCATATGGTGACATATATATACTTTGATAATAAATTAACTTTGAACTTTGAACATGTGGACAGCCCGACTAGAGGAGAGGCCATTCTAGTTCTAGCACTAATGCTAGTAGTTATACGTTTGCTGGCGGAAAGATAGATTGTTTTGAGATGAAATCCACAACAGTCCACTCACTGCCAATACAGGCACAGGTACCAAAGAGTGAGAAGCATTTATGCATACATCAGCCATTGAGGGCAATATAGTGGAGTGTGATGGAGGGGAGTACGTTTTGCATAAAGTAAGGTATGAACCCAGGGAGCATGATAGTAACTGATCAATTTTTTTAAAAAGCTTTCAAGTTTCAAGCAACAGTTTAAGAAGGCAGCTCAACACCGCTTTCTCAAGGCAATTCAGCCTGAGGAGACCATATCACTTACATTCAAGAACAAAATAGTGGTATAGGTACACAAAGCTCTCCACAATTCAGTTTGAATATATTGTGTTCATATGTTTGCTTCAGACTGACTAGGCTTTTCTGTTACAGTAGAGTTTAGACATTGATATCATCCACGAGCCAGTTAAAGTCAGAAGTTTACGTACACCTTAGCTAAATACATTTAAACTCAGTGTTTCACAATTCCTGACATTTAATCCTAGAAAACATTCCCTGTCTTAGGTCAGTTAGGATCACTACTTTATTTTAAGAATGTGAAATGTCAGAATAATAGTAGAGAGAATGATTTATTTCAGCTTTTATTTCTTTCATCACTTTCCCAGTGGGTCAGAAGTTTACATGCACTTTGTTAGTATTTGGTAGCATTGCCTTTAAATTGTTTAACTTGGGTCAAACATTTTGGGTAGCCTTCCACAAGCTTCTCATGGTAAGTTGCTGGAATTTGGTTCCATTCCTCCAAACGGAGCTGGTGTAACTGAGTCAGGTTTGTAGGCCTCCTTGCTTGCACATGCTTTTTCAGTTCTGCCCATGAACTTTCTATTGGATTGAGGTCAGGGCTTTGTGATGGCCACTCCAATATCTTGATTTTGTTGTCCTTAAGCAATTTTGCCACGACTTTGGAGGTATACTTGGGGTCATTGTCCATTTGGAAGACCCATTTGCGACCAAGCTTTAACTTCCTGGCTGATGTCTTGAGATGTTCCTTCAATATATCCACATAATTTACCTTCCTCATGATGCCGTCTATTTTGTGAAGTGCATCAGTCCCTCCTGCAGCAAAGCACCCCCATAACATGATGCTGCCACCCCCATGCTTCACGGTTGGGATGGTGCTCTTCAGCTTGCAAGCCTCACCCTTTTTCCTCCAAACATAACGATGGTCATTATGGCCAAACAGTTCAATTTTTGTTTCATCAGACCAGAGGACATTTCTCCAAAAAGTAAGATCTTTGTCTCCATGTGCACTTGCAAACTGTAGTCTGGATTTGTAATGGCGGTTTTGGAGCCGTGGCTTCTTCCTTGCTGAGCAGCCTTTCAGGTTATGTCGATATAGCACTCGTTTTACTGTGGATATAGAAATTTGTCTACCTGTTTTCTCCAGCATCTTCACAAGGTCCTTTGCTGTTGTTCTGGGATTGATTTGGACTTTTCGCGCCAAAGTACGCTCATCTCTAGGAGACAGAATGCGTCTCCTTCCTGAGCGGTATGACGGCTGCCTGGTCCCATGGTGTTTATACTTGCGTACTTTTGTTTGTACAGATGAACGTGGTGCCTTCAGGCATTTGGAAATTGCTCCCAAGGATGAGTCAGATTTGTCATCATTTTCTGATCTCAATCCAACAGAAAATTTGTGGGCAGAACTGAAGAAGTGTGTGCGAGCAAGGAGGCCTACAAACCTGATTCAGTTACACCAGTTCTGTCCGGAGGAATGGAACAAAATTCCAGCAACCTACTGTGAGAAGCTTGTGGAAGGCTACCCAAAACATTTGACCCAAGTTGAACAATTTAAAGGCAATGTTACCAAATACTAACAAAGTGTATGTAAACTTCTGACCCACTGGGAAAGTGATGAAAGAACTAAAATCTGAAATAAATCATTCTCTCTACTATTATTCTGACATTTCACATTCTTAAAATAAAGTAGTGATCCTAACTGACCTAAGACGGGGAATGTTTTCAGGGATTAAATGTCAGGAATTGTGAAACACTGAGTTTAAATGTATTTGGCTAAGGTGTGTGCAAACTTCTGACTTCAACAATATATGTAGTTATTTATTTATTTGATTAGAGGTAGAGACCTGTGACTAGTGGTGAGCTCTCGGATTGCTGCTGGGCCCATTGTTGTTAGACAGCTGAATCGATGGTTTAGGTAAGAATATACGAGACATGGTCTATAAATATGCAGTTGACACTAAATAGGTGATATAATGGACAATGAAGAAGGTTATCAATAATTTTAGGGAGGATATGGATCAGCTGAATAGGAGGACTGAAGAATCACAAATGGAATTTAATTTGGATAAGTGCAAGGCCGTTGCATTTTGGAAAGTCAAATCCATGTAGAACTTTTATAGCGAACAGCAGGGCCCTGGGGAGCGTTGTAGAATAGTAGAACTTCAGAGTACAAGGACATGGCTCCCAGAAAGTGGAGACACAGTCTGTTTGGTGAAGAAGGCTTTCGGGGTGTTGGCCTTCATACATCAGTGCACTGAGTATAAAAGTTGAGCGGTCATCGTGTGGTTGTTCAGGGACACTGGTGAGGCTAATCCTGGAACATAGTGTTCAGTTTTAGTCACCTGCTACTAGGAAGTTGCGATTAAACTCGAAAGAGTGCAGAAAACTCAAAGGATGCTGTCAGCACCTGAGAGACTGAGGTTATAGTGAAAGGCTGAACAGGCTAGAATTGTATTCCATAGAACATAGGAGGCTGGGAGGTAATCTTATTGAGGTGTGTAAAATCAGAAGCGGGCAGAGATAAGGTGAATATATCCCAGAGTTGGAGTCTCAAGAAGCAGAGGACATAAGTTTAAGGAGAGAAGGGAAAAATTAAGAGGAGCTGGAGGAATAACTTTTTTTTTAAGACAAAGGGTGGTGTCTATGTGGAATTAGATGCTGGAGGAATTAGTTGAGGCAGGTAGGCTAACAACTTTTAAAAACAAATTGTAGATTGGAAAAGTTCAGAAGTTATGGGTCAAACACTGGCAATTGGATGGGGAATCGTAGTCAGCATGAACCACGAGGCTTGCAGGGGCTGTTTTGCCCTGTTTGACACTAAGACTCTATAAACTTCCTGCATGAAGGGAGCTAATCTTCAACAGTTCAGCCCCCAGTACTGCGTGCCAGAAGCACAATTACCCCAACTTTAGTCCACAAGCTGCGGTATGTAGATGTCATTAGTGTTTTCACAAGCTTAGAGACTGACTTCCAAGACATTGTTGATGTTTTCACTGAGACATGTGAGATGTTGGGCCTTATATCCAGAATCCACGAGACAGAGGTCATCATATTCCTCTCAGTGTCACAATGCTCTCCAACAGTGAAGGTAGCTGAAAATATGAACCACCTTCCATATCTCGAAAGCTGTCTTTCAATGGAGGTAGACATCGAAGATCAATTTCACTGCCATCGTCAATGTTGCAGTGCACACTTGTAGTCCATAGAAGAGAAAGGGATTTGAAGATGAAGACCTCTGATCTGACACAAAATTCATAGTCAAATGAGCATTAATGATTCCTGGTCCTCCCCTGTGCTTCTGCGACCTGGATGACCAGCAGAACGTATGCCAATGTACTGGAAAAATGCCCATAACACTGCCTCCACTGAATCTTCCAAGTTCACTGTAAGGGCACAAGAACCAATGTCAGTATCCACTCATACATCACCCTCTCCAGTCATGAAACCACTAATTTGATGACAATAGGCAAGATATAATATTCATATGTTGAACACTAGACTTCCTAAGCAGGCACCGTATTCCACTCTGTGTTGTTGGACGAGTTCACCGGCCAAGCAAGGGAAAGATTCAAGGCTGTTCTGGATGGTTCCTTGAAGAAATGCAACATCCCTACTGACTCCTGGGAACCTCTGGGCTAGACCATTTGAAGCAGAGCATGAGCATCCAAGGTGGTAATGAGAACTCTGAGGCTAGGCATCATGTAGATAAAGATGCTTTGAATAAGGCGGAAGGAGTAGTCTACCTTACAAACCACCCATTCACCTGGCTGGTCCTGCTCCATTCGCGGAAGACTCCACTGTTCCTACAGTGACCTTATTTTCCAGCTCGAGGCCCACAAAACTGTAGTGGATAAGTGATTTTCTACCCTAAGAAACTGCCTAAGCAGATACTAACCTTAACCTTTTGTATAGCAGAGTCTCTGCTTCAAGTCAGCACATTGAAGTTATTGTGAATATTTTTTCAGACTCACCCTGTCAACACGAATACACAGTACAGTTGCTGATTTTGTGAACTTGCCCAGCTTCAGTTCGTTAGCAAGCAAATCCTGCTGTCTGCATCACATACATGTCCCTGGGAGTTTGGATCTCTGGTGCATTAACACACAGGGGGTGCAGAAGAATTATGAGGGAAACAAAAGCGATGAACGGTATGTATGTTTCATTTGGGCTTCTTCTCAGAGCTATTCAAAACCATCGCAAGATGCTATCCTGCTTTTTAATACTGAACATTGCAAAAGAACAGATTAATTGCAGGTCAGAACGTGTCAGAATTTATCAGCTTAAAAAATGAAGAACATAGGATTTTCAAACTGCATGCCCAAACAAGATATGGACCTAACATGCAGATCACTTAAAAACAGGCAGGGAGTCAGTATAATGTAATAACTGACTCGCAGTTACATCCTATTGTTTCATCCAATCAGTAAATTGATCGCACTTTATTTCTGGGTGTGTAAAAACTCATTCTGGCTCTAGGGCTTTTCAGTTTGTTTTCAGCATTGGACTTGCTAAAGATGTGGAACTGAAACCTACGCACTGATACTTCTCTTTACTGGGAAGTTGATTTGATGAAGAGATTTGAAATACCACTCCCAGATCAGGTTTCCAATAACTAGGAGCTCATCAACCACATACACAGGGGTAGACCCCAGTAATCGGATCATTTGAAAAACATTGCATTGTTTACTATTTCATGCATGTCTGCCAAATGGAGTGTATGTTTACAAAAGTTAAGGTAATAAGTGAAAAAATCAGGGTGACAATTAGTCAAACATCAGTTGGATGGAATTTTAAAATAAATCATTCTTCTGCCGAATTATCTTCAATGTTTGAAAATTTGGGCTGGAAATTTACAAATTAACATGAGCTATAATGCAGATAACCACATTAAAAAAACACACAAAAACCAAAAAATTCAACACAGGTACCATTCACACTTGCCAGCCTGTGGTGCAGTGGCATCTGTGTTGGACTTCAAGGCAAACGGTCTCCGGTTTGAATCTGGCTGGCTCCTTGCATGCTTTCCATCTGCGCAGCATTGAGCATCGAGCTAGGAACAAGGCCTTGTAAAAAACAAACAAAATGCTAAAGAAAAAGGCAAGGTTGCTGTCCGTTGTGCCACAGGGCATGGAATGGAACAACAACAACTATTCACACTTAGCACATGCAGTCACCGTTATTGGGATAATGGCTCCAAACAGCATAGTATGTATTATAAGGGTGTCATTTATAATAACTAATTACAGTTCCTGATATCCTTCACCTGTGCCAACTGATGTCCATCTGGAAATTCAAAGCAAAAGCAGAATATGTCAGAAATGTTCAGCAGGTCAAGCAGTATCTGTGGAAAAATAATGAGTTATTACCTTTCAGATAAAGTTAGCTTTAACCAGCAAACTGCAATGATCTCAGTGTTGTAACCATGAAAAAATCAGGAAGTTACAAACTGGCTGTGGGCCATGCTAAGGTCATCTGGCAGCTGCTGAGCATGTTCTCCAGTGATTAGAAGGGAGTTTGACTGCCACAATCCCAATTTCTGTTTCAGCTTGGTTTTAGGTGTCCATCAACCTATTGACGATGTTGTCTTGCAATGGGAGATTTTGACCAGAATATTTCTGTTGCCTTGGATTTCCCCCTACTCGTTTTCACGTCTTTGTTGTGAATAGTCCACCAAAGACATCTTCCCACTCTGTGTTGACCAAGTAGGTTTGTGAATTCCTGTCTTGCGTGTAGACACTTGTATCCCTGAGCAGTGCAAGATAACAGAAATCTTTATGAGGGTCTAATCTGGGGTTTCAACAGTTCCAGAGAAGACTTGATTTGTGGTAACTTTCAACAGAATTTTGTAATCTGCTTTCACAATGACATGGGTCACCAATTTATAATCTCTTCCCTTTCCCTTGTAGATGAAGGTCTGGATACCTCCCTCATTAATTCGGGCATACTATCTGCGAGAAGCATCATTTTGAACACTTCTAATAGTTCGGACAATCCAGAACCAAGTACAACTCTGGGACATTTCTGGGAATTAGCTTGCCTTGAAGGAATGAAAAGACTTTGACAGATATGGTGATATTGACCTTGAGTCAAGAACAAGGCTTTGGACTTGGTGGTTATATTTTATTAAGTTCTACAGGAATGAACAAGGGAAACAGATAAGGGAAATGAAGTCATGGTTGTGTCATACTTAGATGGGCGATAACGAACACTTTCCAGTGTTAACAATTAAGCAATAAAAGATGTGATAATAGCACATTTGGAAAGCGGTGAAATCATCGGACAAAGTCAGCATGGATTTGTGAAAGGAAAATCATGTCTGACAAATCTCATAGAATTTTTTGAGGATGTAACTAGTAGAGTGGATAAGGGAGAACCAGTGGATATGGTATATTTGGATTTTCAAAAGGCTTTTGACAAGGTCTCACACAGGAGATTAGTGTGCAAACTTCAAGCACACGGTATTGGGGGTAAGGTATTGATGTGGATAGAGAATTGGTTGGCAGACAGGAAGCAAAGAATGGGAATAAACGGAACCTTTTCAGAGTGGCAGGCAGTGACTAGTGGGGTACCGCAAGGCTCAGTGCTGGGACCCCAGTTGTTTACAATATATATTAATGACTTGGATGAGGGAATTAAATGCAGCATCTCCGAGTTTGTGGATGGCACGAAGCTGGGTGGAAGTGTTAGCTATGAGAAGGATGCTAAGAGGATGCAGGGTGACTTGGATAGGTTAGGTGAGTGGGCAAATTCATGGCAGATGCAATTTAATGTGGATAAATGTGAGGTTATCCACTTTCGTGGCAAAAACAGGAAAACAGATTATTATCTGAATGGTGGCCGATTAGGAAAAGAGGAGGTGCAATGAGACCTGGGTGTCATTATACACCAGTCATTGAAAATGGGCATGCAGGTACAGCAGGCAGTGAAAAAGGCGAATGGTATGCTGGCATTTATAGCAAGAGGATTCAAGTACAGGAGCAGGGAGGTACTACTGCAGTTGTACAAGGCCTTGGTGAGACCACACATGCAGTATTGTGTGCAGTTTTGGTCCCCTAATCTGAGGAAAGACATCCTTGCCATAGAGGGAGTACAAAGAAGGTTCACCAGATTGATTCCTGGGATGGCAGGACTTTCATATGATGAAAGACTGGATGAACTAGGCTTATACTCGTCGGAATTTAGAAGATTGAGGGGGGATCTTATTGAAACGTATAAAATTCTAAAGGGATTGGACAGGCTAGATGCAGGAAGATTGTTCCCGATGTTGGGGAAGTCCAGAATGAGGAATCACAGTTTGGGGATAAAGGGGAAGCCTTTTAGGACCGAGATTAGGAAAAACTTCTTCACACAGAGAGTGGTGAATCTGTGGAATTCTCTGCCACAGGAAACAGTTGAGGCCTGTTCATTGGCTATATTTAAGAGGGAGTTAGATATGGCCCTTGTGGCTAAAGGGATCGGGAGTATGGAGGGAAGGCTGGTACAGGGTTCTGAGTTGGATGATCAGCGATGATCATACTGAATGGCGGTGCAGGCTCGAAGGGCCAAATGGCCTACTCCTGCACCTATTTTCTATGTTTCTATGTTTCTGTCCAGATGGTGTGCTTCTAGGAAAATACAGGATCAGCTATGCTAAAATTACTGGAAAATTTACTGCATAATTATATGTATATAGGTGAATTGACTCTTCCTACACACCCTTTAGACTGTATTGAAATTTCTAAGCACAGACCCCTTTGTTCTATTTGCTCCAGTCTGAAAGCCTCACAGCATATACCTTATCAATCCTTATTAGGCGCTTACAGGGTACTTTCCTAAACTCCATTTTATAGCCAAGTGTTTAGAACCAGGAATCAGTCTAATAAAGCAAGTCATAGAAGGATGGAAACACTCAGCAGGTCAGACAGCATCCATGGAAAGAGAAACAGAGTTAACATTTCAGGTCAGTGTCTCTTCATCGTGAGCTGAGCCTCTGCTACTGAAGTGGCAGGGCTCAGTCCGAGAGCAAGGAACAACCTGAGGTTTGCATGATTTCAGTGCCAGGCCACGTTGAAAAGGTCAGGGTGTCAAGGCCACAGGCGAGGGACGGGACAGTGTTCAGCTTGCTGCTTTGTGAAGTTTACTCTCCTCTGCGTTGAACTGAGACTCTAGCCTGCAGCTAACGGGCTCCTAAGTTGGCTTTGTGCCTGTGGACTCACGTTTGTGAACTTCAGTTGTTTCCTTGCTGTTGTTGTTTGCATGATTTGTGTTTTTTTTCCTGCACTTTGGGTGTTTGATGGTCTTCTGTTTTTTCAGCAGGTGCTATTGGGTTTCTTTGTTTTGTGGCTGCCTGAAAGGAGATGAATCACATCACTGTATATAGTATACTTACTTTGACAATAAATGTACTTTGACTTTGACCTATAGTGGTGCGACACCAGAAGATTGTTTAATGCTATAATATAATATAGAACAGCTGGAGAGCTGGGCAGAGGAATGGCGAACAGAATTTAATCCTGACAAATGTGAGGTGATCTATTCGGGAAGGAAAACAAAGTTAGCACTTGCACAGTAAATAGGAGGACCCAGGGAGTTTAGATCTACAGCGGGACTGTGGTGCAAATCCATGGATCTCTGAAAGTGGCAGCACAGTTGGATAAGATGGTGCAGAAAATATCTAGGAAGGTTGTCTTCAATGGCCGTGGCATTGGATTTCAAAGCTGGACACCATGTTACAATGTTTTAAAACACTGAGTGCAGTACGGTCACCGCACTAAAGGAAGGATAAACCATAGAAACCATAGAAACTACAGCACAGAAACAGGCCTTTTGGCCCTTCTTGGCTGTGCCGAACCATTTTCTGCCTAGTTCCACTGACCTGCACACGGACCATATCCCTCCATACACCTCCCATCCATGTATCTGTCCAATTTATTCTTAAATGTTAAAAAAGAACCCGCATTTACCACCTCGTCTGGCAGCTCATTCCATACTCCTACCATCTCTGTGTGAAGAAGCCCCCCCAATGTTTCCTTTAAACTTTTCCCCCCTCACCCTTAACCCATGTCCTCTGGTTTTTTTCCCCCTTGCCTCAGTGGAAAAAGCCTGCTTGCATTCACTCTATCTATACCCATCATAATTTTATATACCTCTGTCAAATCTCCCCTCATTCTTCTACGCTCCAGGGAATAAAGTCCTAACCTATTCAACCTTTCTCTGTAACTGAGTTTCTCAAGTCCTGGCAACATCCTTGTAGACCTTCTCTGCACTCTTTCAACCTTATTTATATCCTTCCTGTAATTTGGTGACCAAAACTGAACACAATGCTCCAGATTCGGCCTCACCAATGCCTTATACAACCTCATCATAACATTCCAGCTCTTAGACTCAATACTTGGATTAATAAAGGCCAATGTACCAAAAGCTCTCTTTACGACCCTATCTACTTGTGACGCCACTTTTAGGGAATTTTGTATCTGTATTCTCAGATCCCTCTGTTCTACTGCACTCCTCAGTGCCTTACCATTAACCCTGTATGTTCTACCTTGGTTTGTCCTTCCAACGTGCAATACCTCACACTTGTCTGTATTAAACTCCATCTGCCATTTTTCAGCCCATTTTTCCAGCTGGTCCAAGTCCCTCTGCAGGCTCTGAAAACCTTCCTCACTGTCTACTACACCTCCAATCTTTGTATCATCAGCAAATTTGCTGATCCAATTTACCACATTATCATCCAGATCATTGATATAGATGACAAATAACAATTGACCCAGCACTGATCCCTGTGGCACACCACTAGTCACAGGCCTCCACTCAGAGAAGCAATTCTCTACCACCATGCTCTGGCTTCTTCCATCGAGCCAATGTCTAATCCAATTTACCACCTCTCCATGTATACCTAGCGACTGAATTTTCCTAACTAACCTCCCATGCGGGACCTTGTCAAAGGCCTTACTGAAGTCCATGTAGACAATATCCACTGCCTTCCCTTCATCCACTTTCCTGGTAACCTCCTCGAAAAACTCCAATAGATTGGTCAAACAATGTGCATTCTGTGTGTGTGTTGTGGGGAAGGTTCACAGGGTTGTTACCCAGGATGGAGCAGCATAGTTATCAGCAGACAGTGGATGTACTGGGCTTGTTTTCCCTGGAGCAGAGGGGGCAGAGGCTTGATGAAGGTATATAGAATGCTGAGTGGTTAGACCAGGCGTTCCTAACCTGGGGTCCATGGACCACTTGCTTAATGGTATTGGTCCATGGGTTAGACAGTATAGACTGTACAAACCTTCAAATTCAAGTTCAAGTTTGATTGTCATTCAACCATACATGAATACCCGTGAATACAGCCAAACAAACAGCGTTCCTCCAGGACTAAAGTACGAAACACAGTACCAACAGTCACAACAGCACAAGGCACATGTAAGGCAGCAAGCAGATACAAGATATCAGTACAATACAGTCACACAAAAAAATATAGTCCAAAACCCTGAGTCCATGAACGTTGCAACAGTTTGCAATCAAACACAATACGAACTCTGGGGGCACCACCAACTCCAGCTTGGCTACCACGCCACACCACCTCTGGCGAAGTGCACCGACTCTCACACCTCTCTGCTGGGCGGCTTTGAATAGGCAACACCTCGGTTTGAGGCCCAGTCCTTGCTATGACGGGGCCACACAGCTCCACCACTGTCTGCCAATTAACCAGTGAATCGGACTTGCGGCATTCCACATTAACAATGTCGAACAGGGCGCTGCAATCACAACAGAAGCAACTG
Organism: Mobula birostris; assembly: GCF_030028105.1. Classification (NCBI taxonomy): domain Eukaryota; kingdom Metazoa; phylum Chordata; class Chondrichthyes; order Myliobatiformes; family Myliobatidae; genus Mobula; species Mobula birostris. The sequence continues at coordinate 125,917,071 of NC_092372.1, read as the reverse complement.
GGACATTCACCTGATGTTAAACCGCATACCGCATTCACGTACTGACTTCTCCAGCACCTCTCTGATGTATGCAGCAGCACGATCTGCACCAAGTCCAGCTCCTTCGGTGTTTCTGCCAACGAGCAACTCAGTGATAGGGTAGACCTGCAGACTTCTGAGTTCTTTATGTCCAGCAGGGTCTTGCAATTGTAACAAATACATTTAAAAAGGATAATAACACCTTTTGTCGGCCCCGTAGTAGCCGCTGCAATCGAACACACTGCCATCTTACCCGAAGCATCTTTTCCCCATGGTGCCAGTGTCAAAGACAAAAAGCATAAATTTAAGAAAAAAGAGTAAGAGTCTTAAAGGGGGATCTGAGGAGGAACATCTTCAAATAGATAATGGGTGAAAACTGGAATGAACTGTCTGGGAGGTGGTGGATACAGATACGCTCACAACGGTCCAGACACACATTTGAATCTCAAGGCATAGAAGGTTATGGACTTAATGGAAGTAAACAGGATTAGTTCTAACCAAGTATGATGGGTAAAATGAATGAGATGGGCTGAAGGGCCTCTTTATGTGCTGTTTGATACAATGTGAAATGCACTGTGAAAGGCAAGACCCTTAAAAGTATTGATGAACGGGATTTTGGGGTCCAAGTTCATAGATCACCGAAAGCGGCAACACAGATTGATAGGGTGGTTATGGCATGCCTGCCTTTGTTAGTCGAGACATTGAGCTCAAAAGTCAGAAAGTTATGTTGCAGCTTTATAATACTCTAGTTAAACCGCATCTGGACTACTGCACACTGTTCTGGCTGCCCCATAATAGGAAGGATACTAAGGCTTTGAAGAGGGTGCAGAAGAGGTTTACTCAGATGCTGCCTGGTTTAGAGGGCACGTGCTATCATGAGAGTCTGTACAAACTTGGGTTGTTTCCCCTGAAGCGCCAGAGGCTGAGGGGAGATCTGATAGAGGTTTGTACGATTATGAGAGACATAGATAGAGTGAGTAGATAGAATCGTTTCCCAGGGTTGAAATATCTAATACCAGAGACCATTCACTTAAGGTGAGGGGGGTAATTTCAAAAGAGATACATGAGGCAAGATTTTTACACAGAGAGTGGAAGGTGCCTGGAATGTGCTGTCTGGGCTGGTGGTGTTAGAAGCAGATATATTAGAGACTTTTAGGGGACGTTTAGATAGGCACATGACTCTGAGGAAAATAGAGGGATATGGACATTCTGCAGGCAGAGGGAATTAGTTTAGTTGGCCATTTGATTACTATTTTAATTGGTTCAACACAAAATTATGACCTGAAAGGCTTGTTTGAGATTTGTACTGATCTATGTTCTCTGACTGTACGACACCCTAAGAATGGAGACTGAGAAGCATTGAGTACTGCAAATGTGGTCCAGCCAATCCCACCAACTAGAGAAAGGCTTCTTTATTCTTAAACATGCTTACCTGGAATTAAATTCAACATTGCCTACTGTAACTGTATGTTTATATGTTGCTTTCGATAAGCTAGCACATCAATGTAGTTCAGTGGTTCTGGGAAAAGATAGATCAGTAATAAATTTCTAAAGGCAGGGGAAGGCTAATTTTACTAAAATAAGGCAGAAGTTGGCAAAGTAGATTTGGAGCATCTACTGTACTTGCCAATGAGTTCACAGTGGGAAATGTAAAAGAAGAAATAACAAGTGCTGAAGGGCAAGCTGACTAGTACAGGGACGCTGAATGCCTAGTGATGAAGGAGAAAAAAGAAAGTTACGACAGGTAGAGAGAACTAGAGATGAGAAGGCTGTGGAGATATAAAAAGTGTAGGGAAATACTTTAAACTGATATTAGGAAAGGAAGGAAGAGTCATGAAAATCACTGGCAGATAGGATTATAGTAAAGCTATATATTAAGCTTGCATGTGTTGAATTTTAAGAGCAGGGATGAAATGCTGAGGCTTTATAAGCCATTGTTCAGACCATACTTGGAGTATTGTGAGCAGTGATTTAAGAAAGGATGTGCTGGCATTGGAGAGGGTCCAGCAGACGTTCGCGAGAATGATTCCAAGAATGAAAGGGGTTAATGTATAAGGAATGTTTGATGGCTCTGAGCCTGTACTTACTGGAGTTTAGAAGTTTGAAGGAGATCTCATTGAAACCTATCGAATATTGAAAGGTCTCGATAGAGAGGATGTTTCCTATAGTGGGGGAATCTGGGACCAGAGGGTACAGCCTCAGAATAGAAGGAAGTTCATTTATACAAAGGTGAGAAGGAATTTGTTTAGCCAGAGGTTGTTGGACTAGTGGAATTCATTGCCACAGATGGCTGTGGAGGCCAAGTCATTGGGAATATTTAAAGCAGAGATTGATAGGTTCTTGATCAACCAGGATGTCAATGGTCATGGGGAGAAGCTGGAGAATGGGGTTGAGTGGGATAATAAGTCAGTCATGATGGAATGGCAGAGCTTATCTACTTATTATTATTATTCCTTTCTCTTTGTATTTGCAGAGTTCTTGTCTTTTGCACATTGGCTGAACACCTGGCTGGTGTGATCTTACATCGATTCTATTATGGTTATTATTCTAATATGGATTTATTGAGTATGCCTGCAAGAAAATGAATCTCAGGTTTGTACATGGTGACAAATATGTACTTTGATAATATGGACTTTGAACTTTAACCCAGGATGGACCAATTCAGTTATGAGGAGAGACAGGAGAGGCTGGATCTGTTGTCCTCAGAGCAGACGAGGGCAAGACATATAATGTTATGAGGGGTGTGGGAAGAGTGGAAAACGGGAAAGTTTTTCCCTTACCAGAGCTGAGTGAAGCCAAAGGACATACAGGGATGAGATTTAGAGAGAATCTGAGAGATACTGCGGGGAGTTTGTGGGATGTACTACCTGAGAGACTGGTAGAAGCAGAGTCACTGACGGCATTTAAGTATCCAGACCTGCGTTTGAATTGCCTTGCCAAGACGGTTGTGTGCCCAGTCGTAGAAGGTGGTATTAATACAGGTAGGTGCTCGTGTTCAGTGTGTACATGGTTGATTGAACAGGCTCTTTCCTTGTTGTATGGCTCCAGAACTCATATCATATATAATACAGCTGATTACTGTTGCTAGATAGTCTGACGATCATAGCCAGCACTTGTTAGCTATGTTAAAGAGGTATCTAGACAGACACTCACATAGGCAATGCATAAAAGGACATGTTCCTCATGCAGGCAACTGGGATATGTTTTGATGGGTTAATATTTGGCATGGGCGTGTTGGTCTGAAGGATCTGTTTCTGTGCAGTATGACTCCAGAATTCAATGACCTTATGACTCTTTTAGCACAAAAACCCTTGTATTCTAGGTGCCCGATGTAATTTGAATATCCCTGAAAAATAGTGCAGACATATGGTACAGCTTCAACTCTTGCCTGTTACAGGCAGCATGCTCAGTTTGAGCTGCCTGCTTTCCCGTTACTCCCTTTACCATAGACCAATCCATTACTCCTCTTTTATTCCCAATACCCAAGAATTGGAGGCTTCTGAGTCAGTGGGAGAAGGGAAAGGAGCCAGTGATCATGAGGAATGCACTATCACTCAAACCTACCAGGAGTCACTGATGAAGAAAGGCCATGGCCGAGGAGGGGAGTCATCAGACGTGAGCCCTGGCGTCTGGATTGGAGGAAAGGGTAGACCAGTTGTTGGTTTTCCAGAAATGTTTTTAACTCTCCAGAGCAACCTGGAAGGAGCCAATCATAGCAAAAGAAAAAATGAGATCCAGACTTGGCATAGCCAATGTTGCCTTGCTCTTTTTGTAGCACTGTAAGTGGTTGTGACTGTTGCCAGGTTTCAGTCATGACCACATCAGAAAACCAGAAGCCCCAGAGAGACTGATGTTGATGTTGGTGAAATATTCCCTGAGGATTCCTGCAAAATATCCCTCCTGACTCAGGTGTGAACACTCCCGTGGTTATTTGTTACATGCCTTCAACTTTCTTTACCAGCATGGCCTCCCCTACACATCATATCAGCAATGACATTCATAAACACGGGAAATTTTGCAGATCAAAGTTCAAAATTCAAAGTACATTTGTTATCAAAGAATGCATCAATCACAGGCATCTGCAAAAGCAGAAACCCAAAAGAGCCCATTAAAGAAGACCACAAAGCACCCAATGTGCAGAGAGAGAGGAATAAAACATATAAATCATGCAACCGATAAAAGCAAGCCACCTTATACAGAATGAAAGTGACTCTCCAGACACGAAGCCCGGAGCAGCCGGAGGTTGCTGGAAATCCACAGCAACACACACACAAAGTGCTGGGGGGACTCAGCGGGTTAGGCAGCATCAATGGAAGTGAATAAACGGTCGATGTTTTAGGCTGAGTCCCTTCTTCAGGTAATAATGTTTTCAGTCATTGTGTTTTGTCATTATGCATACGTAATAAAGAACTTCATCTCCCAGTGAGCAATGTGAGCAGTTCACCCAGGACTGGAAATGGCACTTTATTAAGAACAAACATAACATGGTGTCAGAAGTTGGCACCAGGCCTAAGCATCACAAGCAAACACTGTGCGCGACTAAGGAAATGACGCCAGTCACTGTGAGAAAAACTGACCAGTGAGCGCGTTGTCCTAAATTCACCGAAAGAAATTCAGGTGAGAGGCCAAAAGTTCCCCTCATGGCTACAATAAGTCCTCCTGTAACTATGCAGTTTACCAGCAATCTAACTGATAACTGGAAACGCTTCTATTGCTCCAGGAGTTGGTTCCTAATGGTTTTCCCCTCTCTTTTTTCTTTACTTTCTCTTGTAGTTACTGTTTTTTTTCTTTTAGTAGTTCAGGTTCTCTTTTCCCTTCTTTTTATAAAAAATATTTTTTTCATTATTATATATTATTCTTTTTGATGTTTTTTTTTCTTCAGCTTTATTAACTGTATATATATCAATTTGCTGAAATCTTGTACCACTTTAAAGCTGCAGAAGATTATATATCAATAAAAAGATTTTTAAAATGAAACGCTTCAAATAGCGATTCAGTATATATTGAATCATTCTTGTTTAAGATGACGTTACTGAAGGCGTGCAGCAGTTTACAGGCAGATAGAAAGGCAAGAGATCCCACTAAAAACATTACTTATGATATATTTTCTGAAGCAAATTGTGGTCAACTGTTGCTGCAGACAGTGAGGAGGCAGATGGAGGTGAGGTTAGTTCAGGGGATTAGCCATGCTGGACCATTGCCAGGCGCAATGTGTTTGAGCCAGGCCAGAGCAGCAGACGGAGTTGTATTGCTGCCGAAGATAGGGTGATTGATTTGGAGAGGAGTCGATGCGGAAGAATATCAATGCCCGTCCACTTAACCCGGGTGCGAGGTTGGATCGCTCCAAGTGCCCAGCTGATTTGGTGAGATAGAGAATGGCTTCGGGCTGGGTGGACCAGGTGTATCCTAGTGCTGGGGTCCTAGAGCAAGGCACTAGCCGATGCTTGGACAATTTAAATGCCGGCACAAATAATCTGGAAGCCCGAGTGTCGGGCTGACGTTTGCTTGCTTTCCTGCGAAGGTTCATTCCCTTCTCCACGGCGCCAGGTCTGTGAACTGACCTGGCTGCTCTGTGTTTTTGTCTCGCTGGTGTGATGAATTGGGACGAGGCTTGGACCTACTGTGGCTGCCCCAGGAGCGGATCTGGACTCAGTCTGGTTTGGAATGCTGTAGGCTTGCTTCTATTGTTTGCATGATTCATGTTTCTTTCTCTCTCTCTTTCTCTGCACAGTGGCTTTTGATCTTTCTTTTTAAATTGGGTAACTTGGGTTTCTTGCCTTGTGGCTGCCTGTAAGCAAACAAATCTCAAGGTGTATAATTTATACATTCTTTGACGATAAATGTGCTTTGAATCTTTGAATTTAGTGGTTAGCAGAGTGGGAGGAACTGATGAAAAATTGAAAGCATCTATTTTCCTACCTGTAATTGACAAAGATGCTTTAGATACCTATAACGGCTTTCAGATGAATGAAACAGCATTTACGTTGGACACTTAGATGACAAAGTTAGAGGAGTATGTTGTCCCATGTGAAACATCATGCTTGAGAGATAGGAGTTATTTCCCTGTGACCAGAAACAAATACTTTGACCAATACTTAACTAAGATTCACACACTGAGTAAGTCCTGTGAGTTTGGAAATTTGAGAAACTCACTTGTAAGAGACAGAATAGTTTGTGGAATTTCAGATACAGATAATGGACTGAAAGGAAGTCTGCTCCGGAGAAAAATTTGACACTAGAAAAGTCTGTGAATATATGCAGGGCAGCAGAGACCATGCAAGTACAAGCTAAGGAGCTGCACAAAAGTGCATGCTGTGAAAACAGGAGGTCAGAACAGAAGTCATTTCTCAAAGCAAAAGGAAAGGCTCAAGCAGAAAATGGAGCAAATGTGGGGGTATGCACATTCCAAGGATATGTCCTGCTAATGGAAAGTCCTGAATAACTTTGGAAAGAAGAATTATTTTGTAAAGTGCTGCAAAGCTGGGGCTGCCCAAAGAAAGGTACACACAGTTGCTGAGGAAATAGAGGAAGTCTTTGTAGATTCTCTAAAGACTGCCGGTGCTGGTAAAACAGAATGTGATAGTAAATGAGACAGTAATTTCATACAAGTTTGACACCAGAACCCAGGTGGATCTGTTGTCCGTGGATGATTACAAGACTCTCAAAGTAAAAAGCAAGATTTACCCATTGAAGTTAAAAGTGACAGACTACACTGGAAAGAGCATTCCAGTCAAAGGAGGCTGTAGAGTGACCTTCAAACACAAGGGGCAGCACCTAATGGCACAGCTGCTGATTGTAGAAAAGAAATTACAGCCTATATTAGGTCTGAGTGCATGTTAAAAGCTCAACCTGGTGAAAAGAGTTTTCCTAGTGGTTTTACAGACCAAAGATGACCACACAACAATCATGGAAGAGTACACAGGTATCTTTGAGGGGCTTATGCAGATGAGACAGTAGCTCCTGTTGTCTATGAATGCGGGAAAGTTCAGTTTGCACTTCGAGACAAAACTTAAACAAGAGCTAGCACGTATAGAATGGATAAATTTCAAACAGAAAATTAAATAACCAACAGATTAGATGTACTCTCTGGTCATTGTGCAAGAAAAATGGAGCATTGCAGATATGTCTAGACCCAAGAGATCTCAATAAGGCCATCAAGAGAGAGCATTTTAAATAGCCAACATGGGAGGAGATCATGTCCTGGTTTGCAGAAGCCATGTGGTTTATCAAACTTGATGTGTCATCTGGGTTTGGCAGATGAAGGTTGATGAGGTAAGTACCTTTAACACCACAGAGAAGATACAGTATCACTTTCTTTGGCTACTGATTGGGATTCTGTCCGCCCCAGAAGTCTGCCTTAAAACCATCCACATGACCTTTGAGGTCATAGCTGGTGTCAAAACCATGATGGATGACATCATTGTTTGGGAATCCACCGGGGAAGAACATGGTGCATGACTGAGACAGGTGCTGGAAGTGACAAGGAATGTCAATTTGAAGTTGAATAAAGAGAGATGTGATTTTGGTGTTAAGACACTTACTTTCATAGGAAATATCATATTGAGAGTGAAGCCTGACCCAACAAAGACATCAGCTATTGAAAACATGGAGATGTCCAAAACAAAGAGGGAGTGAGACGTTTCTTGGGGATAGTGAATTATCTGACTAAGTTCATCCCTCGACTGTCTACTGTGTCAGCACCACTTAGGTCACTCCAGGTACAGCAAAATGAGTGGATTTGGTCTCATAAACAAGAAGAGTGTTTCCAGAGGCTGAAAAGCTTGCTAACTGCAGTTTTATGATCCGGGGAAGTGCACTAGGATCTTGGCTGATGCATCCCAATATGGCCTTGGGCAGTACTACTGCAGCAACATGATGACACATGGCAACCGGTGGCCTGTGCATCAAGGGCTTGATGTGTGGAAGCCAACTATGAACAGATATAGAAAGAACTTCTTGCTAGCACATTTGCATGCAAAAGTTTCCATCAGTACATCTATGGGCAAGCTTTTGACCTGGAAACAGACCATAAACCACTAGTCTCAATTATGTCCAAACTAGTGAATGACTGTCCAATGAGGATACAGTGCATATTGATAAGGCTGCAGAAATATGATGTGAAGGTGATCTCCACACCGGGAAAATATATGTTTGCTACTGATGCACTCTCTTGAGCAGTCAACAAGAAAGAAAAGAATGACCAAGATATTAATGTCTGCACCATTAAGCTGGATGCCAACCGCCGTAAAACAAGATACAGAGAATGACTGTCACCTACATTCCAATATCTCCTGATACAACAGAGAAGATTAGGACAGCAGCAGGGATGGATAAAACAATGAACGTACTCAAAGAGACAACACAGAAAGAATGGTCAGCTGGTGAGAAAGACTGTCCAATATGTATTCAGGATTATTGGGCATGCAGAGCTAAACTGTCAATAGTGGAAACTATGGTCTACAAAGGGAACAGGTTTGTGATTCCAGTCTCACTGTGCAAGGAAACGCTCCAGAAGATACTATACATGAAGGACATCTTGGTGAGGAGGAATGCAAACAAAGAGCTCATGAAGTGATGTACTGGCCAAGAACGGACCAAAACATCAGCCAGACCATTGCTTCACATGGAATATGCCTTACCTACAGTCTAAAGCAGCAAGCAGAACCACTTACACCACACTCTGTACCAGACAGGCTGTACTTCAAAGGATTTGTCTGAATGTAATGGGAAGAGTCTTATTGTTGTAAGAGACTACTTTTCCAATTACCCAGAGGCTGCAACACTACAATCAACATCCAGCAAAGTGGTCATCACCTTCCTGGAAGCTGTGAGGTATGGAGTTCCACGTGAAGTGCTATCAGACAATGGTCCACAATTTTCCAGCTGTGAATTTGAGTTCTTTGCCAGTGATTGGTGGTTTCGATATATAACTTCTAGCCCCCATCACCCAAAATCTTATGGCCTAGCAGAGAGTTCCGTCAAGTGAGTGAAGGGCCTTTTGAAGAAAGCACAAGATGGACAAAAGGATTTCCACAAAAGTCTGATGATTTACAGAAATGCGATGCTGCAGAATGGACTTTCACCAACCCAAATGCCGATGGGTCGATGCATAACCTTCCAGTGCATAAAAACATGTTGACACCTAAAGGAGCACACAAGGTCAAATTGGATAAAGTGAAAAGGAAAGTGAAAAAGAAACAGTATTGTGACTAGACTTCAGAAAGTCTACGAGTGTTGAAGCCTAGGGATCGAGTGAAAATCCAAGATCACGATTCTGGCACATGGATATGTGCAAGAGGAAGTTACTCTGCATTCTTACCAGGTCCAGGTGGAGCGAGAAGTACCTCTGAGAAGGAACTGTGTGGATTCATGACGCCAAGCTCCAACCCATAGCGGTGACACCTCACCTGTCAGTACCCCAAAGGGGCCAGCAGATGTAAAAAATGAATATGTTGATCAGAGTTCTCAGAAAGGCACTAATATTAATGCAACAAATGAAAACAATACATCTGTGCAAACAAATAGCAGACCAGAAAGGATCAACAAACCACCTCAGAGACTGATTGGAAGTTGTTGAGTAAATAAGGGACTGTTTCTGCTCGTTTCAATTAAAGTTATCTTCGTTGGAAAGTATTATTGTTCCCTGCAGGCCTATGAGGACTTAGTGTTGTGTTTGTTTTTCTTTAAAGGGGAAAGATGTGTTATTATGTGTGCATAATAAAGAACTTCAGTTCCTAGTGGGAAATGCGGGTGGTTCACCCTGAACTGAAAATGATATTGGTGCAATGCACTCAGTGTTGAGCTGAAGCTGTTCTATAAATAAAATGTTTTAGTATTTATCCATGCTGTTTGTCTTTATTATGAACAAACATAACAGGGACAACCTTTAGCATACGGAAAAGGAAAGAAAATCAGAGGATGCTAGAAATACACAGTGGTCAGAAAGCATCAGTGTAGAGAGAAATTCTTATTATTTCAGGTCAATGACTTTCATCAGAACTAAAAAGAGTGTCAGAAAGCCTAATGATTTAAACAAGTTCCCTTCAAAGTAGCTTACATTTTTAAATGATGCTACAAAAAGAATGAGTTATTCCAGGCATGCAGATTATTCCTGGACTGAACACTCTATTGTCTAGCTCAGTTAATAACTTGTTTGTATCTCTAATGCATTACTTTTGCCAATTCATCTGTTATGTAACATGCTATCATTTAATCATGTGACATCTGAAGCAATAATGTAAAGGCAGTGATAATATAATATCAACTTCACCCAAAACATTCATTTTGAACAATCAAATGTCATGTTCTGATCACTGATCCTGCACAAATATAGACTTCAATTGCCTTTGGAAGCTTATGACCACCTGTGAAACGTCACATATTCTAGTAATATAAGCACATGAGAAGGGTCTTAATGTAGAACAAGTTTCAGGGATAACCTGTACAGTGATGAGGTAGCTACCTGAGGACAGAGTGTGTGTGCGTCAGAAGATGAGAGAGGGAGGGTGAGAGAATGAGAGGGAGAGTGTGTGGGACGGGGAGAATGTGGGATGGGGATAGAGTGGGAGAGGGAGAGAGTGGGAGGGAGAGAGAGAGGGAGGGGGAGAGAGAGAATGAGTGGTGTGAGAAAGAGGGAGAGTAAGAGTGTGAGGAAGAGAGGAGGTGAGGTGAATGAGAGGGGAGGGGTTAGGTGGGATGAGGAGAGGGGAGGGGAATAGGTGGGAGGGAGTGGTGGATGAGGAGGGGAAGGGGAATAGGTGGGAGGGAGGGAGGTGGATGAGGAGAGGGGAGGAAAATAGGTTGGAGGGAGTGAGGTGGATGAGGAGAGGGGAGGGGAATAGGTTGGAGGGAGTGAGGTGGATGAGGAGAGGGGAGGGAGGGAGGCGGGAGGGAGTGAGGTGGATGAGGAGAGGGGTGGGAGAGAGGTTGGAGGGAGTGAGGTGGATGAGGAGAGGGGAGGGAGAGAGACTGGAGGGAGTGAGCTGGATGAGGAGAGGGGAATAGGTGGGAGGGAGTGAAGTGGATGAGGAGAGGGGAGGGAGAGAGGTGAGAGGGAGTGAGGTGTATGAGGAGGGGGAAGGAGAGAGGCGGGAGGGAGTGAGGTGGATGAGGAGAGGGGAGGGAGAGAGGTGGGAGGGAGTGAAGTGGATGAGGAGAGAGGGAGAGGGAGAGAGAATAGAGATATGCAGAATCCATATCTGATTCTCCACATGAGCAACTGAAGATCCCAAAGAGCAATCACATTATCACATACATCAATACATAGTGACTAACTGCATTCTTCAGATTTTATTCTTGAGGTGGCTGTGCTGCCCAGACATAATCATTCATTTTCAATTCTTTTGTGGAACATTCTTTGCCAATCTTTTCTCATCTGCCTACCCTTCCAAAAAGCGCTAATGCTGAGAATCTGAACTTAAAAGAGAAAATATTAGAAAAACTTAGCAGGTCAGGCAGGAAGGAGAAACACGGTTAATGTTGCGCAAACAAGATCCTTTGTCAGGTCGGGGAAGAAGAGAAACAGGATTAGAGTTTGGTAGCGGTGACGATGAAGGAGGTAAAGGTGGTGTCTTTGAGTAGAGTGAAACTAAATGTATTAATATGACAATTAGAATCATTTAATGGTTCTTTGACTAGATTCATCATCATTCCCATCATCGTTAGGGGCTCTGCCGTATGACGTAGGCGATCATGGTGATCATGCTTGTTCTTGGTAAAGTTTTCTACAGCAGTGGTTTGTCATTGCCTTCTTCTGGGCAGTGTCTTCACAAGACGGGTGATCCCAGCCATTATCAATACTCTTCAGAGATTGTCTGCCTGGCATCAGTGGTTCCATAAACAGGAATTGTGATGTGCACCAGCTGCTCATACAACCATCTAATACCTGCCCCCATGGCTTCATGTGACCCTGATGGGGGGTGGGGGGGCTAAACAGGTGCTACACCTTGCCCAAGGATGACCTGCAGGGTGGTGGAGGGAAGGAGCACCTTACACCTGCTTTGGTAGAGATAGATAAAATACACTAAGTGCTATTAACGGCAAGGCTGTAGGACTATATGCTGATCACCACTGATAGATCTACACACTAAACAGAACAATACAGACACACCAAAATGAATAATACTGACACACCATACTGAACATCACTGACACACCATATAGAACAACACTAACACAACATACAGATCAATACCGACACACCATATAGACAATGCTCACAAGTTTTCAGTGAGTTATGATGTAAAGTAATAGCTGAGCGTTAATATGGAGACATACATTAATTCAGTTCTCAGTCTGTCAGAGTTGACCATGGATGTTGGGCCTTATATGACTGGATACGCAAGCCTGGGCAGTACAATATGTGGGTAAGCCATTGCCCATGTAGCAAGCTCCCACTCTCCACACATCTAATGAACCCAAAGGAACGGCAGAGACCGATACAGTTTGGCACCAGCAGCATTGCAGGAGTTTCCAGTCAGCATTGAACTCAATGTAGGACTGCCTCAGGGACTCCAGCTCTGGATTTTTCCCCTGGGGTTTAATCCCAAAGCCTTCCCCATGAGTGGGCATAGCCACAAAGCAGCAGAGGTTTGAGATCAGTGTTTTCCTTCCACTTGATGAGCTGCCAACTACATCTGATGAACTTATCTGCCTGAAGTGACTGGTTTTAAGGCACCAGTAACCTGTCTTTGCCCCGTCTCCTGTCAGTAGAAATGGTTCCACTGGGCTTTAGTAGCTAAGACCTACTTGTAGGCCAGGGTCTTGACTTGGTGTCTGAGGCTACTTGAGGCTCACATCATTGGAAGTGTTCTATAGGTTGTGGTAACTTATCCCCACTACCACCCCTGGCTATGACACCCTTCGGAAAGCAGACATTAAATACTTAGAGGGGAAAGGCACATATATAAAAGAGACTACAAGGAAGAATATGGATGCCCAGATGCCAAGATCAGGGATGGCTCAATCAAGTCTACAGCATCCATAAGAGGGAGGGTAAGCAGCCTGAAGTCATGGTTCATATTGGTACCAACAGTTTATCTAGGAAAAGGGAATAATGAACATAGGGAGCGAGGCAGGAAGTAAAAAGCAGGACCTCGAAGATGGTAATCTCTGGATTGTTGTCTGTACCATGTTCCAGTGAGGGTAAGAACAGGATGATGTGGCAGGTGCTTGTGTGGCTGAAAAATAGGCACAGGGGGCAGGGGCTGTGGATCACTTGGATCTCGTTTGGAGGTGTGACCTGTACAGAAGTGGCATGAGGGGGATGAATGTTCCTGCGGGCAAGTTTTCTAGAGTTATGGGGGAGAGGATAAATCAGGTTGCAAGGGCGATGGGAACCAGAGTGATAGGTTAGAGAGTGGAGCAGTTGGTGTAAAGGTAGGTGTGATGTGTAGAGAGATTGTGAGGAAGAACGGGCAGTGGATGGGGCTTAAATGCCATTATTTTGGATAGGTTGAAATGTGTCTACTTTAATGTAAGAAGTAACAGCAATAAGGGTGATGAACTTACAGGATAGATCAGTACATGGAACTACGATGGTGTAGCCATTATAGAAACTTGTCTGTAGCTTCCAGTAAGATGGTGGCACCTTTGATTACAATGGCTTCTACGGGGTCGACAGTATCTTTTTAAATCTTATTGTTTATGATCAACAGACCCTGCTGGACATTGAGAACTTAAAGTTCTGCAGATCCACCCCATCAGTGAATGGCTGACTAGCAGAGAAAGCGAAGGAGCTGGAGCTGGTGCGGATCATGCAGCTGCTTGTATAGGAGAGGTGTCAGAGGAGTCGGTGCACAGTCTAGCAACAAGTGATCATTTAAGTCACTTTGTTTGTGATCACAAGATCCTTTTGGACATTGTTAATGTGGAGTACACTAGTTTATTGGAAGACAACAAGGCAGCAGCATGGTATTGGTCGTAGTGAGGACTGGGCAGTGTTGTCTGCTAACAGCTGCCCAGGACGGAGGTGTCAGAGTAGCTGTGCTCCACCGGAGGCAGTGTGGCACGGCGTCCAAGCAGGAGTTGGCACTGCCCCCGGTGGTCACTTGGCAGAAAGCAAGCTGTATTGTGTTCAATTGCAGACTGCTGCAACAGTTATGGACTCAGGGTCTTGGACTATTTTTTTGTATGACTGCACTTTACTGACATCGTATATGTGCTTGCTATTTTAAATTTGTCTTGTGCTGTGTGTGACTGTTGGTACTACATTTTGTACCTTGGCCCTGGAGTAGTGCTGTTTTGTTCAGCTGTATTCATGGGGTATTCATGCATGGCTGAATGGCAATTAAACTTGGACAATGAACTTGAACAGGTGCAGGGATGGCTCCTTGGATGCTCTGGAATTCGGAACTTTCAACATGGACTGGGAGTGAGGTAAAAGAGGAGGTGAAGTGACATTGCTAATCAGGGATAGCATCACAGCTGCAGAAAGGGAGGACGTCATGGAGGGGCCATCTACTGAGTCGGTGTGGGGTGGAAGTCAGAAGTGGGAAGGGAGAAGTCTCTCTGTTAGGAGTGTTCTCTAGACTCCACAATAGCAACAGAGACACCGAGGAGCAGATTGGGGTGCAGATGTTGGAAAGGTGCACGAATAACAGAGTTGTTGTCATGGGTGACCTCGACCTCCCTAATACTGATTGGCACCTCTTTGGTGCAAAGGGTTTTTGAGGGGCAGAATTTGTTAGATGAGACCAAGAGGGATTCCAGACACAATATGTCATGAACTATGAGATCCACAAACTGCTGAGGGGCAGATCAATATCGTTCAGGTCTGGATACCAAGTAAAATACATATGAAGTGGCAATTCTGGACCACACTGAAATCACCAAAGTATACTGAACAGCAGTGGCAGGGCTTGTCTGCTATCACCTCTTACAAAGTGAAACCAAGTGACAGAGGTGACAACAGGGATTTGGTCTCAGATGAGCTCAATGACTTTAATGCTCACTTTGACTATCAAAGCATGCAGGCTCCTTCATGAATTCCCACATGCCCCAATGACCCTGCGATTTCAGTGTCTGAGGGCGATGTGAGAACATCCTTCAGGAGGCTGAACCCACAGAAAGCATCTGGCCCAAAAGCAGTGCCTGGCTGCATAGTAACGAGCTGTGCTGATCAACAGGCTGGAGAGTTCACTGAGATCTTTCACCTCTCACTTTGGCAGTCTGAGGTTCCCACCTGCTTCAAGCAGGCTTCAGTTACATTGGCGCCCAAGTAGAATGTCGAAAGCTGTCTCAGTGACAATCGTCCGGTAGCATTTACATCCACAGTGTTGAACTGTTTTAAGAGGTTGGTGATGAAATATGAAATATCATTTAGAACATTTTTATCACATGGTATGAGTGTTGAAACACCATTGAACTCAGACTTTGAATTCACAATTAGTGTCTTCAATAAATATATGCTCTGTTAATATTTCATCTCTTGATGCAGAACAGTACTGGACACGATGTTGACACTGAGTTTGGATGGGGAGGTAGCAGGTCATAACACCAGAAAACCATAAGATCACAAGACAAAGGAGTGGAATGAGGCCATTCAGCCCATCGAGTCTGCTCTGCCTTGGTTGATTTATTATCCCTCTCAACCCCATTCTGCTGCCTTCTCTGACTAACCTTCGACACTCTTACTAATCAAACACCTATCAACCTCCACTTTTCAGTAATTACGTCTGTTGAAGATAGAGTTGGGACCTTTATGGCAGTGGCGATGGCAGGTGGTGAATGTACTATACCAGCTGTGTCTGAGAACAAGGAGGTAAAAATGGGCTCAGCTACATATCACATTTATAGAATGACGTGGATATATTTCTGAGGGCCAACGATGTCATCAGAGCTCCAGGGAGGACACCAAACAACATAGCAATTTGCAAAACAAAAACTGTAAACCTGCAGCTGGTTATGGTGCATTGGTAGAAAGGGAAACAGCATAAATGTTTTAGATCCTTCTTCAGAACTGGAAAAGAGAGACGCTATGTTGCTTTAAAATGCAGAGAAGATTGGGAGAAATATCCAGGAGAAAGAAAATATTGCTTAAAGATGAGGAAGGCGCTGGGCAATAACTGAAGCCATGTGGTAGATAACTTAATAAGAAAAGTTCAAAGTTCAAAATATTTTTTATCAAAGTTCTGTACATATATGTCACCATATACAATGCTGAGGTTCATTTTTTTGTGGGCATACTCAATAAAGAGAGTGTCAACAAGCAAAGGAAATGTAGAGCTGAAGGAAATAATCTGTGCTAACAGAAGGAACAAAAATGGAGTCGATATTAAACATAGACAAACTACGGCAGAATGTAACCAAAACAGAGAATATGTTAGCAGAATTTGCTGAATTGCATACTGGGTCCAAAAGGGGAGAGGCATAATAAGATGCAGTTTTCAATCTTACATGGAAGCTAGTTGTAACATGGCAGGATTCCACTGACAGATACATCAGCGTGGGAGGCCAAGGAATATCTCCATCCTCTGCCACTGTAATTCTGCGATCTGACTTACCTGCTTGTGGGTTCCAGTACAGGAGGTGGCCCATTAAAATTACTTTCCTCAGACAATAAGAATGGAATTCGCTGAACTAATTTGATGTAAATCTCACACTATTATATTAGGAAGTTAAAATATTCTGTAGATTCTTGTTTGTGAAGAAGCAAACAGACAAGACATTCTAAACTAAAATGGCTGAGATGAGAGTCTCACACACACACACAAAACGCTGGAGGATCACGGGGATGTGGAATGGAAAAAGAGAGAAGAGGAGGGGGAGAGCAATTTCTTTCCCCATTCTGGCCCTCCCCTTATCCCCTCCCTTCTCCTCACCTGCCTATCACCTCCCTCTGGTTCCCCTCCTCCTTCCCTTTCTCCCATTGCCCACTCTCCTCTCCCATCAGATTCCTTCTTCTTTAGTTCTTTACCTTTTCCACCAATCACCTCTCAGCTTCTCACTTCATCCTCCCTAACCCAACCACCTACAAACTGAACAAAGTGAATCTGATCATAAGTGTAATTTCACTCACTATCCTGGCTAGGAAAAATATTGCTTTCCTTTCACCATCTCTAGGTCAAAATACAGGAACTCCCTCCCTAACAGCATCATGAGTAGACCAGAACCTCAGTGAAGTGGTTCAAGATGGAGCCTAAGGGGCAATTAATACTAACAGCCTGTGAAACCCATATCATCTGTGTAAAATAATAGTCTAGATTTAAGATTCAGGAGTCAAGTACACTTATTATAAATTATACAACCTTGAGATTTGCTTGCTCACAGGCAGCCACAAAGCAAGAAACCTGAAAGAACCCAATTTAAAGAATGAAAAGAATAAAAATAAAAATAAAAGACCAACACTCGATGTGCAAGAGAAAGAAAAAAATATATACAAATCATGCAGACAGTTGAAGTGAGCCACAATATTTCAAACCAAGAAAATGAGTCCTCAGATCTCAAACTCTGGAGCAGGTGCAAAGCCTCAGTTATCAGTTCATCATATAAGTGGGCACAGAGCAGAGCAGCCGGGGCAGTCTTCCTGGTAGTCTAGATCTGAGGTAAGAATGGCCACAAAACATTTGTTCCCAAATCCTGTTGCACAACAAAGTTGACGGAATCAATGAGGTTACCAGACATGCAGTTTAGTGCTGAAGACCTGTAACAGCGATGCAGCTCTCTCATTGTAGAAATCAGCAGTCATAGTTTGCTACGTTAGCACTTTGATAGGACCCTGAGAGTACTTCATTTACATTGAATTGGTTTTCAGACATCTAGAGTTCATGAAGGCTATTGGATTTTCCTGTCTATGTCCATTACTTCATTTTGATTCACTGTTCAGCTGTACGGCAATCACATGATGCACTGACTTAAAGAAACATGCTTTATAAAGCTGCTATCTCCCTTCAACATGTTGAACAGTGCCCAAATAGGAATTTTCACATTGTGTTAATGGTTAACAAATCATCCAATGAAGTGGAGAAAAATTCACTGGATCAGGTCACCTTGGCCCTTTGCCCAGACCTACCGCCCTACACACAGAATGGCAAAGACTGTTGAAGATTTTCTAAACAATGTCTAAATATTTCTGATGGTCAGACACTGAAGAAAAATCCAAATAGATTATAGAAGTGTATTTTTTAAAGATTGCAATCTTCGAAAATTTAAAGAAAATCAGTGTTGTTGAGATGCTAACAAGCAATTTAAAACTCTAAAATAAGGTACGGTGGCGTAGTGGTTGGCACAACACTCTGCAGTACCGGTGACTGCAGTTCAATTCCTGCTGCTGTCTGTGAGGTGTTTGTACGTTCTCCCCATGACTGCACGGGCTTCCTTCCACAGCCCAAAGACCTACCGGTCAGTAGGTTAATTGGTCATTGTAAGTTTTTCCACGATTAGGCTGCGGCTAAATCAGGGGTTGCTGGACCTAAAGGGCCTATTCCACACTGTAGCTCTATAAATTAAAAAAAATAAAACAAGCAATGGACTTACCTCCCATTATCCGCAGTCTCCAAAGAACGGGATTGCTGTTGCTATAGACAATAACGGGATTGCTGTTGCTATAGACAATACCGGGGTAAAGCAAAGGACCAGGTACAAAGTGTCCAGACCTGCTCCATTTAACGCTCAGTTTGGATCCAGCAACCGGACAGGTGCATTGGCACCCAACCTTCTAAACAACTCAGACGTTCGTGTTTGATTGCATGTGAAGGAAGGGCCAAGGTTTCCTGAGGCGTGAACATCTGCTGGCCATTGGCTTTCATTGAAAGCATTGACCAGCAGTCAACACAATTCTCCCCATATCATTTGAGTGATGTGTTGCTAGATCTTTGCCTGTAGCACTTTGACCCCACTGCTAAGCACATGGCGATGATGATAACTGTGCCACTGATTCACCTCATCAATAATCAGAACCACATTTGCTTGTGGATAAAATAGAAGCAAGCTGAAGTACCTCCAAAACCTGGAGGCTGACGCAGTCACTCCTGTGGGACCTGTGTCCCCCTGTCAGGGGAAGCATAAAACCAATTCCGTACTGAGCAATCTTTACAAGAAGAAGAGAGATTTGAACATTGTTCTACAATATTTCTCCCTCATGCAATCTGTCTAAAACAACAAACATCAAGAAATTACACCTCAGAATGATGAATGAACTAAACTTCCTCTAAAATAGAACAAATTTCACCCCAAACTCTTAGCATCTTAGTGCTTGTTGTAAATTCAACCTCTGACTTTCCTGTTGGTGCTGGAACGATGTACAGTATCTGGTGTAAAATTCCCCCAAATCTAATCAACAAAGTCTAATTTTTCTCTCCAGTACAATTGCTTGTTTGTCCAAAAAGCAACCTTTCCTATTTACTCCCAGAACAGCCAGTTTCTTACTAAACTTGCTTTCCTTAATTTGTAACCTGTTCTACAGTATTATACGCTACACACTGCTCACACTAAGAGGTAGTCACCTTGCATTTTCAACTATATCTCTGTTCTCAAAACTGGCCTTCATCAGGTCTTCGTCTACACTTAATTCTCCTACAGAAAGGTATGGATGTGGAACAAAAGGGTTGATTAGCCTGGGTGTCATCAGTGTGTCACAGGCATTAGGAGGACCATGCGAGAGGAGGCATTGAAGGGCTCATCAGCTAAGGCCTTGCCCACCCAGGGTTTACAGGAATACGTGCTCATAGCTAAGTTCCTCTAAACGGCAATATTTACACAAGTTATATTTCATCAATATCATCCTGACTGATATTGGTGGGTTTACGCGATCCTTAAAACTGGCCTCAAGCATTCATCTGGACGGCTTTAGCCATGGTAATCAAAGTCACTGCTGTCATCAGACTCCCGGGTCTTGGATTTACCATAGGCTGTTGCCGCTGACCAAGCCATATCCTGGAGTCTGCTGCTCATTTCTGTGTTAGGATGGTCACCTGAGCTCTGGAGGGATGATAAATACTCTCTCCTTGATGAAACACTCAGTCCACACATGCAGGAAGCAGGGGCAAGGGGATTTTCTACAATTACATGCTCCCCCAAAGTACAGGCAGTCACAGACTACCTTTGTGTAATATTACTTTAACAATGTTCTGGCAACCTCCGGCCAAGAGCTCTCCTAGCATTAAGGGTCTCCAGGGGCCCCAAGCACATAGAAGATCCCTCCTGCAGATAATGTTGTCTAGTAAATGGCCCGATTCCTCTCTGAGACCCTCGAATAAACCTCCTCTACCTATCCAACCTTTGCAGCAGGAATTCTTTAAGAAGTTACACTTTCCAGCAGCTGCAATAGTGTTCCTTGAGTGAGTGTGTGTCCTTCTAAAAGCTGCAGCAGCAACTGCCTGAATCTACAGTAAGTCTAGTGGTATAGTAGCACCATTTGTGGGCAGAAGACAGGTGATTTGGGGAACCAGCAAATTTGTAAAACTTGTGTTGCAAGATTCTAATCCTTTTACCATCATCTTAAAACAATATTAGCATATCATGTAACCATGCTTCAGTCTGAAAAAATAGAAAGAGAATTTTAAGGTAGATTATCTGAGTATTATCACTCATGCTTGTTCAAGGTTTCTTACTGTACATACATTGTTTGTATAGAGTCATAGAGTACAGCACAGAAACAGGCCCTTTGGCATATCTTGTCCTTGCAGAATAATTTAGATTGCCTAATCCCATCATCCTGCACCCTGACCTCCATACCTCTACCATCCATGTACCTATCTAAACTTCCCTTAAACATTGAAATTGAGCTTGCATGCAGCACTTCTGCGGACAGCTCATTCCACACTCTCACCACTCTCTGAGTGAAGAAGAAGTTCCCCTCATGTTCCCTTTAAACTTTTCACCTTTCACCCTTAACCCATGATCTCTGGTTGTAGTCCTACCTAACTTCAGTGGGGGGAAAAACATCTTACGTTTACCTTACCTATACCCCTCATAATTTTGTATAAGTCAATAAAATCTCCCCTCAAACTTGTACGTTTTCCCTACATCTATAATGTAGACATTATAGCAATGTTTTAAAACAGCTATAAAATATTTTGGGATATGCTGAGGTTTCAGAAGGTGATATATTTTTGCAAGTCTTCCTTTTGTCTTTAACGGATGCATGTGGAGAATTTGACAATTTCAAAGCCAAAGCTGGCCAAAACTTTTTTTTAGTACAAACAATGTCTGTAAGTGATATTCAATAACCTCAGAAGATAAGCATCCGAAATATCTGAAGGGGTTGTTTTTGCCATTGACCATTAACCAAGATCATGAAATGTTAACAGACTTTAATGTGAGGGAAGGGACCTTGGTTTGCTCAGTTGTGTTAAATGAAATTGCCTTCAGCATATCTGAACTCCAAAAGCATACAAAAGGTCAAGGAATAAACTAGTTAAATATTTTTACTATAACTTAAAAAACACACCTTTCACTTTCAGATACAACAGATGTTTGTAATTAATGCCATTATTTTGCACCAAATTATTTTTGTTTATTTGTCACTGGCCCACGGAGAATCCTGCTTCTTCAGTAGCCCCAATTTATAGCTCTCATCTTCTTGCCTAAATCCTTCCACATTCCAATCCTCCCTATTTCAGTAAAGAGCCTATTTTTGTAGCCTCTTCCATCCCTCCACCTCCTCTATCATTGAAATAATCCAGAAAATTATAGGCCTATGTTTCTTAGATCTGTGATGGGGAAATCATTGGAAAAGATTCTTAGAGATTGGATTCACTCGCATTTTGATGTACTAGGGATAGTCAGCATGGCTTTGTAAGGACAAGGTGATATCTCACAAACTTGATTGAGTAGTTTTAGGAGGTACCAAGTCTGATTGATGAGGTAGGGGCAGTGGGTGCTGTAAGACATTTGACAAGATTCCCTCACGATGGGCTGAACCAGAAGATTAAGTCACATAGTGAGCTGCTAGATGGGAAACAAAACTGGCTTAGTGATAGACGACAGGGGGGTTGTGGTGGATTGGTTTTATACTGATTGGGCAAGGGTGCTCCACAATGCTGCATAGAAACATAGAAACATAGAAAATAGGTGCAGGAGTAGGCCATTCGGCCCTTCGAGCCTGCACCACCATTTATTATGATCATGGCTGATCATCCAACTCAGAACCCTGCACCAGCCTTCCCTCCATACCCCCTGATCCCCGTAGGCACAAGGGCCATATCTAACTCCCTCTTAAATATAGCCAATGAACTGGCCTCAACTGTTTCCTGTGGCAGAGAATTCCACAGATTCACCACCCTCTGTGTGAAGAAGTTTTTCCTAATCTCAGTCCTCAAAGGCTTCCCCTTTATCCTCAAACTGTGACCTCTCGTTCTGGACTTCCCCAACATCAGGAACAATCTTCCTGCATCTAGCCTGTCCAACCCTTTAGGATTTTATACGTTTCAATCAGATCCCCCCTCAATCTTCTAAATTCCAACGAGTACAAGCCCAGTCCATCCAGTCTTTCTTCATATGAAAGTCCTGCCATCCCAGGAATCAATCTGGTGAACCTTCTTTGTACTCCCTCTATGGCAAGGATGTCTTTCCTCAGATTAGGGGACCAAAACTGCACACAATATTCCAGGTGTGGTCCATGTTGGACATATGGAAATGATTTGGGCAAAAAGGTTAATGGTTCTGATTAAAAGGCTTGGGCAACACAAAAATTGGAGCAATTGCAGATAGTGAGGAAGTTTGTCAGCTGATCGCACTTGATACAGATCAATTGGACATTTGAATGGAGAAATGATAGTTGGAGTTTAGTCCTGACGCATGTGAAGTGGTCCATTTTGCGGAGTTCAAAAATACATGGTAAATAGCAAGTCCTTTGGAAGCATTGATTGACAGAGGACTATGTAGCTACCAGAAAACACAAGTGGAGAGGGCGGTAGGAAGGTCTTCATTATCCTTCCCTTCACTGGATGGGGCATTCAGTGTAAAAGTTGGCAAGTCATATTGCAGCTGGATGAAAGTTTGGAAAGACCACATGGGAAGCATTGCGTCTCATTCTGGTTACTGTATTACCCAAGGGATATGGAGGCTTTGTGGAGGGTGCAGAAGAAGTTGAGTATGAACTATAAAGAGAGGTTGGACAAATTTAGATTGTTTTCTCTGGTGCATAGGAGGATAAGTTGCTATCTGATAGATGTGGGAGACCTGTACAAAAAGAACGGGTTACACTTGAATCCTAGGGGGACCAATATCCTGGCAGGGAGATTAGCGAGGACTACTGAGGTGACGTTAAACTCGAATGGTTGGGGGGTGGGAATCAAATTAAAGAGGCTAGGCGTGAGGAGGTTAGCTCACAACAGGGGGATGGGAACCAGTGCAGAGAGACAGAGGGGTGTAAAGTGAGGGTAGAAGCAAAAAGTACTAAGGAGAAAAGTAAAAGTGGCAGTCCGACAAATCCAGGGCAAGCATTAAAAAGGGCCGCTTTTCAGCATAATTGTATAAGGGCTAAGAGAGTTGTAAAAGAGCGCCTGAAGGCTTTGTGTGTCAATGCAAGGAGCATTCGTAATAAGGTGGATGAATTGAAAGTGCAGATTGTTATTAATGATTATGATATAGTTGGGATCACAGAGACATGGCTCCAGGGTGACCAAGGATGAGAGCTCAACGTTCAGGGATATTCAATATTCAGGAGGGATAGACATGAAGGAAGGGGAGGTGGGGTGGCGTTGCTGGTTAAAGAAGAGATTAACGCAATAGAAAGGAAGGACATAAGCCGGGAAGATGTGGAATCGATATGGGTAGAGCTGCGTAACACTAAGGGGCAGAAGACGCTGGTGGGAGTTGTGTACAGGCCACCTAACAGTAGTAGTGAGGTCGGAGATGGTATTAAACAGGAAATTAGAAATGTGTGCAATAAAGGAACAGCAGTTATAATGGGTGACTTCAATCTACATGTAGATTGGGTGAACCAAATTGGTAAAGGTGCTGAGGAAGAGGATTTCTTGGAATGTATGCGGGATGGTTTTTCGAACCAACATGTCGAGGAACCAACTAGAGAGCAGGCTATTCTAGACTGGGTTTTGAGCAATGAGGAAGGGTTAATTAGCAATCTTGTCGTGAGAGGCCCCTTGGGTAAGAGTGACCATAATATGGTGGAATTCTTCATTAAGATGGAGAGTGACATAGTTAATTCAGAAACAAAGGTTCTGAACTTAAAGAGGGGTAACTTTGAAGGTATGAGACGTGAATTAGCTAAGATAGACTGGCAAATGACACTTAAAGGATTGACGGTGGATACGCAATGGCAAGCATTTAAAGGTTGCATGGATGAACTACAACAATTGTTCATCCCAGTTTGGCAAAAGAATAAATCAAGGAAGGTAGTGCACCCGTGGCTGACAAGAGAAATTAGGGATAGTATCAATTCCAAAGAGGAAGCATACAAATTAGCCAGAGAAAGTGGCTCACCTGAGGACTGGGAGAAATTCAGAGTTCAGCAGAGGAGGACAAAGGGCTTAATTAGGAAGGGGAAAAAAGATTATGAGAGAAAACTGGCAGGGAACATAAAAACTGACTGTAAAAGCTTTTATAGATATGTAAAAAGGAAAAGACTGGTAAAGACAAATGTAGGTCCCCTACAGACAGAAACAGGTGAATTGATTATGGGGAGCAAGGACATGGCAGACCAATTGAATAATTACTTTGGTTCTGTCTTCACTAAGGAGGACATAAATAATCTTCCAGAAATAGTAGGGGATAGAGGGTCCAGAGGGTCCAGTGAGATGGAGGAACTGAGCGAAATACATGTTAGTAAGGAAGTGGTGTTAGGTAAATTGAAGGGATTGAAGGCAGATAAATCCCCAGGGCCAGATGGTCTGCATCCTAGAGTGCTTAAGGAAGTAGCCCAAGAAATAGTGGATGCATTAGTGATAATTTTTCAAAACTCATTAGATTCTGGACTAGTTCCTGGGGATTGGAGGGTGGCTAATGTAACCTTACTTTTTAAAAAAGGAGGGAGAGAGAAACCGGGGAATTATAGACCGGTTAGCCTAACGTCAGTGGTGGGGAAACTGCTGGAGTCAGTTATCAAAGATGTGATAAAAGCACATTTGGAAAGCGGTGAAATGATCGGACAAAGTCAGCATGGATTTGTGAAAGGAAAATCATGTCTGACGAATCTCATAGAATTTTTTGAGGATGTAACTAGTAGAGTGGATGGGGAGAACCAGTGGATGTGGTATATTTGGATTTTCAAAAGGCTTTTGACAAGGTCCCACACAGGAGATTAGTGTGCAAACTTAAAGCACACGGTATTGGGGGTAAGGTATTGATGTGGATGGAGAATTGGTTAGCAGACAGGAAGCAAAGAGTGGGAATAAATGGGACCTTTTCAGAATGGCAGGCGGTGACTAGTGGCATACCGCAAGGCTCAGTGCTGGGACCCGAGTTGTTTACAATATATATTAATGACTTGGATGAGGGAATTAAATGCAGCATCTCCAAGTTTGCGTATGACACGAAGCTGGGTGGCAGTGTTAGCTGTGAGGAGGATGCTAAGAGGATGCAGAGTGACTTGGATAGGTTGGGTGAGTGGGGCAAATTCATGGCAGATGCAATTTAATGTGGATAAATGTGAAGTTATCCACTTTGGTGGCAAAAATAGGAAAACAGATTATTATCTGAATGGTGGCCGATTAGGAAAAGGGGAGGTGCAACGAGACCTGGGTGTCATTATACACCAGTCATTGAAAGTGGGCATGCAGGTACAGCAGGCGGTGAAAAAGGCGAATGGTATGCTGGCATTTATAGCGAGAGGATTTGAGTACAGGAGCAGGGAGGTACTACTGCAGTTGTACAAGGCCTTGGTGAGACCACACCTGGAGTATTGTGTGCAGTTTTGGTCCCCTAATCTGAGGAGAGACATCTTTGCCATAGAGGGAGTACAAAGAAGGTTCACCAGATTGATTCCTGGGATGGCAGGACTTTCATATGAAGAAAGATTGGATGAACTGGGCTTGTACTCGTTGGAATTTAGAAGATTGAGGGGGGATCTGATTGAAACATATAAAATCCTAAAGGGATTGGACAGGCTAGATGCAGGAAGATTGCTCCTGATGTTGGGGAAGTCCAGAACAAGGGGCCACAGTTTGAGGATAAAGGGGGAGCCTTTTAGAACCGAGATTAAGAAAAACTTCTTCACACAGAGGGTGGTGAATCTGTGGAATTCTCTGCCACAGGAAACAGTTGAGGCCAGTTCATTGGCTATATTTAAGAGGGAGTTAGATATGGCCCTTGTGGCTACGGGGATCAGGGGGTATGGAGGGAAGGCTGGGGCGGGGTTCTGAGTTGGATGATCAGCCATGATCATAATAAATGGCGGTGCAGGCTCGAAGGGCCGAATGGCCTACTCCTGCACCTATTTTCTATGTTTCTATGTTTCTATGATAGTGAGCTTGTGCAGCAATTGAGTCCTTGTTATTGGGATCTAATTTCCTCAGAGGAGTAAGTAATATTCTCCAGTTTTACAAACTCACCCACTGCACCATGTTGACAATACAGTGCTGTGCAAAAGTCTTAGGCACCCAAGCTATATATATATAAACAATAGATAATAGGTGCAGGAATAGGCCATTCGGCCCTTCGAGCCAGCACTGCCATTCACTGTGATCATGGCTGTTCACCCACAATCAGTATCTATTTCCTGCCTTATCCCCATAGTCTTTGATTCCGCTATCTTTAAGAGCTCTATCCATCTCTTTTTTGAAAGCGTATGTGCCTAAGATTTTAATTAGCCTCTGCAGTAACATAAAAGACGAAACCCCCTTACACACAGTATTGTAGGTGATTATATAAAAATACGAGCAAACATAGGAAAGCTAACCGACAAGGAAAACTACAATTCTACACCCTGTCCAACACCGGAAAGAAACAGAGAGCAGAATTCTCTACGTAGAGCAGAGATGATGGCAGAGAGTAGATGTGGTGGATACGTCAGTGAGCTTGGAAGACACAGACTTAGTTATCCGACCATATTTGAAACAAGTGTAAAAATTCTTGAGGGTGAATGACATTGTTGAAACCTCATGAGGAAGACACAGAAGAGCTAAATGTGCTGAAGGGTGTGGTGATCAATGTTGGATGTGTTAGTAATGGTGACACATGAGATGTCCGAGAATCACACACAAAGTGCTGGAGGAGCTCAGTGGGCCAGGGAGCACCTAGGAAAAGGGTACAGTGTGCATTGCTTGGATTTCCAGCATCTGCAGATTTTCTCTTGTCTGAGATGCCCGAGTCTTTCCAGAACCACTGATACAACATATTGAAACTGTTGAAGCAGTGTTTCAGTACAGTGAGTTTTGTGGACTGCAAGTTTAGTTCCCGTGACCCCGGACAGAGAAAACAATCAGTGAATGCCCTGAAGACTCTGGAAGAAATGGAAACTTTCAGAGCTTTTTAGAGGAAGCTCATTGATTAAATGGACTGGAAGAGTGAAGAAAAATCTCATACACTGGGCTTAGTGTTCACAGGAGTGAACAATGGTGCTATCAACATGGAGATGGCACTTAAAAATGTCCATCAGCTTTGTTCAGTCAACATGTCCCAGATAAGAGCAGGGAACAGGGGCGGACAGAGTATGGGTGAACGAGGGGAGGTCTTATAGAGTTATATAAAACTATGAGCTATAAAGACATGCAGACATTTTCCCACCAGGTTGGGTGAAACTAGAATGAGAGGTCATAAGTTTAGGGTGAAAGGTGAACTATTCAAGGTGACTCTGAGGCGAATCTTCTTCACTCAGAAAGTAGAGTGAGTGTGGAATGATCTGCCAGTAGAAGTCGTGGATGCAAGTTCAATGATACCACTTAAGAGAAGTTTGGCTAAGTACAAGGACTGGAGGAATCTGGAGGGATACGGTCTGTGCAGATGATCAGATCGGCATAGACTGGAGGGGTTGAAGACCCTGTTTCTCTACTGTAGTTCACCAATGCAGTGTAGAAATGGGAATAGTGATGTGATAGTGCTCACTGCAGTTCAGTCATTCTGATACTAGTTGGTGGGCTTGGCAGGAAACCACTAGAGTGCAAAGGATAGAAAACTGCAAGTCTTTTGAGGTAAAAATGTTGGAGGTCTCACTATGGGTATTATAGAAATCCCTCGAGCTTTAGGGTGTCTGTCTAAGGTAGTCACCAATGCAGTTATCTCAGGTAATACAAGCCCCAAACATGCAACAAAGGTGACATTCCCCACTTGCTCCAGTAGAAACATATGGAACATTACTATTTGGGTACCATGTGTAAAAATGCTCAGACTACATTTGTATGTGTGTTGTGTATAATCCTGAGCTTCATCTCCTTATAGGCAGCCACAAAACAAAGAAATCCAATAGAACCCATTAAAGAAAGACCAATGTTCAGGAGAAAAATAATCCGTGCAAAAAATGAAAGTGAAGAATTAACATTCCGAACTGAAGTTCATGAAAGTGAGTACACAGGCACAAAGCCAGTTATTACTGCAGCCAACCCAGGAGCCCGTTAGCTGCAGGCCACAGCCTCAGTTCAGTGCAGGGATGAGTCAACCTCATGAGCAGAGAGCTGAACACTGGCCCTGACACCCTGACCTTTTCAAACTGGCTTAAATCGGCCAAACATTGGTCTGTTCCTCATTTTCGGGCCTGGGCCCTGCCGCTTCAATACATTCTCAGGCCTGGGGTCCCACTGCCTTGATTCGGCCTAGCACTTAAATTGGCCCGTCCGCAGGTCGTTCTTCGCTTTCGGGCCTGGGCCCTGCTGCCTCGCCCCGGTCCTGCCGCATCAAATTGCCTCCAAGTCCGCTCCAGCAATGGTCAATAGTTGGAAATGGAAACACCTCAAAGTATCTGTTGCAGACGAGCGGAGGACTGGTAAAAACATTGTTACTTGGCACTTTATAATCCAGGATATTCTGGTGAGACAGTGGCAAAGCTGATGGCAGAGTGGTGCTGAGGTAGGAATGGTGTCAAGGGAAATCCATGCCAAGGGCAGGCCATGGCATATACCAGAGATTAGACTGAGGTAGATAGATAGATAGATACTTTATTGATCCCAAAGGAAATTACAGTGTCACAGTAGCATTACAAGTGCACAGATATAAATATTGGAAGAGAAGTAGAAAGAATAAAAATAAGTTACCACAAACAGTCTAACAGAAGGGAGTCACCACTTCCCAGCTAAAGATTGACTAATTATAGAGCCTAATGGCCGAGGGTAAGAATGACCCCATGTAGTGCTCTTTGGAGCAACGTAGTTGTCTTAGTTTATTACTAAAAATGCTCCTCTGTTTAACCATGGTGGCATGCAGAGGGTGAGAAACATTGTCCAGAATTGCCAGGATTTTCTACAGGGTCCTTTGCTCCATCAAAGCCTCCAGTGTGTCCAGTTTGACTCCCATAAGAGAGCCAGCTTTTCTAATCAGTTTATTGAGCCTGTTGGCATCATCCATGTTGATGCCATTGCCTTAGCACACCACCGCATAAAAGATTGTTCTGGTGATAACAGATTGGTAGAACATGTGAAGGAGAGGCCTGAATACTCCAAAGGACCTCAGTCTCCTCAGGAAGTATAGGCGGCTCTGGCCCTTCTTGCACACAGCTCCAGCCCTTCTTATACACAGACAGTACTGTACAGAAGCCTTAGGTTCACATAAATAAACTGTAACTAGGGTGCCCAAGACTTCTGCACAGTACTGAATATTATGTCTTTCCAGTTACCAAATAACACTTCACACTACTGAGCTACTGCAAAGCTAAGTGTCTTATTTCTGTTTCCCAACCACCTTCCTATTTTAACCAATGATACAGTGTTTGGGCGGCAGGGTGGCGGTACGTCTTTACCAAAGGTGTAAGGTGTTCCTGCCCTCTGCTAGCCTGCACGTCTCCCCTGGGCAAGGTGTGGTACCTGTCTAGCCCCCAGTCAGGGTCACGTGGAGCCATGGGAGCAGGTGGTGGATGGTCGGATGAGCAGCCAGTGCACATCACACGTCCTAGTTATGCGATCTTTGACGCCAGGCAGACAATCTCTGAAGAGTGTTGATAATAGCTAGAGTCACCAGTCATGTAAAGACACTACCCGGAAGAAAGCAATGGCAAATCACCTGTGTAGAAAATCTTGCCAAGAACAGTCATGGTAATGAGATCTTGATTGCCCATGTCATTTGATATGGCACATGATGATGATAATGACAGTGTTGTGCAAAGATCTTAGGCACACTAGCTATGTATATATGCCCAAGACTTTTGCACAGTACTGTATGTCTATTTCTCAGCTGGTCAGCAAGTGGAGCCAATACTGCACTGTGTTTGCAGTGAAATACTGGCGGAAAAGATATCTGCTGGGCTCTTTAAACCACCATGTTGGAGCCTGCTGATACCAGCAGCAGGTCTCAACACCACACATGAGTACTGTACCACAATTTACACAGCAGCAACAACACTTGAAAATAATCCTCAGTTCCAAAATGCCCAGGTCTGGTATGGGGAACATGATTAGCACCTGAGTCACACCAGGAATCCTTCCAACATCTTACTTGGGAGGCAAATCTCCAAGGAGATTACCCATGCTCCAAGTAGGTTATCCTTTGGAGACAACATGGCTTCTTCAGGTTTTCCTCTCCATCTATTCACTGAAGTACAGTAGCTCTTGTACTATCTCAGGCCGCTGTCTGGTAATCTCTCCCTATCGATGATTGCCTCTTATTTTACGTCATATCTGCTCAGTCCACGTACCATGGTGGGAAGGGTTGGCAACTTCTCATGGTCGACTGTTTCCTTGGGTGAGCTTGTACATTGGTTTATTTACGTGCAAAAGCACAATAATGAAGAGTTTATCTTTCCAAGCAGCAGTGTCTGCGAGCAGAGTCCACCAGTGACTTCATCGCTGCAAATAACAGGTTTGAACACCAGGGCCAGGTTCTATGCAGATTTTAATTTTACAGCAGTGATGTAAATTATTAACTACGTTCCTGCTTCGTCATGATCTCGCTCTGTCCCTATCTTATTTTTAAATTGCAAATGCTCAAACTTTAATAATAACATTGGGAATTGTCTCAGGGGTGTATGCTTAGTGGTAGGAATATTACTGTAACTTTCTGATATCAAACGTTATTGTGGAACCTTCATGTCCTGAGGTAACAACGGGCTCATTCAGAGGGCCTGGCTGATAATAGTGGCATTCATGCCTCACATTCCTTTCTCCTGACCAAGTGACTGTTTTAGAAATCACCCTATTTCTAATCATTACCAAACTCCTTGCAATTAACTAATCTGTTCTTTCTTTTAATAACTACTGGATAATTAAATACCTGGCTGGTTAGCAGCTCCTACTATACCCTACCTTTCTGCTTTCTACTCTCACAGTCACAACACCCTCGTACACTCTGTCACTCTTGTACACTTACAGTTTTCCTAATCCTCCAGTAACTGCTGTTGCAATTTTTATTTATTTACATTTAGTGATTTATGTTTTTTAAATCTATTCAATATATGGATACTGTAATTTATTTACTTGTTTATTTATTATTATTATTTTTTCTCTCTGTTGGATTACGTATTGCATTGAACTGCTGCTGCTAAGTTAACAATTTCACATCACATGCCGGTGATAATGAACCTGATCCGGATTCTGATCCAGTGTGGAGTATGCCCTTCCAGCCCTCTAAGCCACACCGCCCCAGCAAACCAGCAACCCCAATTAGCTCTAACTTCATCACGGGACGACTTGCAATGACCTACCTGGCAGGGCTTCGGACTGTGGGAGGAAACCGTAGCGCCTTGAGGAAACCCATGCATTCCATGGGGAGAACGCCTATCGACTCCCTGCAGAACGGCACCGCAATTGAACTCTGACCTCTGGAATGCCCCGAGCTGTAATAGTGTTGCACTAACCTCTATACTATTGTGGCGCCAATTTCACTTGGGATTAGTTCTCAAATTTCTGCAGAAGGACAAGGATCAGTAAATTGGGGGAATTAGAATGGGAACTGGTTTATTATTGTCACATGTACCGAGATGCAGTGAAAAGCTTGTCTTGCATATTGTTGATACTGATCAGATCATTACACAGTGCACTGAGGTAGAACAAGGTAAAACAATAACAAGGCAGAATAAATTGGACATAATATGTTGGTTTTCACATATGAACCTCCGAGAGGACCACAACCTTGTAGTAGGGTTTGGAGGCTTTTGTGCCTCAAATGACCTGGAGAGCAATGTTGGCTGAAGTCAGGGCTTTATGCTCTGGCTCTTGGTAAAAGGGTCACCCATGCCAAACAGGTCAAAGGGTAAAGGCCAGACTAAGCATGATCCACCGGTCCTCCAGGTTCGGGGGCTCAGCTCAGGGCTAACAACAAAATTGTTTTGAAGCAGCGACGAAGAATCCTTCTCCATCTGAGTGTGACAGTATTCCTGAGTCTCCAGCTGAGACTTGCATGACTGACAGTAGTGAAACCCAAGGGGAAGCTACTGATATGATGAAGGAAGCCCTGAACTCTGCTTGAGATGGAGAAGCTTCACTGCTGCCCTAAATGCCAGCGGAGTAATGGGCAGGCAGCGGCCCATGTGAAACAAACATTAACAGAGAAAAAGAAAATCACAATTTAGAACAAAACTACACCTTACCACATAGTCAATGATCACTGCTTTTCAAATATACAATTCTATGAATAACCATTATAATTTATTACTTCTCCTTAGCTTCAGCCATCTCAATTTTAAAACCTCTTTTAAACATTGATCCCTTTAAAAGATACCAGTGTATTTTAACTCCAGCCTGATTGTTTCAAGGTTGTTCTCTCAACTGTAAATATGCCAATGCTGGGAAGATTTGAACTCTTTCTCTCCTGAACCCCATAAAGGAAGTCCAGCCCCTCGCCGATCATGTGAACAAACTGATATAGATGTTCTGATGAAACTACCTGATTAGTTGTATCACGGCAATTCAAATGTGCTGGAAGGTAAGAAACGGCACAGAATGGCAGACTCTGCCCAATGTATCCTGAGCACACCCTCCCTACCTCAAGGAGCTTAAGGTAAAAGAACCCATAGGAGACAGTGATCATAGAATGACAGAATCCACCCTGCAGTTTGAGGGAGAGAAGATAAAGTCAGATTTATCAGCATTACAGTGAAGGAAAGGGAACTACACAAACATGAATTTAAATTCCTTGGTGAACTTGGGCTTGGGCCCAGCACATTAGTGCAATTATGAAGAAAACAAGGCAGTGCCTCTATTTCCTTATAAGTTTGCAAAGATTCAGCATGACATCTAGAACGTTGACAAACTTCTATAGATGGCTGCATCACATCCTGGTACAGAAACATGAATGCCCTTGAATTGAAAATCCTACAAGAAGTGAATATGGCCCAGCCCATCATGGGTAAGCCCTCCCTACATTGAATGCATCTACACAGAGCATTGCCACAGGAAAGCAGCTTTCATTATCAGGGTCCCCCACCACCCACGTCATGCTCTCTTCTCACTGCTGCCATCAGGAAGAAGGCACAGGAGCCTTAGGACTCACACCAACAGGTTCAGGAATAGTTATTACCCCTCAACCATCAGACTCTTAAACTAGAAGGGATAATGTCATTCAACTTCACTTGCCCTATCACTGAAATGTTCCAAAACCTATGGACTCACTTTCAAGGACTTTGCATCTCATGTTCTTGATATTTATTGCTTATTTATTTATTATTTTTTTTCTTTCTTTTTGTATTTGCACAGTTTGCTGTCTTTTGCACACTGTGTGCATGTATATATTCTGATAATAAATTTTACTTTTGAATTTTGGTTGAACACCCAAGCTAGTGCAATCTCTCATTGATATGGTATTTATTCTATTATGGATTTATTGTATGCCCGTAAGAAAATGAATCTCAGGGTTACATGTGGTGACATATATGTACTTTGGTAATATAGTTACTAGGAACTTTGAACTTGGTATTTTAATGAGAGATCAGCTGGTCAAAGTTGATTGGAAGGGGACACTAGTAGAACAGCAATAGCTGGAGTTTCTGGGGGCAACTTGGAGGTCACAGGATAGATACATCCCAAAGATGAAGAAGAATTCTAAAGGGAGGATGAGGCAACCGTTTTTGATAAGATGTCAAAGATGACATAAAAGGATAAGAGAGGGCAAACAATATAGCAAAAAATTCCTGGAAAGTTAGAGGATTGAGAAGCTTTTAAAATCCAACAGAAGGCATCTAAAGAAGCTATAAGGAGATATAAGATAAAATATGAAAGTAGACTTGCTAATAATATAAAAGTTTTTTTAGGTTCAAAGTTCAAAGTAAACTTATTATCAAAATACATTTCTGTCACCATATACAACCCTGAAATTCATTTTCTAGTGGGCATACTCAATAAATCCAATAACCATAATAGAGTCAGTGAAAGACCACATCCAATACGGCAGACAACAAACTGTGCAAATACAAGAGAAAAAGAAAAAGAAATAGTAATAATCAATAAGTAACAATAAATATCAAAAACATGAGATGAAGACTCCTTGAAGAGAGATGAGAGTAGATATCGGAGCACTGGAGATTGATGCTGGATAAGTAGTAATGGGAGATAAAGAAATGGCTGTTGAACTTAATAAGCATTGGCTGATTGTCAGAAGGCAAAGAGTGGGAATAAAAGGAGTCTTCTATGATTGGCTGCCAATAACCATTTGTGCTCCTCAGGGGTGGGTGTTGGGACCTCTTCTTTTTATGTTGTACGTCAATGATTTGGATGACAGAATTGATGGCTTACTGGCCAAGTTGGCAAATGATTCCAAGATATGTGGAGGAGCAGGTGGCTTTGAGGAAGCAGGGGAAGCTGCAGAAGCATGTAGACAGATTAGGAGAATGGGAAAAGAAGTGACACATGGAATATAGTGTTGGGAAATGAATGCACATGCATTTTGGCTGAAGGAAAAAAAAGCATAGACTATTTTCTAAACAGGGAGAAAAGTCAGAATTCAGAGGTGCAGAAGTTCTCATACAGGATTCCCTATGTTGAAAGGCCTAGGTAGAGTGGGTGTGGAGAGAATGTCTCCTATGGTGTGGGAGTCTAGGACCAGAGTACACAGCCTCTGAATAGAAGAACGTCCATTTTGAATGAAGATGAGGATTGATTTCTTTAGCCAGAGGGTGATGAATATATGGAATTCATTGCCACGGTTGGCTGTGGAAGTCGTCATTGAGTATATTTAAAGTGGAGGTTGATAGGTTCTTGATCAGTCAGGGCATCAAAGATTATGAAAAGAAGGCTGGAGTATGGGATTGAGAGAGGTAATAAATCAGCCATAGTGGAATGTCAGAGCAGGCTCGATGGGCTGAATAGCTTAACTCTGCCCGTATGTCTCATGGTCTTCCTCAAGATGGCATTGTCTATCATCAAAGATCTCCACTATCTGGCCACACCACACACAGCTACGATCAGGCAGGAAGCAGAGGAGTCTGAAGTCCCATACCACCAGGTTTAAAAACAGTTACTTCTCTTGAACCAACCGCCACAACCCTAATCACTTCAGTTTAGTGACATTATGACCACTTTAACCACTGCACAATAATGAATTTTTATTTCTTCTCATTATGTTCTTTCCTATAAAAATTGTATTTAATTTATGCTTTTCTTGTGCATTCTGCTTGTCATAGTCATAGTCATAGTCATACTTTATTGATCCCGAGGGAAATTTGGTTTCATTACAGTTGCACCAACCAAGAACAGAGTATAAATATAGCAATATAAAACCATAAATAATTAAATAATAATATGTAAAATATGCCAGGAAATAAGTCCAGGACCAACCTATTGGCTCAGGATGTCTGACCCTCCAAGGGAGGAGTTGTAAAGTTTGATGGCCACAGGCAGGAATGACTTCCTATGACGCTCTGTGTTGCATCTCGGTGGAATGAGTCTCTGGCTGAATGTACTCCGGTGCCCACCCAGTACATTAAGTAGTGGATGGGAGACATTGACCAAGATGGCATGCAACTTAGACAGCATCCTCTTTTCAGACACCACCGTGAGAGAGTAATATTTGTAATATTTGCCTGTGATGCTCCTTCAAGGAAGTTTTACATTGCAACTGTACACATATATACTTGTGCATATGGCAATAAATGTGGCTTTGACATTGACTTTGAACCAGTGCAGGATATGTCACTGTGTAAACACCACTGCTTGAGTCTCAGTAATCTGTGATAATTTATCTTGTATTTCCACATGCTTGTAATCTCACTTATAAACATCATAATTCCACACTAACTGTGAATCCTAGTATCTCATCACACATACTATTAAGATACCTGCCAACAATGAAAGGCCATTGACCTGGAATATTGACTCTTTTTCCCAGATGTTTCCTGGTTTCCTCAGTGTTTCCATCAATTAACGTTTTTATTTCAGGTTTCCAGCATCTGAAGTTTCTTTCTTTTTAACATATGTGTGTTCGTCCATCGTCGACGTCAATGAAGACCTTGACACCATTATGATGGTGTCAAGACCAGTGCATAATTTGGATTTAAGTGAGGGAGAGTTGCGCAGCGTCAGCCTCACTCTCTCTTCCCAGTTCCCATCTGGATCCAGTGGCAAGACAGAGTTGAGATGGCTGGAGATGGGACTAGGCGCAGCAGATGACCAGGACATCTTCTGTGTCTTGTCCTGCTCTACACGTTCCATGACGCTTACAGAGACCGCCTTCTTGACCGTTGGACCTTCCATGGGTCTCGTCCGCTCAATCCGCTGGAGTCATCCCTTCACATGCTGGAATAGACAACTCCCTATCTCACCGAGGGTTTGAGACATGTCAGCTATCCTCAGCTGGTTTAGTCGGCTTGTCGAACCCATATATATATAAGCTGTACTTCGATCTCTCTGGTGATCCTACCTAAGAGCTCAAGCTGAGGCCTGAGACCTTTGCTTATCTCTCCAAGTCTCTGGCTGTTGTCAAGCCTACATGTGGCCATTTCCTTGAAAAAAGTGAAGACAAACTCCCAAACCAAGTTATCAAGTGACTATACCTAACTAAGGGGAGTACGGATGCCAAGGGTGGGAGTGAATCTTGATGGGAAGTGTGACTATGGTTAGGGGCAATTCCAGTAACTGGAAATTTTGAAAGGTATGGAGAAAAGACTAACTGATCATTCAGGCTAGAAAAGTAGGTAAAGAGAAGTAAAGGTTGTCAGGAGCAGGCGGAGTATACAAATATTACAGTGTACTTCCAATTCTAGTGTCACTTTATGGACATAGAGTACAATCAATCTCTCTATATAACTCATCTTACATATTTATATTTATTGTGTTTTTTTAATATTATTGTGTTTTTGTTTTTTTGCTGCATTAATCAGATCTAGAGTAACAATTATTTTGTTCCCCTTCAAAGCAACACATACACAACACTGGAGAAACTCAGCAGGTCAGGCAGCCCCTATGGAAAAGAATAATCAGTCAATGTTTCTGGCTGGGACCCTTCTTCAGGACTGGAAAGAAGAGAAGAAGATGCCAGAATAAAAAGGTGGGGGAGGGGAGGGGAAGGAGGACTGGCTAGGAGGTGATAGGTGAAGCCAGGTGGGTCGTCCTGCCCTCCCCCTGCTTTTTTATTCTGGATCACAGGAGGCTGCAGAGGGTTGTGGAGTCAGTCAGCCTGAACACAGGCACAACCCTCCCCACCATCAAGGATGTCTTCAAGAAGTGACAGCTCAAGAATGCGGCATCCATCACCTGTTTCTGTTACTCCCATCAGGGAGGAGGTACAGGAGCCTGAAGACACACACTCAATTATTCAGGAACAGCTTCTTCCCCTCCGCCATAAGATTTCCAGAGAGTCCTAGGGTACTACCTCGTTATCCTTTTTTATATATTTATTTTATAATTTGTAGCAACTGTATGTCTTTACACTGAACTGTTGCTGCAAAACAACTAATTCTGTGTCGTATAAGACAGCAATAATTTATTGAGATACAGCACAGGGTAGACTCTTCCGAACCTTTGTGCCGCACCTGCCAGCACTCACCAGATTTTATCTGAGCCTAATCATAGGACAATTTAAATCTCAAAAGAAAAAAAGCAAGGCCATGATCTTAACGTCTGAATATAATCAAACATTAAGCTAGCGACATATGAAAAAAAGTATTTTATGGTTTGATTACACATATTGTTTGAGCAAGAAAAAAGAAGGGAAAATCCCTATTATTCAAATTAGGCCAAAGTACAATTCTTAACCTCAAGAGGCACTAGCAGTAGGAAGTTTCTAGTGTTCCAATTTCTGATTGGTTTGCTGTGGACTACTTTCACTCACAGTGACTAAAAGAAGGAAAGGAATTTCTTTTGGGAAGTTTCAGAAGTGTAGCCATTATTGGAATTAATGACAGCATATCATGTGATTTGTGTACTGATTACTGATGTTTGTTTCAACAAAACTCGGCTTACACCTTGAACCTAGTATCACTCGCTATTCACTTTCATTATGAGGCAAGCTATGACTGGCAGACCTCTTATTTCACTCCCTGTGGTTATTGCTGACATGAGCAAAAGGAAAGCACAAAGTAAGAAGGATTATAGTTGGCTAGATAGTTATTGCTAGATCAAAAATTGAAAGTGCATGATCATTTTGCAATTTTAAAACATCCTTTGCACAGACATTTCCAGTACAAGCACATAATTCGGTTCTGGGATGGTTAAGTCTCATGAAATTATTTTTTTTCTGTGCAGATATTCCGCAATTTTTACACAGACTTACTAATCATGCACAGTCTCACTGCCAATTATGGTCTCATACTGATTAGATTAGGTTATTAGATTATGAGGACACGCAGTCCTCTTTTATTGTCATTTAGTACTGCATGCATTAAGAGATGATACAATGTTCCTCCAGTATGATATCAAAGAAACACAAGACAAACCAAGACTGAAAAACTGACAAAAACCACATAATTATAACATATAGTTACAACAGTGCAAAGCAAGTACTGTAATTTGATAAAGAACAGACCATGAACATGGTAAAAAAAAGTCTCAAAGTCTCTCGAAAGTCCCATCACCTCACGCAGATGGTAGAAGGAAGAAAAACTCTCTCTGCCATGAACCTCCAGCACCGCAAACTTGCCGATACAAAACCCTGCCGACTGTTGAGTCCATCTGAAAACTTCGAGCCTCCGACCAGCCCTCCGACACCAAGCACCGAGCATCACCTCTGCCGAGCACTTCGACCCCGGCCCCGGCCGCCAAGCAATAAGCAAAGCCCAGACATTGGGCGATTTTTACACAGACTTACTACTCGTGCACAGTCTCACTGCCAATTATGGTCTCATACTGATATCGCCTTTATGTAGAGTTAACAACGAGATCAGAGAGGAGAAGGCAGGTTGGTGGCCAAGAAAGAGACTGGAGATAAAGAGGATCTGAAAGAAGAGGGGAGATCAAAAGAGGAGAAGAGGGGAGAGAAAAAGGGTGGCGGATATTGACACACAAGACTACAGATGCAGAAATCTGACACTGTCCACGTTCTAGCCATCGATGCTTCCTGACCAGGTGAGTACCTCCAGCTTTTGTGGGATGATAAATGTGTCCAACCTTTGTGGGCAGGTGAGGCAACAGAACTGGCTCCAGCAAGTAAATAGAAACATGCTCCCCGCCTAGCAGTTTTAGCCTCCTTACAGACAACAGTCTTCCGAGGTCTCAGAGGGATGGCTTGTCAGGGTTATTCAAGCATTGACGTGGTCGGCCAAACACCCGAGCAATCACATTGTAAAGTTTGCTGATGGCACGAACTTGAAAAGCTGTGATTAGGCTCATTGCCAGCAACTACGAGATGGCCTACAGATTGGAGGTGGAGGCCTTGTGCCAAGCAAATAACCTCTTCGTTAACATCAACAAGACAAAGAAGTTGGTTATCAACTTCAGCAGAACTCGTACTATTCACAACCCCTTTACATCAGCGGCTCAGCAGTGGAAACTCTGAGCAGTTTCAAACTCCTGGGAGTGCACATCTCACACAACCTCCTGTGGCCCCAGAATACATCCTACACAGTCAAAAAAAAAACCCCACCAACATCTTTACTTTCTGAGAAGGCTGAGAGAGCTGGACTTTGCACATCCGTTCTCATGTCATTCTATAGATGTGGAGTAGAGAGCATCCTAAGAAGCTGCGTCACTGTACAGTGTGGAAACTGCACTGTGATGGACAGAAGGCTCTACAACGGGTAGTCAAAACTGACCAATGCATCACCGGCACCAGAAAACCCACCATCAAGGACATAAATACAGAAAGCTTCCTGAAAAGGACCAATAACATGATGAAGGATCCCTCTCACTCAGCTCATGGACTGTTTGTCCCACTCTCATCAGGAAGGAGACTACATCGTGTCACCCCAATATCTTAACTGAATTTTACAGGAGCACCCTCCTGACAAGCCCTAACTCAGTCTGGTATGGGAGCAACTGAGCATTGGACCGGAATTCCCTACAAAACACTGTGAGAATAGCTAAGAGGCTCATAGGGGTCTTTTAGCCATCCATCTGGGACATTTACCAGGAGGGCAGTAAGTGTTATTAAGGATCCCACCCATCCATCCAGCATCCCTTTTGTCTTTCTACCATAAGGCAGGAGACTTGGATGCATAAAGACAAGAACGGTCAGGATGGGAAGCAGCTTCTTCCCTCAGGCCATTAGGCTTCTGAACTCCCTGCCACATCGCACTCGACGTGTCACCGATTAATTTGTTCTATACCCTACAATATTTAATTTATACACATTACTTTCTTTATCCATGTGTAATGCATTTGCAGATTTAATTCTTATTTTCCTCAGTTTTTCTGTGTTATACATGTTATGTGTACTACTAAACTTTACACCCTCGCCTGGGCAAACGTTGTCTCATTTGCCAGTATACGTGTATATAGGTAAATGATAATAATCTTGACGACTTGGCTAATCCAACATCTTGCACGAATCTAATCACATGGATGACCATCCAGCTAGTCCATGCTCAGCCATCATCAAAGTAACAAAAATTCCCGTAAACAGTGCAACATAGGGACAGTAACCGATAACTACTCACTAAAACTTAGCCTGGACTTCATAAAGACCACTCTCCTCTGGACCTCATTTTTGTCCTGCCTTGGTCCGAACATGAAGTTCAGAGGTGAGGTGAGAGCTGCTGATTCAAAGCAGCATCTGACTCAGTGAAGCTCGAAGGAGCCCTGGTCAATGGGCATCGATGCAAAAACACTCTAATGGTTGAAGTCAAACCTCACACAAAATCTATGATGTCAGTAAGGTATGCAGGCCTGCACTAAGCCTCACCTTTTCTGTCTTTCAACAATGGCCTTTATATGATCATTCTTTAAAATTAACGATGGTCGTTGATAATTATACAATATTTAATTCTATTTGCCACTTCACTGAGAATGAATCGGTCCACAATTGCACCTAGCAGATCTAGACAACATTTACACATGGGCTGAT
This sequence comes from Mobula birostris, assembly GCF_030028105.1. Taxonomy (NCBI): domain Eukaryota; kingdom Metazoa; phylum Chordata; class Chondrichthyes; order Myliobatiformes; family Myliobatidae; genus Mobula; species Mobula birostris. The sequence continues at coordinate 125,875,647 of NC_092372.1, read as the reverse complement.
GAGTGGCATGCAACATTTTTGCTACAAAATACCGGACAATGATCATTCTTTGAAAGACAGAGTTTAACCTTTTCACTCTGTGTACACTCCCACCAGAGTTCCTCATCAGCCTTGATCAAAAACTCAAGAACCAGATCTGAGAGCAGGTATCACGGGGCAAGTGATTGTCTCCATAAATCCCCAAGCCTTTCCACTACCTGTATGGCATAAGCCAGGAGTATGAAGAACTAGCCTGGAGATGTGTGCATCGCCAACAACATAGGATAAACTCGACACTGTATAGGACAAGGCGGTCTACTCGATTGACACCCCTTCTTGTAAGTATTTACTCCATTTAGAAACATTGAATGGATGTTATTGTACTAACTACAAATTCATTGCAGTTATTTACCAAAGAGAGTCTGGCAACTTGTGTTACAGGGTGGAGATAAGTTTCCATCAAAGGAGGTGTAAGGTGTTCCTTCCCTCCACTAGCTGCAGGTCACCCTTGGACAAGGAGTAGCACCTGCTTAGCCCTCTGATCAGGGTTACATGAAGCCATGGGAACAGGTGGTGGATAGTTGTATGAGCTGCTGGTGCATATCAACATGTAAGATTATTAAGGGATTGGACACGCTAGAGGCAAGAAACATGTTCCCGATGTTGGGGGGGTACAGAACCAGAGGCCACAGTTTAAGGGGTAGATCATTTAGTACGGAGTTGAGGAAAAACTTTTTTACACAGAGGGTTGTGGTTCTGTGGAATGCTCTGCCTCAGAAGGCAGTGGAGGCCAATTCTCTGGACTCTTTCAAGAAAGAGTTAGATAGAGCTCTTAAAGATAGCGGAGTCAAGGAATATGGGGAGAAGGCAGGAAAAGGGTACTGACTGTGGATGATCAGCCATGATCACAGTGAATGGTGGTGCTGGCTCGAAGGGCTGAATGGCCTACTCCTGCATCTATTGTCTACTGTCTATTGTCTATTATCACAAGTTCTGTTTCTGGGACCACTGGCACCAGGCAGACAGTGTCTGAAGAGTATGGATGATGGCTGGAGTCACCTGCCTGGTAAAGGCGCTGCCAAAACCACTTCTGTGGAAGCATTTGCCAAGAACTACTGTGGTCATAAGACCAAGATCTCCCAGATTATACGACATTGCACATAATGATGATGATGAGTCTGGCAACAGCACTCAGATCTGCAACTTTTACCAACACAACGATAATACCGTGAAATGCTGCTGGGTTTCTTAACCACACCCTGTCCTGACTCACGGGATGCCCCAGAACCTGCTCTACAGCATTGCGGGATTCCTTTACCAGAAGGACTACAATGCAACCACCTTCTCAAAGTTAATAAGGGATAGATTACCAGACATCCCACCCTGCAAAAACTCATTTCAAGGAGGTAGCACCATCAATTTGTGGGAGACTCCCGGAACTTCTGGGAGAGGTGGGATGTCTGCAATACAGTAGCTCCTTAGCAGCTAGCCAGCTGGTTTAAATAATGTTAGCTATGCTAATGAATGAATGACACCTGTTAAACTCACCTCAACATGTCTTTTACAGTCTTAACCATTTGCAAACAGTGCAGCGAACAACACTGTCATTATTTTTGACCCCCATTAGGCAGGGCTACACTTTAGTGTAGTCTGGGGTGATGTACGTTTTCTATTTTCTTTTTTGGAACACTCTGCCATGGCTTGCTGTCTCTCTCTCTCTCTCTCTCTCTCTCTCTCACTCTCTCTCACTGTTGCGCTTGCTCTCTCTCTCGCTCTCTTGTTCGCTCTCAAAAAAATCAATTACCGGGATATTGTATATAATTTGTGGGTATCAGGGAGCCACTATCAATATGTGGGAGACTCCTGGAACTTCCGGGAGAGGTGGGATATCTGGATTACAAGGGGTGTAAAATTGCAGAATCAAACAGGGACCTTCACAGTTCCCCTTACATGAGAGAAGCAACCAGGGAAGACATCAAGAGGTTCTTCATCTTCAAAGGTGTTCAGAAAGCAAGACACGCTCAGAGAGAATTGAGCAAACTCCAGAGAAACTTGCAGCAACTGCTTCTGCAGTCAAGGGGAGTGGAGTGATTTGCACTTGTGGCCAGCTTGATTTGGCATTTGAGACCAGAGCCCTCTACAAGAAAAGCAAGGCCATCCTCTTCCGAAACTGGCCCAACCATTCCAACATCCCCTTCACCATCAGGTCTGACTAGTTGAAGGTGCTGAAGCAGAATGAGAAGGTCAAATAAATATTGAGTCAGTGGAAAATAACGTGTTCTGTCAGTAAGTTGGAAAAACTTGATCACCCGGTATCATATGCTGTCAGGGCTGCTGTACTTGGTGTGAGCGTGGCCTGTTCCTCGTTCCTCTGTCTCACTAATCATCTGAGACACGTTCCTGTTTATCTGGGATTCCAAGGTGGAGCAAGACTATCAGGTCACATTGCATGTGCCCCTAGAGAATGGGGACAAAAGCATACCCAACATTGTCCTCATCCTGATAACCATCTTCTACAGCAACATCCAACTGACTGGGTGGTCCCCCTACCACACAATGGCCCAGTCATCTGGACATTTCTGCAGTACTGTTCATTTGTGAAAGAGTTCTTCCAAGTACTACAAGCCCATCAGGCAGTGGTCAGCGGGGAACGTCCTGCAGATAGGAACATTAGTGGTTCGATGGGTTTGTTCTCCAATCAGTTGTCCAAGCCATGTGCTAGAATGCTTCATGGACAGATATAGCAACCAGCATCAAGACTTCACTTCGCTGGTCGTGAGACATGCCTTCCCAGTCAGAGCTCTCCTCTACATGTGACATATCATCCCAATGTACCTTGACCTTAGGACTGCTGTAGTGGGGTAGAAATGGTCACCCACCTTTCTGCAAACTGTGAATTTGCTAAGGGAGTGTGGAAATGGATACATGAGTCCATGTCCCCATTCATCCCCAGCAACTGTGTAACAGAGGACTCCTCAATCTACAGGCTGTCCCTGGGGACACACACAGAGACAGACATCAGGTGCTGATGGAAGGTTGTCAACTTTGGTCTGCCTGAAAGTTGTTGTTGTGTTCTGGTACATTGAGATGCCTGTAAGGGAAAACTACGGAGTGGCTCTGTCCAAAGTGCAGGAGTACATGCAGCAAACACTGAGGCTGTGGTTAAGTACCAGAGCCTGGGCAGGAGCAGGAGAGCTGGGCGTGGGAAGCCTCTTGAGCAATGGCAGGAGGAGCACCTAAAGAGGCCACGTGAGGTGCAATGGTGCCATGTTTGTCGGTGATTTTTTGAAGTTTACAATATCGAATCCTCCACAATCTTGCCGTGGTTTGGAGGCTTGGACCCAGAGAACTATGTAGGCTGGAGCCAGGGCTTTATGCTTTGTCTCTTAGTAGGGTCATCCATGCCAAACAGGTCAAAGAGTAGGTGGTTCCCCAGTCCTCCTGACTGGTCAAGCAGAATTGTTATTGAAACAGCAATGAAGAATCCTTCTACATCTGTGTGCGATGGCGTTCCCGAGTCTCCATCTGGGACTTGCATGACTGACTGTAGTGAAAACAAGAGGAAGCTACTGGCACTATGGAGAAAGCCATGAGCACTGCCAGTGATGGAGCACCTTCATTGGTGCCCTAAACAGCAGTGGTGAAATGGGATGTAAGTACGCTACAGGATGTAACAGCCACAAGTGTAAAGATTCTTTGTACTGTTTCTACCTTTCATATATTTTTTTTTTATCATGTCTGGCATCTATTCTTGAAACCAAAATACTTAGTTTCAAAATAAATGTTGTCTCTTCCTCAACCCAAAGATTCAAGACTCAAGATTCAAAGATTCAAAAGACTTTGTTGTCATTCTAACCATACTTCAGCTCTGCAGGGCAGAATGAGACAGCGTTTCTCAGGGGCAGTGCAATCGTAACATAACAAACGCAACACTAAGTAATAAACATAACAATGAATAGTAAAACACAACAGCCACATGTCCGTTAAAATCAGTTATAAGTGTCCATTGCAAGTTAAAAGTGTCCAAAGCAGAGTCAGGTAGAGCAGCTATTTAGCAGTCTGACTGCCTGTGGGAGGAAGCTGTTTAGTAGCCTTGTGGTTTTAGTTTTGATGCTCCTGTAACGTTTGCCTGATGGCAGAAGAACAAACAGTTCATGGAGAGGCTGTGAGGGATCTTTAATGATGTACCGTGTCTTCTGGAGGCATGGACTCTGAAAGAGGTCTTGGACAGAAGGTAGGGAGACACCAATAACCTTCTCTGCTCCCCTAACCACCCTCTGCAAGGCTTTTTTGTCGACATCACTGCAGCTGGAGTACCAGGTTGTGATGCAAAAGGTCAGCACACTCTCAGCCACGCCTCTGTAGGATGTAGTTAAGATGTTAGTGGGGAGTGATGCTTGTTTAAGCTTCCTCAGAAAGTGCAATCTCTGCTGGGCCCGTTTCACAGTCCCAGTGGTGTTCCTGGACCAGGTGAGATTGACCGAGATCTGCGCCCCAAGGAACTTGATGTTTTCCACTCTCCCCACTGTGGAGCCGCTGATGCTGAGGGGTGTGTGCTCAGGCTGAGACCGTCTGAAATCGATGATCATCTCCTTGGTTTTGGTGACATTAAGCATCAAATTGTTATCCCTGCACCAGCTCTCTAGGTGTTTGACCTCCTCCCTGTACATAATTTCATCATTTTTGCTGATGAGCCCCACCACTGTGGTATCATCTGCAAATTTAGTGATCAGGTTCTCCTTGAATCTGGCTGCACAGTCATGTGTTAGCAGTGTAAACAGCAATGGGCTAAGCACACAGCCTTGTGGGGATCCAATGCTCAGTGTGATGGAGTCAGAGATGTTCCTGCCAACACGGACTGACTGTGGTCTCTCTGTCAAGAAATCCAGAATCCAGCGACACATGGCAGTGCTAAGGCCAGGCAGCGACAGTTTCTCCACTAGTCTCTGTGGGATGATGGTATTGAAGAAAAACAATTCAAAATATTTTCATTTTCTGCATTTCCAAAGAATAGATTTCTTCACCAGAACTGAAATAAGAAGTTTTGTCATTCCAAAGTTTTCACTTAATTTAGATAAGAATTGATAAAGAGTGGAGAGAATTGAGATATGGTCTGTGAATGGAATTCTGGTTTAGCAAGATGTGTGATTACCTTGATCTCAGGTAGCTGCTGAGAACTGATAGAGAAACCTGGCAAAGAAGACAATGGATTTCATTGAAAAGGATAATGGTGTACACTATAAAATGACATCAGTGGGCGGATGAGGTTTCACAATTTCTAAACAGGATTTCAGAGATTTGACCAAGCGCAGGTTAGTTCACAAATCCATGCAAATGTTCCATGTGCCTGCGGCTGCAAAGTAATTGATTTAGTAGCTTGTGCACTCTGGCCCTGTAACTGTTGAGGCTACAGATTGGGGGTTACCAACCGTTTTTATGCCATATGCCCTACCATTATCGGAGAGGTTCATGGACCCCAGGTTGGGAAGCCTTGATCTAGATCAGGGGTGGCCAACCTTTTACATTCCATCTGTCATTTATGTCATGCACGAGTTCAGATGCGATTTTTTCACGCACGAGTTCTATATTAACATATTTTTACAAGAATTGAATGGGGGTACAAGAGTTGTATGGTGCATCTGAACTCGTGAGTGAAAAAATTGACGCATGGAATGTAAAAGGTTGGCCACCCCTGATCTAGATGATGACCTCAGCTCCGAATGGTAGAACCAGAAGTGGCTTCATTAAGATTTCCTTTTTACTTACACTCCATTGGGATAACAAGGGTTCTATACCTGGTAGTCTGGTTATTTATTTCTTCAGTTATAGAACATAAAACATACAACACCACAGCACAGTACAGGCTGTTCAGCCCATAATGTTGTGCTGACCTTTTAACCTACTCTAAGATCAATCTAACCCTTCCCTCCTACATAGCCCTCCACTTTTCTATCATCCATGAACCTATCTAAGAGTTTCTTAAATGCCTTGTATTATTTATTAGCATTTTAATGCAATCTTAATTACTTTTTAAGCTTTTTTCATTTTAAAAAATACAATTTAATTAAACGCCAATGTCTTTGAATGGAAAATTCTACAAAGGTACTGGATTTGCCCAGTACATTACCGGAAAGCCCTCCCAATCATTGAGCACATCTACATGGGAGACACTCTTGTAGGAAAGCATTATCATCATCAGGAACCCCACCACCTAGGTTAGGCTGTCTTCTCGCTGCTGCCATCAGGTAGAAGGTAGAAGAGCCTCAGACCTCAGACAACCATGTTCAAGAACAGTTACTACCCCACAACCATCAGACTCTTGAATAAAGGGGAATAACTACACTCACTTGTGCCATCATTTGATCTCACTTTAAGGACTCTATCTCATTATCTCGTTCTCATTATTTATTGCTATTTATTTATATTTGTATTTGCACAGTTTGTTGTCTTCTGCACTCTGGTTGATCTTTCATTGATCCTGTTATAGTTTCTATTCTATAGATTTGCTGAGTAGGCCCACAGGAAAATGAATCTCGGGCTTGTATCTTGTGACATATATGTACTTAGATAATAATATTTACTTTGAACTTTTGAACTTTGAATTTTTTTCCAGCTTTTTAATGTCTTTTCTAAAGGCAAATTTAAAAATCAGACAGTCTCATTGCCTTTGACAAGAGGTGAATCTCTGTCTCACACAGCTTTACCTCCTGTAAGGAAATGTCAGGGCATTTGAACGCAGGAGTTCAGTGGCTTAAACACCAGTGAGGACTTGCTCTGCCTGGCTACCCATCTCTACAGACAGATAGGTGCTGGAGGCCCTTAGTAATGGAGGTCCTGGGTGCTGGAGGTCCTTAATAATGGACGTTGCCATTCTGAGACACTGCTTCTGGAAGATGTCCTGGGTACTTTGTAGGCTAATACCCCAGATGGAGCCGACTAAATTTACAATCCTCTGCATCTTCCTTTGGTCTTGTTTTTGGTTGAAAGGCTGGTTTTGGTCGACCTGTCTAAATGCCGAAATTGAAATTTATAGAGTTTAGACATGGGGTAGAAATTGTGGGAAGATTTGGACAAAAGTGGACATATGTATTTGATAGGGTTGGTGGTATTGCATTCCCATAATACGGAGTAGGTTGTCCATAGTGTTTGTGGGAGGGTCATTGTGGGCGTGACTTAGTATCGTAAAGCATTACACCACAGAAACACGCCCTTTGGCCCGTCTAGCTTCTGCTGAACTATTATTTTGCCTAATCCCATTGACCAGCACATGGGCCGTATCTATCCATACCCCTCCTATCCATATACAGTATTTATCCTAATTTCTCTTAACTGCTGAAATCGAACCCACATTCACCACTTCCACAGGCTCAGGTTCCCCTTAACTGTTACAGCTTTCACTGTTAACTTATGATCTCTGGTCCTAGTCTCACCCAACCTCATTGGAAAAGGTCTGCTAGCATTTACCTTATCTATACTGCTCATAATTTTGTACGCCTCTATCAAATTTCTCCTCATTCTTCCCATGCTTCATGGAATAAAATCCTAACCTAGTCAACCTTTCCTTATAACTCAAGTACTCATGTCCTGGCAACACCCTTGTAAATTTTCTCAGTACTCTTTCAATCTTATTGATATCTTTCATATATGTAGTTAGCTGACCAGACTGCACACAATATTCCAAATTAGGCCTCATAAATGTCTTATGCAGCTTCAACATAACATCCCAACTCCTGTACTCAATACATTGATTTATGAAGACCAAAGTGCCAAAAGCTCTCTTTACAACCCTGTCTACCAATTTCAAGGAATTATGGATCTGTATTCCAGGATTGCATTGTTCTGTCGCAGTCCTCAGTGCTCAACCATCCACTGTGTACATCCTATCCCAGTCAGTCCTCCCAAAGTGCAACACCTCACACCTATCTGCATTAAATTTCATCTGCCACTTTTCAGCCCATTTTTCTAGCCGGTCTGGATCTCACTGGAAGTCTCGATAGCCTCCCCCACTGTGCACACCATCTCCAATCTTGGTGTCATTTGCAAATTTGCTGATCCAGATAACCACATTATCACCCTGTTTGCTGATATAGAGGACAAACAACAATGGATCCAGTACTGATTTCTGTGGCACTTAACCAGCCACAAGCCTCCAGTCAGAGAGGCAATTACCTACTACCACTCTCAGGCTTCTCCTGCGAAGGCAATGTCAAATCAAGTGAAAGTAAATTTCAAAGTTCAAAGTAAATGTATTATCAAAGTATATATGTGTCACCATATATAACCCTGAGATTCATTTTCTTGCAGGATTTCTCACTAACTCCATAATAGAATAATAATCAATGTAAGACCGCATCAACTTGGGTGTTCAACTAGTGTGCAAACGACAATAAACTGAGCAAATATAAAAATAAAGAAATAATAATAGTAAATAAATCAGCAATAGATATTGAAAACATGAGAGGAAGAATGTGGGAATAGTTCAGCGATGGAGCAAATGAAGTTGAGTAAAGTTATCCCTTTTGCTTCAAGAGCCTGATGGTTGAGGGGTAATAACTGTTCATGAACCTGGTAGTGTGAGTTCTGAGGCTCCTGTACCTTCTTCCTGATGGTGTGGGGTGTGGGGGTCCCCGATGATGGGTGCAGCATTTCTGTGACAATGTTTCATGGAAATGTGCTTAGTGCTGGGGGTGGTTTTACACCTGATGGACTGGGCTGTATGTACTACGTTTTACAGGGTATTCTATTCAAGGGCATTGGTCTTTCCATACTAGGCTATAATTCATCCAAGTCATCTATATTGCACCACACATCTATGGAAGTTTGTCAAAGTTTTAGATGTCATGCTGAACTTCTGCAAACTCCTAAGGAAGTAGAGGCACTGTCATGCTTTCTTCGTAATTGCACATACATGCTGGGCCCAGAACAGGCCCATAAGACCATAAGACATAGGAGCAGAATTAGGCCATTCAGCCTATCAAGTCTGCTCTGCCATTTCATCATGGCTGATCCCAGTTCCCATTCAACTCCATACACCTGCACTCTCACCATATCCCTTGATGCCCCAACCAATCAGGAATCTATCAACTTTCACTCTGAATATATCCACGGCTTTGGCTTCCACTGCAGTCTCTTTCAGAGCATTCCACTGATTCACCATTCTTTGGCTAAAAAAAAACTCCTCCTTATTTCTGTTCTAAAAGGTCACCCCTCTCTTTTGAGGCTGTGCCCTTTAGTTCTGGATACCCCCACCATAGGGAACATCCCCTCCACTTCCACCTTATCTAGACCTTTCAACATTTGCTAGGTTTCAATGAGATAACCACGCATTCTTCAGAATTCCAGTGAGTACACGTCCAAAGCTGCCAAACACTCCTCATATGTTAACACCTTCATTCCCAGAATTATCCTTGTGAACCTCCTCTGGACCTTCTCCAATGACAACACATCATTTCAGAGTTAAGGCCCCAAAATGGTTGACAATACTCCAAGTGCGGCCTGACTAGTGTCTAATTAAGTTTCAACATTAGCTCCTTGCTTTTATATTCTATTCCCCTTGAAATAATGCCAACATTGCATTTGCCTTCTTTACCACAGTCTCAACCAGTAAATTAACCTTCTGGGACTCTTGCATGAGGACTCCCAAGTCCCTCTGCACCTCTGATGTTTGAATTTTCTCCCCATTTAGATAATAGTCTGCACTATTCCTTTTACCAAAATGCATTATCATACATTTCCCAACACTATATTCTATCTGCCACTTTTTTGCCCATGCTTTCAATTTCCTAAGTCCTGTTTGAAAACACATTGCTTCCACAGCACTATCTACCCCTCCACCTATATTCATATCATCGAGAAACTTTGTCACAAAGCCATCAATTCCATTATCTAAATCATTGACAATGTGAAAAGTAGCAGTCCTAGTACTGAGCCCTGAAGAACACCACTAGTCACTGGCAGCCAACCGAAAAAGTCCCCTTTATTTCCACTCACTGCCTCCATCCTGTCAGTCATTCCTTTATCCATACCAGTATATTTCCTGTAACACCATAGGACTTTTTCTTGTTAAGCAGCTTCATGTATGGCACCTTATCAAATGCCTTCTGAAAATCAAGTAAGTGACATCTATTACCTCTCCTTTATCCACCCTGCTTGTTACTTCCTCGAAGAACTCTAACAGGTTTGTCAGGCAAGATTCCCTTTTACAGAAACCATGCTGACTTTGACTTATTGTATCATTAGTCTCCAAGTACCCCGAAACCTCGTCCTTAATAATAGACTCCAACACTTTCCCAACCACTGAGGTTAGTCCAACTGACCTATAAGTTTCTTTCTTTTGTCTTTCTCCCTTCTTAAAGAGTGGAGTGACATTTGCAGTTTTCCAGTCCTCTGGGGCCATGCCAGAGTCCAGTGATTCTTGAAAGATCATGACCAATGCATCTGTTATCTCTTCAGCAACCTCTATCACGACTCTGGGATGTAGTCTATCTGGTCCACGTGACTTGTCCACGTGACTTATCCTCCTTAGGACCTTTAAGTTTACCTAGGACTTTTTCCTTTGTAATAGCAATGACATTCACACCTGCTCCTTGACACTCAGAGAACTCTGGCATACAGCTAGTGCCTTCCACAGTAAAGACTGACGCAAAGTACTTATTAATTTCATCTGCCATTTCTTTGTCCTCCATTACTACCTCACCAGCATCATTTTCCAGTGGTCCAATATCAGCTTTCGCCTCCCTTTTATTCTTTATATAACTGAAAAAACTTTTCATATCCTGCTTTATATAATTGGCTAGTTTGTCCTCATATTGTCCTCTGAAATGATAACACCCAGGAATTTAAAGTTGCTGATCCTCTCCGCCTCTGATCCCCCAATATGGTGCTCCAATTTCCTCCTCCTGAAGTCAACAATCAGCTCCTTGGTCTTGCTGACATTGAGTGAGAGGTTGTTGCGTGGCACCACTCAGTCAGATTTTCAATCTCCCTCCTGTATGCTGATTCGTCACCAGCTTTGATTCGGCCAATGGCAGTGGTGTCATCAACAAACTTGTACATTGCATTGGAGCTGTGCTTAGCCACACAGTCATAAGTGTAAAGCAAGTAGAGCAGCGGGCTAAGCCCACAGCTTCGTGGTGCACCTTTGCTGCTGGAGATCGTGGAGGATAACTCGTCTTGGATGCCAAGTGACTGAAGCTTCCTGACCAACCTCCCATGCAGGATCTTGTCAAAGGTCTTGCTAAAGTCCATGTAGACAACATCTACTGCCTTTCCTTAATCAACTTTCTTGATAACTTACTACACATTGATGGCAGACAGAGCCTTTTGAGAGAATTGCCAGTTGATTAATCTGCTGCAGCGGCCACAAAAATGGAACTCAAGGAGTTTATTTTCTAAATAACTAAGTCCACATACAAACGCCTAGCATACTTCTCCTGTAATAAGATAAAGCATCTCATGTAGCGGTTTGCTGGAGGAAGCAACATCAATCCACTCAGCTGATCTAAAAAAATGAAGCACTGGTTTCTGCATTTAATTCATATTACAGAATTCCAAAGGTGCATCTGAGGAATAAACAGGTGTTGCATATTTGATTGAAATTCTCTAAATTTGCCTCTGAAGACCAGAGTAAAATACAGCTTAGAAGTTGCCTAATGGGTGCATTAAAATTTTGTGTAACCTCTGAGTTCCTTTTTTAAACCTTCTCTTTAAGACATTCCATGAAGTCTACAACTTTAACTAAACTTTTGATCACAATCCTACATTTCACTTAATCTTAAATCCAGTTTAATAATGCTCCCATGAAGCTCCTTGCGCACACTACATGTTAATTTGCTAAGCAAACATAACTTGGACATAAGAAGGTGGCTGACAATCAACAGGTATAGAGGTATTGTTAAGCCTTCAGTTAGGATGGTGTATAATTCCTCAGAGAATTAGATAGGTAGTGGTTCCCTGTTGGTTTCATTCATGTGTGGTCACTTGAGTTCCTTAGGTGTGAGTTATTGAATGAAAAGGATCACTGTTTCATTTTTTATTTTTTTTCCTGAAAAACAACTGAAAGAAATGTCATTACTGTGGGATATGCCAAATCAGTAAATGATGGAAGATTTTGCAGCCAATCCCCTGTAAGGACGACATTCCTTTAAATGATGGTGTAAGAAAAACAATGTAACCGGCTGTGGTGACATAAATAATGGATGTATTTTTCCATGATATCTTCCACATGACTGCATCATACTTTCTTGTAAACAAGCTGTGGGTGTGTTGCAATATTTCCTGATAGAAACTCTTAAGAGAACAGTCTGTATGTGTTTTAAAAAGGAACTAATTATTCTCCTTGGTGGAGTTTGACTTCTGAAATGTATTTGAGATCCGAAACCTGTATATTGGAGTGGTTCCACACCTTTTGCTCTTTCTGTTGTATCTTTCCGACAAGTACCTTCAGAAATCACATGGGGATTTATCCATCAAAGTGTGATACCTATAATCTCTGTAGATTTGCATTGCTTGGGGAGAAGCGTAATGTTTTGAATGAATCAAAGAAATGTATCTGTAGAAGATGACAAATGGTATTAGTTTTCGATCAGAATTTACTGACTTATTATGGTGTTGGGGGTAATTTCAGCTACTGAATCCTTCCCAGTTCCTAACAGTTCAATTCCTTCCCTCTCACTTCCCATACACCTGCAACATATTCTCTCATATTGACCTGTCAACTCTCATCTGATCCTCAGCCCCCCTCCCTGCACTGAAGATCATTTACAATAATCCTCCATTCGAACACATCTTTGGAATCAGAGTACCTGGGGGAGGCGGGCAGTGGGGGTGGTGGGGGGTAAAACCATGCACAGAACATATATACTCTACAGAGACAGGATGAATGAAACCAGATTCCTACAGTTTTGAGGCTGCCGTCTTATCACACTTCCAGTAATGTTTGAGAGTATCTCTACATAGTATGTATGTGCATATATACTGTATATATATAGAACTGTGTAAAAGTCTTAGGCACATACATATAGGTAAGGTGCCAAAGACTTTTGCACAGTACTGTAGTAGTTCTATATATTGCACTGTACTGCTGCCACAAAAAAAAACAAATTTCATGATATGGTCCTCTATTGTGGACTGAAGGGAGGGAAGAGAAGAGGGAGAGGGAAAAGGGGAAGGGAGGGGAGGGGGGAGGGAGAGGGAAGCACCAGAGGGGCATTCTGTAATGAGCAATAAACCAATTGTTTGGACTGAAATGACCTTGCCTGGTGTATCAGGGCTATGTGTGACTACACCAATGTCAACCCCACCCCTGGCACTCCTTCTCTGCCACCTGTCCCACACTCCTCCTGTGGCACTCCTCCCTCACCATTCCCAACGTTCTTTACTCCCACCAGATTAACAAGCTTGCTCTCCACTCCATGTTGACAAATACAGTACTGTGCAAATGTCATAGGCACTCTAGCTCAGATTTTTGCACAGTATTGTATGTCTGAATGCACATGAGCATAACTGCATGTGTCTGCATGATTTACATAGCTAAATAGATTTATTATTGTCACATGTACAGTGGAAAACTTTGTTGTGCTTCCCATTCATACAGATTACTTCATCACATCAGTACATTGGGATTCTACAGGGCAAAAGCAGTACCAGAATACTGAAATAAAGTATTGCAATTACAGAGAAAGTCCAGACAGGCATTTAATAAAATGCAAGGCCAGAAGAAGGTAAATTGTGAGGTCCAGATTCCAACTTAATTCAGTGGACATATAGATAGTTAGGCTAACAGAGAAGGAGGTGGATGAACAGACAGATGCACAGATGGATATAGAAAGAGAGATGATAGAGATATGGAGGGAGAGGGAGAGAGAGAGAGAGAGAGAGAGAATGAGAGAGGGAGGGAGAGAGAGATGTTCAGAGGTAGACAGACAAATGGGGGGAGAGATAGAGATGTCTGTGCACAGAAGGATGGGCGCTTAAATTTTCATGCAAACGGCAGAGCAGAGTCCAGAGAGATGATGCCAAAGATACAGTTCAAAACACCTGAGAATATTTTACATAAATTTGTTTACATGCATATATTTGTGTTTGGAGATTGTGTGTGTTTGTGATTGAGTCAGATTGTGTGGACACAACCGCCCTTCCTGGAGCCACCGCTCACAATTTCCACATACATGCATTTACTCTACCTGGGTGCGATGTGAGGGGTCTATTTAGCTTGCCCCTCTATCCTGAAACTCAGTGATGTGGGCACAAAGGTGACTTTTTGAGTCCTTTCCAAACTTCTAAATCTAAAGCTAATGAAAATAATAAAAACAAAAGTCCACAAATTAAATAAAATATTTAGAAATAATTAAACTGCAAAGTAAAGCACATAATTTTTTTTAAAAAGTACTATCTTCTCTGTGCCTCCTAATTTTTTGGCCAATGAACAAATCCTTGGGGTTTGGATCTGTGCGAGGCACAACAATTTTTGCACCTTGAGTGACTGAAAGGCTTCATGTTCTTTCAGTCTTCTATTAGACCATAGTTCCATGAGACATTGGAGCAGAATTAGGCTATTTGACCCATCAAATCTACTCTGCCATTCAATAGTGGCTGATTTATTATCCCTCTGAACTCCATTCTTGACCCTTCTCTCCATAACCTTTGACACCCTGACTACATCAAGAACCTACGAACCTCTGCTTTAAATATATGCATGACCTGACCTACACAGCTATCTATGGCAATTAATTCCATCGGTTTACCGGCCTCTGGTTGAAGAAACTTCTGCTCATCTCTGATCTAAATGGACATCCCTCCATTATGAGGCTGTGCCTTCTGGTCCTGGAATTGCCCACTATTGGAAACATCCTCGTCACATCCACTCTATGTAGACCTTCTAATATTCGATCGGTTTCAATAAGATCCCACCCTCATTCTTCTAAACTTGTGAGTACAGGCCCAGAGCTAAAAAATGCCCCTCAAACATGAACCTTTTGATTCCCAGAATCATTCTCATGAACCTTCTCTGGATCTTCTCCAATGCCAGCACATCTTTTCATAGATAAGGAGCCCAAAACTGCTCACAATACTCCAAGTGTGCTCTGTTCAATGCCTTATAAAGCCTCAGTATCGCATCCTTGCTCTTATATTCTCGAACTCTCAGAAGGAATGCTATCATTGCATTCGCCTTCTTTGGAACTGGCTCAAACCTCAAGCTAACCTTTAGGGAATCCAGCACCAGGGCTCCCAAGACCCTTTGCACCTCTGATTTTTGAACTTACTCCCCATTTAGAGTGTGGTCTACACCTTTATTCTTCCTATCAAAGAGCAAGACTGTACATTTCCATACACTTTATCACTTCTTTGCCCATTCTCCCAATCTGTCCCAGTCCTTCTGTAGACTCCCTGCTTCCTCAACACTTCCTGCTGCTCCACATGTTGAACACTACCAGTTACCAGCAGCCAATGAGAAAAGTTTCCCTTTATTCCTACTATTCCATATCCTTCAACTACATTTTGCCAAACAGGGATCATAAAATTAAAGAGCAGAGTATGAATATAGTTTCTGATATCAGCAAATCAAGAAAGATTTATGAAAAATTAAATTGGTCACAGCAAAGTCCTGAATGATTATTTCATTTACATATATAAAATAATAGATGGTATATATGACCAAATCAGAACATTACTTCAAGCTAAGTCAGCACTGGTAGATATACACCAAATAAAATATTGTGTTCAACCTGGAGGCAGCTCACTCACTTTTGGTCCCCACCACACACTCAGTTCGCACCTGTGTCTCCAAAGTAGATGTTGTATGCGACAGCGGCCACTCCTTGGTACACAGTTTCAACAGACGGGCTAAACCAGGTGAGGATAACTAGCGGGGCTCACACCTATCTCATCGGGGCGTGAGATCCACTGGCTATCCTCACCTGGTATAACTTGCAAAATCCGCTCCGGTGGACCGGGAGGATGAGGTATACAGTGAGATTCAATGGTCAGGAAGGCCGCACTGTAACGCTCCGTGGAGAGTGAAGGGCATGACAAGACACAGAAGACGTCACGGTCATCCACTGCAACCAAGGAAGGCCCCAGTTTGTGGAGCCTGTTCGTACCACTGGACCCGGATTTCTGAGGTTGAGAAAGTGGAACTGCCCCATTGCAAAGGCTTTCCCACCTTAAAAACTCTCCTGCACAGCTCTCCTGTCATCGTCAGGCAAGACAGACAACCACCACAATATCAGATAGCACTGAGTCCAAGTACAGAGAGCTTATTAATATGGTGTCATGACAGCACCCTTTTCCTCAATGTCAACAAAACAAATGAGCCAGTCGTGGACTTCAGGAGGGACCCAGTGCACATGGTCCTGCCTACATCAATAGTATGGAGATTGAGAGGGTTGAGAGCTGCAGGTTCCTGGGAGTGAACATCACCAACAGCCTGTCCGGCCCAACCACATAGGTACCATGGTCAAGAAAGCTCACAAATGCCTCTACTACCTCAAGAGGCCAAAAAAAAATAAGGCATGCCCACATTGACTTTTACCCATTTTTATTGATGCACATTAAATAGATCCTATCTGAATTGGTACGGCAACTGTTCTACATGTGACCACAAGAAATGCAGAGACTTGTGGACACAGCTCAGTACATGACAGAAACCTCCCCTCCATGGACTCTATCTATACTTCTCGCTACCTCAGTGAACCAGCCACCATAACGTAAGATTCCATCCTTCTCTGATATTTTCTCTTATCATCTCCTCCGTTAGGCAGAAGATACAAAAGCCTGAAAGAGCATACCACCAGGCTCAAGAACAGCTAAAATCCCACTGTTACCAGAACCTTGAATGGACCTTTGATAAAATGGATTCTTCACCTCACAATCTACCTTGTTATGAACACTGCACTTTCTCTGTAACTGTTGCACTCTATTCTGCATTGTAATTGTTTTACCTTGTTATACTTCAACAGATTGATCTGTATGAACAGTGTGCAAGACAAGCATTTCACAGTATCTCAGTTCATGTGACAATAATAAACCAATTCTAATTCCAAACCGCGATACTTTTTAAATAGCATATAAATAGGAAACAAATAGCAGAATATTAGATAGAGCATCTTTATCTGAAACAGAACAATGTTTGAGTAAACATCAGGCAAAACATCTGGGCTCTTTAGAACTGGACTGCTTGGTGTAGTAGGTAATATACAATCCCTGTCAAATGAGATTTGATGGGAAGATGCTCATTATTTGTACAGCTACTAGGACTTGATGTTTCAATCCCTATGGTAAGTTGGCACTCTTGATGTTGGCAGTGGGTTTGGAGTGGTGACAAGGAGGAAGGGTAGGTACATCATCGGGGTTATCGGGGGGCACCCTCCTTCTTTGATATTTCGTTGATAAGCCCACAACATCTCCAGAGGGCTCAACGGTGCTACCTGGCATCCCAGATACACCCCCCTCAGTTCCATACCCTCCTCTCTTCATCCTGCAGCCCAGTTGTTGTCTTTCCTTTTAATCCAAATCCAATTGCTGCTTTCTTCTGCTGCATTTGACACGGACTTGATTGCTTGTTGGAGGGAGTGACCCCTCACCCCCATCTTCTTCAATAGACTGGTCGTAGATGTAGCAACGGATCCCCTGCATCCTGCTGTTACAGGGAAAATCTTGGTCTTCCAGCCATTCTGGGCAACTTCAGTTGCCAGTTCAGAGTACTTGGTCTTTTTCCTCTCATAAGCTTCTTCGACACCATCTTCCCATGGTACTGTCAATTCCACAACATATGCCAGCTTGGCTGTTGTGGACCACAGCACTAATGTTATCAGATCCATTCTGTCAGCAGCTGCTGCCAATACATTTGGAGTGGGGGGGGGGGCATCATATCAAACCAGAGCAGAATAAAAATTCAATCATTCAGTCTCACGCCCATTAAGCAGAAATTAATACTGACTTGCAAACATATCTGGTAGAAGTATAAATTCATGAGTTTTTAGCTAATTAACTAAATGATAATTTCATTTTATTCTGACTGCATATGAAACTTGTTTCTGTCTGCCATGTGATCAGCATGATACTGACTGACAGTTCTCTGGAAGTAGAAGAGGTAAACCAGCTTTTGCCTCATTCATCTGCAACGTAACCAAATGTTGCATGTGGGGAGTGGAACGAAAGGTTGAAAACAGACCAGACCCTACCTGGCAATCACAACAGTACTTTCCAATAGTTCTCAGCCACACTCCAGATGATATAACGTCCTGCTTGTTGGTGGTGAAAAGATAACTGTGTCAATTCATCCTTAAACTTAGTTTTTATGGAAAGATCATAAGGAAAAAGAATAGGCTGGTAGAAAGAGAAATAAATTTTAAAAATCATGGGATTTGATGACAGTATTGGTAATAAGAGGGGTGGTTGATAAGCTTGTGGCCTAAGGTAGAAGGAATCAACTTTAGAAAAGCTAGCACATTTATTTTTCATTTACTACATTTACACACTTAGTCCAGTGGTTGTGGAGCATATGGATCCCTTCTTTGTAGAAGTCAGCGTCTTGGACCTCTGGAAAGTAGTCCACAGCAGGGGTGATTAATAAATTCGTGGCCAAAGGTAGAAGGAGATGAGTTATACAGCTCTCATTACATGCACATGCAGTTCAATTCTTTGAGTGATTATGCAGAATGTTTGAAGTTAATAACTCATCGCTGGCTTTCTTAGGCCATGAACTTATCAATCACCCCTGCTGTGGACCACTTTGTGGAGGTCCAAGACGCTGACTTCTACAAAGAAGGGATCTGTATGTTCCATGACCACTGGATTAAGTGTGTAAATGTAGGAGGGGACTATGTTGAAAAACAAATCTGCTAGGTTTTCTAAAATTGACTCTTTCTACCTTAGGCCATGAACCTATCAATCACCCCTCGTAAGTTGCCATGCTAAATCTCCCTCCTAAGGTCAACTGGGCAAAGTATTTTACAAAGAGCACAAAAGAGAGCAGCACAGGAGCAGGCCCATTGACCTATAGTGTCTGTGCCAAACCTGATGTAACTTTCAACTGTGTATCTGCCTTCACAAGGTCTATATGCTTCATATCCCTACCTGTCTATATACCCCTTAAGCATTGCTATTATTCTATGCATTTTTAAGAGGTATTTCCAATACCCGTCTAGGGTTCTCAAAACTCTCTTGTTGATTTAACACTCAAATTCATCGTTTAAAGTTTAAAGTTCAAAGTTCAAAGTAAATTTTATTATCAAAGTTCATAAGCCACCATATACTGTACAACCCTACAAATCTATGGAATAATAGCCATAACAGAATCAATGAAAGACCATCCAACTAGGGTATTCAACCAACTGCTCCTGAATCTGGTGGTGTGACTCTTGAGGAACACGGACAGGAATTTTTAGGAGTTAGCAGTAAAAAGTTGCAGCAGTTCTGAACACTGAGCAATGCCTCCATTTCAATTGCCTCTTAAGCAGCAGGTGTTTTATTATTTGAAATGGCAGAGCAGACTCGGTGGGCCAATTAGCCTAATTCTGCTCCTATCTCTTATATTGTCTATACTTGCCAAAGAGGAAACTCCCTGTCAAATCATGTTATCTGGGTCACCGACTATGAATCTGATTCATCATCAGCAGACTTTACACAGCCACGTGAAATTAACTGGTACCGGATATCACTTGTTTACACAATGACTGTATTACGTTTCCCCAAATGCTAAAACAACAAAGTATTATGGTTCAATATAATGCATAAGCTTATAATTTGAATTTTTGATCAGTCATGATTCCAATATTACACACAAAATGCTGGAGTAACTCATTGGGTCAGCAGCATCTATAAGGGGTGATAAACAGTGATGTTTAAGGTCAAGACCGTTTGTTCGTTTGTTTGTTTATTTATTTAGAGATAAAGTGGGGAACAGGCCCTTCTGGCGCAATGACCAATTTGACCAATCAAGTGTGACAGTGGAAAAGTGCGTATGGAACCAGAGGAGATAGCAGAGATACTTAATGAATACTTTGCTTCAGTATTCACTACGGAAAAGCATCTTGGCGATTGTAGGGATGACTTGCAGTGGACTGAAAAGCCTGAGCATGTAAGTATTAAGGAAGAGTATCTGCTGGAGCTCTTGGAAAGCATCAAGTTGGATAAGTCACTGGGACCGGACGGGATGTGCCCAAGGCTACTGTGGGAAGCGAGGAAGGAGATCGCTGAGCCTCTGGCGATGATCTTTACATCATCAATGAGGACGGGAGAGGTCCTGGAGGATTGAAGGGTTGTAGATGTTTTTCCCTTATTCAAGAAAGGGAGTAGAGATAGCCCAGGAAGCTATAGACCAGTCAGTCTTACTTCAGTGATTGGTAAGTTGATGGAGAAGATCCTGAGAGGCAGGATTTATGAACATTTGGAGAGGCATAATATGATTCAGAATAGTCAGCATGGCTTTTTCAAAGGCAGGTTGTGCCTTACAAGCCTGATTGAATTCTTTGAGGATGTGACCAAACATATTGATGAAAATAGAGCCATAGATGTAGTGTATATGGATTTCAGCAAGGCATTTGATAAGGTACCCCATGCAAGGCTTATTGAGAAATTAGGGAGACATGGGATCCAAGGGGACATTGCTTTGCGGATCCAGAACTGGCTTGCCCACAGAAGGCAAAGAGTGGTTGTAGATGGGTCATATGTTGCATGGAGGTCAGTGACCAGTGGTGTGCCTCAGGGATCTGTTCTGGGACCCGTACTCTTCATGATTTTTATAAATGACATGGATGAGGAAATGGAATGATGGGTTAGTAAATTTGCTGATGACACAAAGGTTGAGGGTGTGTGGACAGTGTGAAGGGCTGTCAGAGGTTACAGCGGGACATTAATAGGATGCAAAACTGTGCTGAGAAGTGGCAGATGGAGTTCAACCCAGATAAGTGTGAGGTTGTTCATTTTGGTGGGTCAAATATGATGGTAGAATATAGCATTAATGGCAAGAATCTTGGCAGTGTGGAGGATCTGAGGGATCTTGGGGTCCGAGTCCATAGGACACTCAAAGTTGCTACACAGGTTGACTGTGTGGTTAAGAAGGCATATGGTGCACTGGCCTTCATCAATCGTGGGATTGAGTTTAAGAGCCGAGAGGTAATGTTGCAGCTTTATAGGACCCTGGTCAGACCCCACTTGGAGTACTGTGCTCAATTCTGGTCAGCTCACTACAGGAAGGACGTGGAAATCATAGAAAGAGTGCAGAGGAGTTTTACAAGGATTGGGGAGCATGCCTTATGAAAACAGATTGAGTGAACTCGGTCTTCTCTCCTTGGAGCAGCGGAAGATAAGAGGTGACCTGATAAAGGTGTACAAGATTCAAGAGGCATTGATCGTGTGGCTAGTAGGAGGCTTTTTCCCAGGGTTGAAATGGCCAGCACAAGAGGGCACAGTTTTAAGGTGCTTGGAAGTAGGTACAGAGGAGCCGTTAGGGGTAAGTTTTTTACGCAGAGAGCGTTGAGTGCGTGGAATGGGCTGCTGGCGGCGTAGGTTGAGGTGGAAATGATAGGGTCTTTTAAGAGTCTCCTGGATAGGTACATGGAGCTCAGTGAAATAGAGGGCTATGGGTAAACCAAGGTAGTTCGAAGGTAAGGACCTGTTCAGCACAGTTTTGTGGGTCTAAGGGCCTGTATTGTGCTGTAGGTTTTCTATGTTTCTATGTTCCTATGAGCTATAATGCAAAGCAAGCCATCTATTTAATCACAGGACAATTTATAATGACTAATTAACCTACGAGCCGATACATCTTTGGACTGTAGGAGCACCCCGAGGAAATCCGCACAGTCATTGAGAGAACATGCAAGTTCTTTACGGATGGTGCCGGAATTGAACTCTGAATGCTTTGAGTTGTAATAGCATTGCGTTAACCGGTAGTGGGGAAATAACCGCTATAAGAAAGTGGCAGGATTGGTTGTCCATTTCTGGCCTTCACATTCTCTCACTTTCCTCATTAACTTATTATACAGCATATTGCTAAAAGGCTTCTGAAAATCTTGTCTGTATTACCATTGTCTACTCTTTCTGTAACTACACTGTAATTTACTAGGTATATTCCATGACTCCTTAAGACAAGCTACTACCAATATCTTGTTGCAACCTCGTTTTTTTTAAACAAGTAACAAACATGTGGTGGTGCTATCTTTTCTGTAGATTCTACGGTGTGGTTGGTTCCTCACGGTGTCGTAACTGCGGGGAGGCTGTGAGGATAAGCTCCCACTACCTATTAAATGCTCCCAATGGCGTGGCGAATAGCCTTTGACAACCAAGTCCAGCTCTTGGCCTTCACATGTAGCTTAGCTACTAAGCCCAGCGGAACCATTTCTACTGACAGGAGAAGGGGAAAAGGCGGTTACTAGTGCCTTAAAACCAGTTGCTTTGGGCAGGTGGGACTCATCAGCCATGGCTGACAGTTCATCTTGGAGAAGGAAAACTCGGATCTCAAACCTCTGCTGCCTTGTGGCTATACCCACTCATGGGGAAGACTTTGGGAGTAAACCTGGAGGGGAAATCTGAAGCTGGAGTCCAGATTGAGTTCAACACTGACTGGCAACTCCTACAATGTCGCTGGTGCCAAACTGTATCGGTCTCAGCTGTTCCTTTGGAGTTATCAGCTGTGTGGAGAGGGGGAGCCTGTTACATGGGCAACAGCTTCTCTCCATATCATACTGCCCGGGCTTGAGTATCACATAGACAGCTGGGACTCAGCACCCGTGGTCAACCCTGACGAATGGAGGGCCTCACAGTATGTCTGAACCAACACACACAATGCTGGTGAAACTCCACACTTATGGAGAACATTGACCAATCGACGCTTCAGGCTGATACGTTAAAGTTTCAGTCTTGATGAAGGGTCACACAAAACAGCCTCCACATTTCCATTAAACACACATCAAAGTTGCTGGTGAACGCAGCAGGCCAGGCAACATCTCTAGGAAGAGGTGCAGTCGACGTTTCAGGCCGAGACCCTTTGTCAGGACTAACTGAAGGAAGAGTTAGTAGGAGATTTGAAAGTGTGAGGGGAGAGGGAGATCCAAAATGATAGGAGAAGACAGGAGGGGGAGGGATGGAGCCAAGAGCTGGACAGGTGATTGGCAAAAGGGGATACGAGAGGATCATGGGACAGGAGGTCCGGGAAGAAAGGCAGGGGGGTGGGGACCCAGAGGATGGGCAAGAGGTATATTCAGAGGGACAGAGGGAGAAAAAGGAGAGTGAGAGAAAGAATGTGTGCATAAAAATAAGTAACAGATGGGGTACGAGGGGGAGGTGGGGCCTAGTGGAAGTTAGAGAAGTCGATGTTCATGCCTTCAGGTTGGAGGCTACCCAGACGGAATATAAGGTGTTATTCCTCCAACCTGAGTTCAAGTGGCTTCATCTTTACAGTAGAGGAGGCCGTGGATAGACATGTCAGAATGGGAATGGGATGTGGAATTAAAATGTGTGGCCACTGGGAGATCCTGCTTTCTCTGGCGGACAGAGCGTAGATGTTCAGCAAAGCGGTCTCCCAGTCTGCGTCGGGTCTCGCCAATATATAAAAGGCCACATTGGGAGCACTGGACGCAGTATATCACCCCAGTCGACTCACAGGTGAAGTGTTGCCTCACCTGGAAGGACTGTTTGGGGCCCTGAATGGTGGTAAGGGAGGAAGTGTAAGGGCATGTGTAGCACTTGTTCTGCTTACATGGATAAGTGCCAGGAGGGAGATCAGTGGGGAGGGATGGGGGGGACGAATGGACAAGGGAGTTGTGTAGGGAGCGATCCCTGCGGAATGCAGAGAGAGGTGGGGAGGGAAAGATGTGCTTAGTGGTGGGATCCCATTGGAGGTGGCGGAAGTTACAGAGAATAATACGTTGGACCCAGAGGCTGGTGGGGTGGTAGGTGAGGACCAGGGGAACCCTATTCCTAGTGGGGTGGTGGGAGGATGGAGTGAGAGCAGATGTACGTGAAAGGGGGGAGATGCGTTTAAGAGCAGAGTTGATAGTGGAGGAAGGGAAGCCCCTTTCTTTAAAAAATGAAGACACCTCCCTCGTCCTAGAATGAAAAGCCTCATCCTGAGAGCAGATGCGGCGGAGACGGAGGAATTGCGAGAAGGGGATGGCGTTTTTGCAAGAGACAGGGTGAGAAGAGGAATAGTCCAGATAGCTGTGAGAGTCAGTAGGCTTATAGTAGACATCAGTGGATAAGCTGTCTCCAGAGATAGAGACAGAAAGATCTAGAAAGGGGAGGGAGGTGTCGGAAATGGACCAGGTAAACTTGAGGGCAGGGTGAAAGTTGGAGGCAAAGTTAATAAAGTCAACAAGTTCTGCATGCGTGCAGGAAGCAGCGCCAATGCAGTCGTCGATGTAGTGAAGGAAAAGTGGGGGACAGATACCAGAACTCCCTTGTCCATTTGTCCCCCCCATCCCTCCCCACTGATCTCCCTACTGGCACTTATCCGTGTAAGCGGAACAAGTGCTACATATGCCCTTATACTTCCTCCCTTACCGCCATTCAGGGCCCCAAACAGTCCTTCCAGGTGAGGCAACACTTCACCTGTGAGTCAACTGGGGTGATATACTGCGTCCGGTGCTCCCAATGTGGCCTTTTATATATTGGCGAGACCCGACGCAGACTGGGAGACCGCTTTGCTGAACATCTACGCTCTGTCCACCAGAGAAAGCAGGATCTCCCAGTGGCCACACATTTTAATTCCACATCCCATTCCCATTCTGACATGTCTATCCACGGCCTCCTCTACTGTAAAGATGAAGCCACACTCAGGTTGGAGGAACAACACCTTATATTCCGTCTGGGTAGCCTCCAACCTGATGGCATGAACATCGACTTCTCCAACTTCCGCTAGGCCCCACCTCCCCCTCGTACCCCATCTGTTACTTATTTTTATGCACACATTCTTTCTCTCACTCTCCCTTTTCTCCCTCTGTCCCTCTGAATATACCTCTTGCCCATCCTCTGGGTTCCCCCCCCTTGTCTTTCTTCCCGGACCTCCTGTCCCATGATCCTCTCGTATCCTCTTTTGCCAATCACCTGTCCAGCTCTTGGCTCCATCCCTCCCCCTCCTGTCTTCTCCTATCATTTTGGATCTCCCCCTCCCCCTCCAACTTTCAAATCCCTTATTCACTCTTCCTTCAGTTAGTCCTGACGAAGGGTCTCGGCCTGAAACGTCGACTGCACCTCTTCCTAGAGATGCTGCCTGGCCTGCTGCGTTCACCAGCAACTTTGATGTGTGTTGCTTGAAATTCCAGCATCTGCAAAATTCCTGTTGTCCACATTTCCATTGTACATTTCCCTGAGTACACCTGTTTCTAATTTACGCTCCCAAGTTCCTGCCTAATAGCATCATAATTCACCCTCCCCCCAGCTGATGTTTTGGGTCAAAACCCTTCTTCGGGAATGACACTCCAGTTTCTGGCACCTGCAGTCTTTTGTGTCTCTAGTTTTCTCCCACACTCCACAGTCAAGCATATTCAACAGAATGGTGGTACGCTATTGAGGGAAGATAGGCTCAGCACTGAATTCCTCTCAGTTGACTGGGAAATACAGACAACCTTTTACACCATCACTACTATCAAATTAAGTCAATGAACAAAATCTTGTCAATCTATATGGTTCAGAGAGGATTAGTTGGATTCTATTTTCACTCTTACGTTTTTATATTACATTACATTGTCCTAATGATGTTTTGGGGCTCAAAAGAATCTTCTAACCTCTCCCTTTGTTTTTGGTGATAAACCTAAATTTCTGTATTCTTGTTATAGTTGGTCAGAAAGAACAACAGTCTACAAATCAGGGAACAGAAATGAGGCAAGGGTGGTGAAAACAGACAAAGCAAAAGTCTTTATTTTTGCCATCACAAAATACCCTGCAGATGCTGTGGTCAAAGCAACACTCACGACACGCTGGAGGAACTCAGCAGGTCGGGCAGCATCCGTGGAAACGATGAGTCAACGTTTTGGGCCGGAACCCTTCGTCAGGACTGTAGAGGGAAGGGGCAGAGGCCCTATAAAGAAGGTGGGGGGAAGGTGGGAAGGAGAAGGTCGGTAGGTTCCAGGTGAAAAACCAGTAAAGGGAAAGATAAAGGGATGGGGGAGGGGAAGCAGGGAGGTGATAGGCAGGAAAGGTGAAGAAGGAACAGGGAAAAACACAATGGGTAGTAGAAGGAGGCAGAACCATGAGGGCGGTGATAGGCAACTGGGGGAGGGGACAGAGTGAAACAGGGATAGGGGAAGGGAGGGTAAGGAAATTACTGGAAGTTGGAGAATTCTATGTTCATACCAAGGGGCTGTAGACTACCTAGACAGTAAATATTGACTGATCGTTTTCACGGATGCTGCCCGACCTGCTGAGTTCCTCCAGTATGTTGTGAGTGTTTATTTTTGCCATGTCGTCACAGGAATGGAAGTGGCCATTTTGTAAGACTGTCCTTGCAGCCGCGATTTTGTGAACTGGTTCTTGTTCAGAGATAACTTAATCAGAGCAATTGAAGGAGTTTCTGCTATTGATCTGCTAAACCAGAGACCATCTTCAGATTAAAAAGCTGTTTATAATGTAAAATGGCAGGCTTGCAGATGGACCAGCCTGTGGTCTGCTTGTCTGAGTCTGGTGTTTGGCTGACCTAGCTGAACTGGTTTGAACTAGAACAAAAGAAATTGCCTAAAGCACAAGACTGGGGGAAAGAGCAATAAGGCACTACTGTTTGTAACCCTGGGTCAGATCCAATGAGAAGCTGACACAGATCAATCAGATGACCCTAGCCAATGAAATTGAAACATCTCAGATTGATCTGGTAAGGAAAGGGATAAGAACGGAGAATATTGGGAGCACAGGCAATGACAACTCAGTGGAGACCAGCCATTGTAGTAGATGACCCCATATCAGAAATGTAGATATTACAGTGGGATCAAGAGGAATGCCTGGCCAGTGTAGTCTCCTTTTCCCAGGTATTACTTTCCTGAGGTGGAGAGGGTCAGTAACATCAAATTTCTGGCTGTCACTATCTCAGAGAACTTGTCCAGGACTCGCCATGTAAATATAATTGCAAAGAAAGCACAACAGCTCCCCTTCTTCCTCAGGAATCTGCGGAGATTTGGCATGTTATGAAAAACCATGGCAAATTTCTATAGATGTGTGCTGACGGGCTGCATTATGGCCTGGTATGGGAACACTAATGCCTTTGAGTGTAAACTCCTTCGAAAGGTAGTGGATTCGGCCCAGTACATCAGGGGTAAAACTCTCCCAACCATTGAATACTTCTACATGAAGCATTGCCATAGAAAAGCAGCATCCATCATCAAAGGTTCTCACTACTCAGGCCATGCTCTTTTCTCACTGCTGGCATCAAGTAGCGGGTACAACTGCCTCAGGACTCACACCACCAGGTTCAAGAACAGTTACTACCCCTCAACCATCACGCTATTGAACAAAAAGAAATAACCACACTCATTTAGGGACTCATTTAAAAGACAATAACACCATAAGATGCAGGAACAGAATTAGGCTATTTGGCCCATTGAGTCTGCTCCGCTATTTCATCATGTGTGATCCAATTAGCCTCTCAGCCCCAGTCTCCTGCATTCTCTCCGTATCCCTTCATGTCCTGAACAATCAAGAATTTATCAACCTTTCCCCTATATATACATAAAAACTTGGCCTCCACAGCTGTCTGTAGCAAAGAATTCCACAGATTCAACATTTTCTGGCTAAAGAAATTCCTCCTCATCACCATTCTAAAAGGACACAACTCTATTCTGAGGCTGTGTCCTCTGGACTTAGACTCTCCCACCATAAGATACATCCTCTCCACATCCACTCTATCGAGACCTTTCACCATTTGATAGGTTTCAATGAGGTCACACCTCATTCTTCTGAATTCCAGTGAATACAGGCCCAGGGCCATCAAATGCTCTTCATATGACAAGCCATTTAATCCTGGAATCATTTCTGTGAACCTTTTTGAACCCTCTCCAGTTTCAGCCCATCCTCTGTAGGATAATGCTCCAAGTGAAGCCTCACCAGTGCTTTATAAAGTCTCAACATTACATCCTTGCTTTTATATTCTAATCCTTTAGAAATGAATGCCTACATCACATTCACCTTCCTCACCACAGACTCAACCCATGAATTAACCTTTAGGGAATCCTGCACAAGGACACCCAAGTCTCTTTGCACCCCAAATTGTTGTATTTTCTCTCATTTAGAAAGTATTCAAACATTTCGTTTCTTCTACTAAAGTGTATGACCATACTCTTCCCAACACTGTATTCCATCTGCCATTTCTTTGCTCATTACTTCTTCAAAGAATTCCAACAGATTTGTCAAGCAAGGTTTTCCTTGAGGAAACCATGCTGGCTATGGTCTATTTTATAATCTGCCTCCAAGTACCCTGAGATCTCATTCTTAATAATCAGCTCCAACATCTTCCTAACCACTGAAGATAGACTAACTTTTATCTTGTTATTTCATGCTCATTATTTTTCACTATTAATTAGCATCTGCATTCGCACAGGTTGTTGTCCACTGACACCATTTCAGTTAGTGTTCTTTAGATTAGCTAAATATGCCGACAGAAAAAGAATCTTGGGGTTGTACGTGGTGACATGTACGTACTAATAATAAATATTACTTTGAATTTTGAACTTTGACTGCTCACGGAGGCTCAGGCAGACCTAATGGGCGTGCACACAGCTATTTAGTTTGTAATTTCACATGCTTGTTAGTTGAGCCAATAAAGGTAGTTGTCAGTAAATACACATTCTGTCCATGCCTGGCAGATCATTATTGTTGAGAACTGATTCTCGTAACATTACTGACTCACTGATCTGTAGTTCCTCCCTGATAATTTTAATAAAATTGCATACAATTTACAGCTGCTATAAAACGTGTTCTCACTCATCTTTGTTCTAATGAAAACAGTTCCACAAGCAGATGTAAAACAATGTAAACTTGGAATGGCCTGTGAGTGCATCATGCCTATTAGAAGCCTGGCATCCTTTGTGAAAGTCAACCCTGACTCTTTTTGAGTGGAGCGTCAGTGGTATTGAAAATGGTGATCAGTGGTCAGAAAATAACCCTCCTAGAACTAGGGCATCATGTCTGGACAGCACTGAACGTACCAGCTGATGCCTATACTAGAATAACTTTAGCCAGATGAAGTACTGCAGATGTACTGTTGAACGCATTCTGACCGGTTACTTATCGTGTGGTACAGCAAGAGGAACATGCAGGAATGCAAGAAGCTGCAGAGGGTAGTAGAGTCAGCTCCGTGCATCACGGAGACATCCCTCCCACACATTTAGATTAGATTAGATTAGATTATGAGGACACTCAGTCCTCGCTTATTGTCATTTAGAAATGCATGCATGCATTAAGAAATGATACAACGTTCCTCCAGAGTGATATCACAAAAAAGAGGACAAACCAAAGACTAACACTGACAAGACCACATAATTATAACATATAGTTACAGCAGTGCAAAACAATACCATAATTTGATAAAGAGTAGACCATGGGAACGGTAAAAAAAAGTCTCAAAGTTCCGATTGACTCCCAATAGTCCCCGATAGCAGGCGGCAGAAGGGAGAAACTCTCTCTGCCATAAACCTCCAGGCACCGACAACTGTCGATGCATTGGAAGCACCTAACCTCAGCCGACTCTGAGTCTGTCTGAAAACTTCGAGCCTCCGACCAGCCCTCCGACACCGAGCAGCGGGCACCATCTCTGTCAAGCGCTTCGACTCCGTCCTGGTCGCCGAGCCGGAAGCAGAGTGGAGGACTCAGGGCCTTCCCCTCTAGAGATTCAGGATCACACAGTAACAACAGCAGCAAAAAAGGCATTTCAGAAGTTTCTCCAGATGTTCCTCCGCTCTCTCATGTCTGTCGCCATCAAATCAGGATTGTGCACGGCACCCTACTTGACAGATAACAGATATAATTCACCGGAGTGGCCGCACAAGCTACATCACCCCACCATCTTCCCCTCCTCCAATACTTTTACTGTATTGACAAGAGTCACTGCCTCTGGAAGACACCACCCATGACCAAAGATTCCCACCATCAGGGGCAAGGCCAGCTTCTCTCAGCTACAATCAGGCAGGAGGTACAGATGATTGAAGTCCCCCACCACCAGGTTCAGGAACAGTTACTTCTCTTCAACTATTCAGTTCTTGAACCAACTGGCGCAACCCTGATCACTACAGTTTAACAACACCATGACTTCTTTGCTCGCTCTGCACTAAAATAGAAATTGTTTTTGTTCTAATTGTGTTCTCTCTTGTAAAAAACATACAGAGGGTGATGAAACTGTGGAATTTATTGCCACAGACTGTCATGGAAGCTAAGTATATTTAAAGTAAAAGTTAATCGGTTCTTGATTAATAAGGGCGTCAGAAGTGATGGGGAGAAGGCAGGAGAATGGGGATGAGAGGGATATTAGATCAGACATGTTGGCATAGAACAGAGTCGATGGGCCAGATGGCCTAGTTCTGTTGCTATGTCTTATGGTCTTGACAATGTGTTTAATTTATGTTTATGGTAGAGTCTGTTTATCTTGTAAATAATACTTACATAATGGTACGTGCTGGTGATGCTGCTGCAAGTACATTTTTCATTGCTCCTGTGCACACATGTTCCCATGCCTGTGACAACAAACATGACTTTGACTTTAATAAATCCTTGAGGAAGATGGAGTCCTTCTTTCCTCAGTCTCACACAAAGAATTGCTTACCTTTTCCACCTTTTGTTGGCTGCATCATCAGCTGATACAGAGGAAGCCCACTGCCCACTCTGCCCAGCACTGGTTGAAAAGGGAACAGGATGGGGCCTTCTGTCAGTCCTTGGATACTGATTTGCATATTGGCCTTAAAGTGGACACTACAGCATTGAAAGGTGTGTTGACAGTTTGCAGCAGATGCAGCAATGCCTGGACTAAGACCATGAATCTGTCCACACCACCAGTTTGACAGGTTACCATCACAATCGGCCAGTTTGGAAGTAATCAGCATCATACTTGCTGCCATAGGCAGCTTTGGAGACCTGGACATTGGGTATATTTAAGGCAGAGGATGATAGATTCTTGATTGGTCAGGGCATGAATCGATACGGGGAGAAGGCAGGAGATTGGGGCTGAAAGGGAAATGGATTAGCCATGATGAAATGGCAGAGCAGACTCAATGGCCCAAATGGCTTAATTTTGCTCCTTTATCTTATGATCTTATGGTAATATCATTCTCCTACTTTCTACAGTCCTTTGTCATGGCTTCAGCCTCGTATCCACAGTGACAGTAGCATGCAACATTAACAGCCATTCACTGAACACCTCAAGGACCTCAACAGTCTATTTCATTAGAGCTACAAGTCACTGTCAGCTGGCCGGTAGTGTCGTGGCATCCACATCTGACTTCGAGGCGAGTCATTCCAGGTTCTAATCCGGCCAGCTCCTTGCACTCTTTCCATCCATGCTGGGCTGAGCATCGAGCTAGCAACTCAGCCTCATAAAAATACAGACAAAAATGCTAATGAAGAGGGAAAGTTGCCACCCGATGTGCCACAAGGAACAACAAAGCAATGGGAGTTGTTCACGTTGACATTCTCAGATACTGTAATCTATGTTTTTCTCATTCGGGGGGAAAGATGGGTAAATGATATCTTTGGGATAACCGAGCCAGCAAGACAGAAGGATTCAGAAAGCTGTTGTCTGTAGAGTCAACAGAAGGAGTCCAGGAACAGTCCTCACATCAGATTTACTAGTGGAGGCACTCTTATCAGAAATGGTGAGAATATCTTGAATAGCAGAGACAACATTGTATATAACATGAAAGCTTGTTAAGTACCAATGAAGGACTGGAGGTTAAACACGATGGAAGTAACATGCTGTGGTTTTCCAATGCAGCTTTGAATAATATTAAAACAATACCAGTGAATGCAGTTACTGTATATATCTAAGAATTCAGCCTGGCTTCAAGGCCAGTTAATGCATGAACAAATTAGAACTTTATTTGCTCTATTTACCTAATTGAAGTGTAAATTTTCAGAAATAAGTCCAGCAAAAGTAATCTTTCATTTGAAAGAGCAACCCAGTCTGCTCTCCGAGTAAAATTTTGAAGTCTCTCACATATAGTAAATACCCATTACTCTGACAAGTGTGGGGCCAGATTTTACTGGACAAAATATAGAGACAACAAAGCTACTGAAGCCTGCTTACTAAATTATCATTAAAATATATTCGTCCGTTTTGTGACCAATGTCAGCGAGATTGGTGTCCCTTCTCATGATACATCCCTGACTGCTGGAAGATTGTGTGTGTGACTTCCAGTTCCTTTACTACGATTGCCTGCTGGGTAGAGTAAGTGTGGCATAGGAGGCTGTTAAATAGTTTGCATGAAATTCAAAGTGTGACCACTTACATGAAGGGGATTGAATTTATGTTGTTCCTACAACAGTGTTGAATGGGATTCATAAATGCTGCTCTGGAACTTTAACTGTTCATTGTGAGATCTTAGCGCAACATTTTAAATTAAAATGTTGTCTATTATTAAGGACCTCCAGCACCCAGGGCATGCCCTTTGCTCACTGTTGCCATCAGGTAGGAGGTACAGAAGCCTGAAGGCACACCCTGCGATTCAGGAACAGCTTCTTCCCCTCTGCCATCCAATTCCTAAATGGACATTGAAGCTTTGGACACTACCTCACTTTTTTTATATATACAGTATATCTGTTTTGCACGTTTTAAAATCTATTCAATATACATAATTGATTTACTTGTTTATTTATTATTATTATGTTTTGCTGTATTTATTATTTTTTTTTCTCTCTGCTAGATTATGTATTGCATTGAACTGCTGCTGCTAAGTTAACAAATTTCTCATCGCATAAGGGCAATAATAAACCTGATTCTGATTCCGATTCTGAAACATGGTTGTGTGAGGTTTACCTAATTTTGAAAATGTGTCCTTGATCAAACATATACACAGACATGAGCAGTAATGGAGAACAGCGTGGGATATTTTGAACGAAATGGCTCTTAAGACTATAAGACCATAAGAGAGAGGAGTAGAATTATGCCATTCGGCCCATCGGGTCTGCTCTGCCATTTCTTCCTGGATAATCCATTTCCTTCTCCGCCCCATTCTCCTGCCTTCTCCACATAATTTTTCATGCCCTGATAAAATCAAGAACCTATCAACCTTCACTTTAATTAAATACCTGGGGCTTATTTTTTTAGTTATAAGTTCTTTATAACTAACATAAAGATAACTTTATAAGTTAGTTATGACTCAGTCTGATTCAGAGTTTGGGAATCCAAGCATTAACCCTTTGGCAAGTATGCTGTCTTTAGGAATTTTTCTTGGGGACTCCTTCCATGCCAACCATTTGTTTCTCATTACTAATGTCTCTCAGGCTCCACAAATGCCATCTCTAGCCTAAGCTGTGAACTCCTGTCCAATCACTTTTATTTATTTATAGAGATACAGAATGGAACAGGCCCTTCTGGCCCTTCGAGATGCACCACCCAGCAATCCCCCAATTCAATCCTAGCCTAATCATGGGACAATTTACCATTACCAATTAACCTACTGACTGGTACGTCTTTGAAGTGTGGAAAGGAAACTGGAGCAGCCAGAGGAAATCCACAAGGAGGACGTGCAAACTCCTTGCTGGTGGTGGCACAGATTGAATCTGGATCACCTGTAATGTAAAGCATTGTGCTAACCACTGTGCTACCATGATCCTTACCACAAGCACACCCTTCAACCAAAACACTCTCAACCACCAGCGCTACACATGTCCTTGGTGTTCCTCCACTCAGTATCTTTTCCTCTGATGTTGCCTCTTCCCTTGATGCCCTCTGTAGCCTTCTGATTACAAATCAATTCACAAAGTCCTGCATTAAATTAATGCAATTTAATCAAAGAATATCTAGCTCACTATATTTTTGCACCATAGCAGCAACACAAGGGCATTTCTAAGTGCTTGTTCATCTTGCATTTTCATTCATGTATACAGGAACTAACTGAAATAGCATCCTTTGTCTGCAATGAAGTATCACAATTATATTGCCTTCTCTGATCATTCCAAAGCTTGATTAAACAAAGTAGATTTTAAATTTGTGTTTAAATCCTGCCTGCTTAATGTCTGATGTTTCATCCACCCAGTGTTCATCCTTTATCCTCATGCTTCATTACATAATTGTTGTTTCGAACAATGTGAATATGTTTCATCAACTCTTGGACATTTTACTGAAAAACCTCTTTGGAAATATTGGAACAAATGTCCCAATGGGATTGGGTGAAAGTTTAGTTTTCTTTCTTCCCAAGCATACCTTTGTTTGATTACAATGGAGGATAGAACCAGTCAGGGTCTAAAACCAGATACCATCGGCTTTCCAAGAGGTTATTTGGTTAAGCTGGTCCTTCCTGATGTTGTGTCAGAAAGAAATCGCAAAAGGTTTAACAACTTTTAGGTGAGTTATTGTTATAATAAGTGCCTTTCATTTTTGTTCTCCAGTTTTTCTCCATCTTTAGGTTTCTTCGTTCCTTGTTTTCTGTGCACCTTTGCTTTCCTTCAAGCTTTCTCTAAGATACACATTCCCTCTCTCAAACACACTCCCTCACTCGCAAGCTCTCTCTCTCTCCCTCTTGTTCTTTGTTTCACCCACACTCCAACATCTTCCTCTGCCTTTTTTTCTGTCTGTCTGTCTGTCTGTCCATTTGACTTTCTCTGTCTGTCTCTGCCTCTGTCACCATCTCTGTCCCTGTCTTCACTGTCTCTCATTTGTAATACTGAATGTCTCTGATCCGGTTTTCCCTTCCAGGTACCCTTGTACCCTTTCCATGTCAACTACTCTACAGAGGTGTAGGACTAAACTTGCAACATTTGTAAGAAGCTGGATATGATCATCCCCAACCTTCAAAAGGGATGTGGAAGCTTTTTATTAACCAGAACTTCATTAATCAAGAAGGTGTGGTAAATTATGTCATGGGTATTTTGGTACAGTGTATTCCTGTGTGTGGGGAGTAATTCTCTATTTACTGTACTCACACTTCAAAGATTCAAATATCCCATAGGATATTCCTTGAATTGAGGAATCTCTGCACCGACCACTGTGCAATTTAGCTATTTTTCATGTTGCCCTTTCCTCTTCTGGTGTTGGTGTGCAAAATTCTCCTATGGGGCAGGAATCTGGTTGAGATCTTAGTCTACTTAAATATTGGGAAAATATGGAATCAGTATGAATATCCAATCAAAATATTTCCGGAATATCAGTGCTGCATTTTCAGTAGAAACAATGGCTGGGAACTGAGAGAAATGGAAGAGGTGAGTGGTTGGTAGGTAATTGTCCTAGCTGGCTTGGAAATTATAAGCCCTTGAGCATGAGGATCATGACGTCAATTGGACTTCGGTCAATTGTTGCTTTCTGATGACAAGTCCTCCATCAGTTTGGAATCAACCATGGACATTGTGTCCTAGCTGTCAGTGTGATACACAAGCCAGGGCAATACAATATGGAGAGCAAGCTGTTGCTATGTAACAGGCTCCTCCTCTCCACACATCTGATGAACCCAAAGAAATGGCAGAGAAAAATACAATTTGGGACCATCAGTGCTGCAGGAGTTGCCAGTCATTTGTTGAATTCAACACAGGACTGCTCAGGGACTCCAGCTCTGGATTTTACTCCTAAAAGTTTCCCCTTGAGCGGGTACAGCTGCAAGACAGCAGAGGTTTGAGATCAGAGTTTTCCTTCTCCTAGATGAGCTGCCAACCATGTCTAATGAGCCTCATCTGCTCAAAGTGACTGGTTTTAAGGCACCAGAAAGCCATCTTTACCCCTTCTCCTGTCAGTTGAAACGGTTCTGCTAGGCTTAGTAGCTAAACCACATGCATATAATGACCCGGAGCAGGACTTGGTTGTCAGAGGTTAGTTGAGGCTCACACTATTTGGAACATTTAATAGGTAGTGTGAGCTTATCCCCGCCTCAAACCCAAGCTACAACAACCTGCCTGTGCTGGTGATGCCTCCCTCCCAGATGCGTTAAACAACTTCTACACTCGTTTTGAGGCAGAAAATGACATGGTGGCGAGGAAGACCACCCCTCCTCCAAAGAACCAGGTGCTGTGTCTTACTGTGGCCCATGTGAGGAGAACCCTGTGCAGGGTCAACCCACGGAAGGCCGCTGGACCAGGCAATATTCCTGACCGAGTGCTTAGACCAGCTAGCAGAGATTCTCACTGACATCTTCAACATCTCCCTGAGCAGCGTCGTCGTTCCTATATGCTTCAAAGCTGCCACCATTGTCCCTGTGCCAAAGATGTCTTCAGTGTCCTGCTTCAACAACCACCGTACCGTTGCACTCACATCCATCATCATGAAGTGTTTCGAGAGGCTCGTCATGAGGCACATCAAGACCCTGCTGCCCCCCTCACTGGACCCCCTGCAGTTTGCGTACCGTCCCAACCGTTCAACAGATGACACCATTGCCATCACCCTCCACCTGGCCCAAAACCACCTGGACAAAAAAGACACGTACATTTGAATGCTGTTCATAGACTTCAGTTCAGCATTCAACACAATCATTCCTCAGAAACTGATTGGAAAGCTGAGCTGACTGGGCCTGAACACCTCCCTCTGCAACTGGATCCTAGACTTCCTGACTGGGAGACCTCAGTCAGTCCAGATCGGGAGCAGCATCTCCAACGCCATCACACTGAGCACGGGGGCCCCCCAGGGCTGTGTGCTCAGTCCACTGCTGTTCACTCTGCTGACCCACGACTGTGCTGCAACACACAGCTCGAACCACATCATCAAGTTTGCCGATGACACGACCGTGGTGGGTCTCCTCAGCAAGAACGATGAGTCAGCATACAGAGAGGAGGTGCAGCAGCTAACAGACTGGTACAGAGCCAACAACCGGTCTCTGAATGGAACAAAACAAAAGAGATGGTTGTTGAGTTCAGGAGGACACAGAGCAACCACACTCCGCTGAACATCGATGACTCCTCTGTAGAGATCATTAAGAGCACTAAATTTCTTGGTGTTCGCCTGGCGGAGAATCTCACCTGGTCCCTCAACACCAGCTCCATAGCAAAGAAAGCCCAGCAGCCTCTTTACTTTTTGCAAGGTCCGACAAAAGTCCATCTCCCACCCCCCATCCTCACCACATTCTAGAGGTTGTATTGAGAGCATCCTGAGCAGCTGTATCACTGTCTGGTTCGGAAATTGCACCATCTCGGATCGCAAGACCCTGCAGTGGATAGTGAGGTCAGCTGAGATGATCATCAGGGTCTCTCTTCCCACCATTACAGACATTTACACCACACGCTACATCCATAAAGCAAACAGCATTATGAAGGACCCACACAGCCCTCATACAAACTCTTCTCTCTCCTGCCATCTGGCAAAAGGCACCGAAGCATTGGGGATCTCATGACCAGACTATGTAACAGTTTCTTCCCCCAAGCCATCAGACTCCTCAATACCCAGAGCCTGGACTGACACCAACCTACTGCCCTCTACTGTGCCTATTGTCTTGTTTATTATTTGTTGTAATGCCTGCACTGTTTTCTGCACTTTATGCAGTCCTGGGTAGGTCTGTAGTCTAGTGTAGTTTTTGTGTTGTTTTATGCAGTTCAGTGTAGTTTTTGTTTTGTTCATGTAGCACCATGGTCCTGAAAAACGTTGTCTCATTTTTACTGTGTACTGTATCAGCAGCTATGGTTGAAATGACAATAAAAAGTGACTTGACTGAAACTTTAAGGAACATTTCTGGTACACGTCAAATAAGAATAAAAATGCATTCATATCTGGTGTTTTGTAAATTCAGGGAATCTGTGTGGAATGAAGTTGATTTTGGTGAATGAAACTGACCTCTGTGCCAAAGAACGGGCAGCATCTCTAGGAAAAGGTAGTCGACGTTTCAGGCTGAGACCCTTCGTCAGGACTAACTGAAGGAAGAGTTAGTAAGAGATGGTAAGAGCTCTTACTAACTCTTCCTTCAGTTAGTCCTGACGAAGGGTCTCAGCCTGAAACGTCGACTGTACCTCTTCCTAGAGATGCTGCTTGGTCTGCTGTGTTCACCAGCAACTTTGATGTGTGTTGCTTGAATTTCCAGCATCTGCAGAATTCCTGTTGTCTGTGCCAAAATTTGTGATAGGCACTGAAGACAATGACTTTAGTCTTCTTAGTATTCAGTTGGAGGACGTTTTGGCTCTTCCAGCTCTTGGTGCTCAACAAACAATCTAATTAAGTAGCAGAGGTTACCTTCAACCTTATCTACAGCAGGGTCATTGCTGAGGATTTCATAGCATACTGTTGCTGTTTCATTGGATGATCATGGATGAAGTCTATTATCAGTGAAAGTGCCCTGGTGTTTCATAGTTATTGTGCGCATACCATAGGAACAATGTGCTCTTTCGTCACTTTTGCTTGTGAACTTTACAGTAGTATGACTGTTAACATTGTGAATCTCTGACTGAAAAGTTTAGAGCTAAACCTCAGCTCTGAACTGTGAAGTAGAGAGTGCACTGGATGGGGCAGCTTAAACTCTTCTCTGTTCTCTGTGAAGGAAGAACTTTTATGTAGCAGCTTTCTCCATTAAAGGTATTCTACAATCCCTTGCAGTCAATTGAATAATGTTGAAGTGCAGATTAATGTTGGGAGTTGTAGCAGCCAATGTGATGTGAGCAGCAATGAGGTGTGATCAATTGAGTCGAGTTTGTTCTCCCTAGTGGTTGTCTATCGGTGGGTCCTCAGGTGACTGTAGAGGCCGATCCAGGATCCACATCTTCCGGTGCCGTGTGGGTGAGAGAAGGTGGTGGCTGTGGTCAGTGGTTGGGTCTTTTGGTTGTTCAGTCTCTACTTTCGCAGTTGCCCCTTGTTCTCTGTGGTACAGCAGAGGCTGTTCTCGTGTAGCGCAGCTCCCTTTTGAACAGATTTCTTCCAGGCATACCTATTGAGTGCAACGCCTTCCCAGTTTTTCGATGCAATGTTGAATATAATGTTGCAAGGCTAATTTTGATATTTTCTATCCTTTGCTCACTGAGGGCTCGCTCACCTTCCTTCTGCTGGGAGTGAGGCATCTGTTTGGGCAGGCCTGAGTTAGGTATGCAGATGATATGACCTATTCATCAGTGTTGGTGTTGCTTTATCCTGGAGGAGATGCTGGTCATGTTGGCCTTCTCCGGTACACTGGTGCTAGTGTGTCAGTCCACCCACCTGATCCTCAAGATCTTTGGCGGTATTTCTCCAGGGCTTTCAGGGATCTACTGTAGGTGGTCAATGATACAGCGCCGTACAGTAATGTAGGAAGGACAACTGCTCCATAAACCAAAAGTTTTGACTGGACCTGTAGGTTGCAGACTTCAAACACTCTTTTCCTTAAAGTTAAATAGAGCAATGTGATTAATCTAATTAAACTCCTTAATGTTAAGAATTATATATTTGCATGCAAATTTCAAGATACTGTGCTCTTCCATGAGAGTGTCATGAGATCTTTTAGGTCACATGAGGAGACAGAATGGGTTTCAGTTTAATACTCATGTGTAAAGTACTGTCTCCAAGCGAAATGCTCCTTCAGACTTGTGTTGAAAAGATGGCCAAGAATACTTCCACAAGTATTCAGCGTGGTACTTGAACCTTGGATGGCAGGGTACAGATATGTCTACCAAAAGAGGTGTCAGATGCTCCTTCATTCTGTTAGCCTACTTGTCACCCTTGCATAAGGTGTAGCACCTGCTCCCATGGCTTCACATGACTCTGCTCAGGGGGCTAAGCCAGTGTGACACTTTGCCCAAGGGTGACCCGTAGGCTAGCAGAGGGAAGGAGCACCTTACATCTCCCTTGACAGAGACGTATCCCCACCCCGCCACCCTAGAAAATAGGGAACACACACAAAATACTGGAGGAACTCAGCAGGTCAGGCAACGTCTATGTGGAGGAATAAACAGTCAATATTGCAGGCTGGGGCCCTTAATCAGGACTGGAAAATAAGGGCGAAGAAGGCAGATCAAGAAGATGAGGGGAGGTGAAGGGGTACAAGCTT
The DNA here is from genome assembly GCF_030028105.1 of Mobula birostris. Taxonomy (NCBI): domain Eukaryota; kingdom Metazoa; phylum Chordata; class Chondrichthyes; order Myliobatiformes; family Myliobatidae; genus Mobula; species Mobula birostris. The sequence continues at coordinate 125,835,619 of NC_092372.1, read as the reverse complement.
GAAAGTGATAGGTGAACATAGAAAACATAAAAAATAGGTGCAGGAGTAAGCCATTCGGCCCTTCGAGCCTGCACCACCATTTCAGAACCCCACCCCAGCTTTCCCTCCATACCCCCTGATCCCCGTAGCCACAAGGGCCATATCTAACTCCCTCTTAAATATAGCCAATGAACTGGCCTCAACTGTTTCCTGTGGCAGAGAATTCCACAGATTCACCACTCTCTGTGTGAAGAAGTTTTTCCTAATCTCGGTCCTAAAATGCTTCCCCTCTATCCTCAAACTGTGGCCCCTCGTTCTGGACTTCCCCAACATCGGGAACAATCTTCCTGCATCTAGCCTGTCCAATCCCTTTAGGATCTTATCCGTTTCAATCAGATCCCCCCTCAATCTTCTAAATTCCAACGAGTACAAGCCCAGTTCATCCAGTCTTTCTTCATATGAAAGTCCTGCCATCCCAGGAATCAATCTGGTGAACCTTCTTTGTACTCCCTCTATGGCAAGGATGTCTTTCCTCAGATTAGGGGACCAAAACTGCACACAATACTCCAGGTGTGGTCTCACCAAGGCCTTGTACAACTGCAGTAGTACCTCCCTGCTCCTGTACTCGAATCCTCTCGCTATAAATGCCAGCATACCATTCGCCTTTTTCACCGCCTGCTGTACCTGCATGCCCACTTTCAATGACTGGTGTATAATGACACCCAGGTCTCGTTGCACCTCCCCTTTTCCTAATCGGCCACCATTCAGATAATAATCTGTTTTCCTATTTTTGCCACCAAAGTGGACAACTTCACATTTATCCACATTAAATTGCATCTGCTATGAATTTGCCCACTCACCCAACCTATCCAAGTCACCCTGCATCCTCTTAGCATCCTCCTCACAGCTAACACTGCCACCCAGCTTCGTGTCATCCGCAAACTTGGAGATGCTGCATTTAATTCCCTCATCCAAGTCATTAATATATATTGTAAACAACTGGGGTCCCAGCACTGAGCCTTGCGGTACCCCACTAGTCACCGCCTGCCATTCTGAAAAGGTCTCGTTTATTCCCACTCTTTGCTTCCTGTCTGCTAACCAATTCTCCACCCACACCAATACCTTACCCCCAATACCGTGTGCTTTAAGTATGCACACTAATCTCCTGTGTGGGACCTTGTCAAAAGCCTTTTGAAAATCCAAATATACCACATCCACTGGTTCTCCCCTATCCACTCTACTAGTTACATCCTCAAAAAATTCTATGAGATTCGTCAGACATGATTTTCCTTTCACAAATCCATGCTGACTTTGTCCAAACATTTCACCACTTTCCAAATGTGCTGTTATCACATCCTTGATAACTGACTCCAGCAGTTTTCCCACCACCGACGTTAGGCTAACCGGTCTATAATTCCCCGGTTTCTCTCTCCCTCCTTTTTTAAAAAGTAGAGTTACATTAGCCACCCTCCAATCCTCAGGAACTAGTCCAGAATCTAACGAGTTTTGAAAAATTATCACTAATGCATCCACTATTTCTTGGGCTACTTCCTTAAGCACTCTAGGATGCAGACCATCTGGCCCTGGGGATTTATCTGCCTTCAATCCCTTCAATTTACCTAACACCACTTCCCTACTAACATGTATTTCGCTCAGTTCCTCCATCTCACTGGACCCTCTGTCCCCTCTGTCCCCTACTATTTCTGGAATTGATACTATCCCTAATTTCTCTTGTCAGCCACAGGTGCACTACCTTCCTTGATTTATTCTTTTGCCAAACTGGGGTGAACAATTGTTGTAGTTCATCTATGCAACCTTTAAATGCTTGCCATTGCATATCCACCGTCAATCATTTAAGTGTCATTTGCCAGTCTATCTTAGCTAATTCATGTCTCATACCTTCAAAGTTACCCCTCTTTAAGTTCAGAACCTTTGTTTCTGAATTAACTATGTCACTCTCCATCTTAATGAAGAATTCCACCATATTATGGTCACTCTTACCCAAGGGGCCTCTCACAACAAGATTGCTAATTAACCCTTCCTCATTGCTCAAAACCCAGTCCAGAATAGCCTGCTCTCTAGTTGGTTCCTCGACATGTTGGTTCAAAAAACCATCCCGCATACATTCCAAGAAATCCTCTTCCTCAGCACCTTTACCAATTTGGTTCACCCAATCTACATGTAGATTGAAGTCACCCATTATAACTGCTGTTCTTTTATTGCACACATTTCTAATTTCCTGTTTAATACCATCTCCGACCTCACTACTACTGTTAGGTGGCCTGTATACAACTCCCACCAGCGCCTTCTGCCCCTTAGTGTTACGCAGCTCTACCCATATCGATTCCACATCTTCCCGGCTTATGTCCTTCCTTTCTATTGCGTTAATCTCTTCTTTAACCAGCAATGCCACCCCACCTCCCCTTCCTTCATGTCTATCCCTCCTGAATATTGAATATCCCTGAACGTTGAGCTCCCATCCCTGGTCACCCTGGAGCCATGTCTCTGTGATCCCAACTATATCATAATCATTAATAACAATCTGCACTTTCAATTCATCCACCTTATTACGAATGCTCCTTGCATTGACACACAAAGCCTTCAGGCACTCTTTTACAACTCTCTTAGCCCTTATACAATTATGCTGAAAAGTGGCCCTTTTTAATGCTTGCCCTGGATTTGTCGGCCTGCCACTTTTACTTTTCTCCTTAGTACTTTCTGCTTCTACCCTCACTTTACATCCCTCTGTCTCTATGCACTGGTTCCCATCCCCCTGTTGTGAACTAACCTCCTCACGCCTAGCCTCTTTAATTTGATTCCCACCCCCTAACCATTCTAGTTTAAAGTCACCTCAGTTGCCCCCACTAATCTCTCTGCCAGGATATTGGTCCCCCTAGGATTCAAGTGTAACCCGTCCTTTTTGTACAGGTCACGCCTGCGCCAAAAGAGGTCCCAATGATCCAAAAACTTGAATCCCTGCCCCCTGCTCCAATCCCTCAGCCACGCATTTATCCTCCACCTCATCGCATCCCTACTCTCACTGTCGCGTGGCACAGGCAGTAATCCCGAGATTACTACCTTTGCAGTCCTTTTTCTCAACTACCTTCCTAGCTCCCTATATTCTCCTTTCAGGACCTCATCCCTTTTCCTACTTATGTCATTGGTACCTATATGTACCACGACCTCTGGCTCCTCACCCTCCCACTTCAGGATGTCTTGGACACGATCAAAAATATCCCGGACCCTGGCACCAGGGAGGCAAACTACCATCCGGTTCTCTGGACTGCATCCACGGAATCGCCTATCTGACCCCCTTACTATCGAGTCCCCTATCACAACTGCCCTCCTCTTCCTTGCCCTACCCTTCTGAGCTACAGGGCCGGACCCTGTGCCGGAGGCACAGCCACTGTCGCTTCCCCCGGGTAAACTGTCCCTCCAACAGTACTCAAACCGGAGTACCTGTTGTTAAGGGGCGCAGCCACCGGGGTACTCCCTGTTACCTGACTTTTCCCCTTCCCCCTCCTAACCGTGACCCACTTGTCTGCCTCCCGTGGCCCCGGCGTGACCACCTGCCTGCAACTCCTCTCTATCACCTCCTCACTCTCCCTGACCAGACGAAGGTCATCGAGCTGCAGCTCCAGTTCCGTAACGCGGTCCCTTAGGAGCTGCATCTCGATGCACTTGGCGCAGATGTAGACGTCCGGGAGGCTTGGAGACTCCAGGGCCTCCCACATCCGACACCGAGAACAGCAAACTGCCCTGACACTCATACTGCCCCTCTCCTCAAGTAATAACAGAAAATGAATGCCAAACCTTCCTCGCCTGTTTCCGCCTAAGCCCGTTGAGCCGAAGCCCTTAAGTCTTCACTCTGCTCCCGGCTCACTCCGCAGCCCGCAAACTACGCTGCCCGCTCTATGAGGCTCTGTTCCTTTTAATTCTGCCACGCTGCACAGCCCGACGTCACACGCCTGCGCAGTCTCGCCTCTCAGAACGCCGTTGGAGAAAAAAAATAACAAAAAGCCAACAGGTGGATGAGAGAGCGGGTGATGAAGTGAAAAGATGAGAGGTGATAGGTGCAAAAGGTAAGAGGCTGAAGAAGAAGAAATCTGATAGGAGAGGGCGTTGAAAGAAAGGGAAGGAGGATGGGCACCAGATCAGAGTGATAGGCAGGTGAGTTGAAGAGAAGTGGTGAGAGAGGAGCCAGAATGGGGAATGGAAAAAGAGAGAAGTGGGGGTGGGGGGGGGGGGGAGAAACAAGAAATTACCAGAGGCTGGAGAAATTGATGTTCATGTTGTCAGGTTAGAGGCTAACCAGGCAGAATATGAAGTGTTACTCCATCAGCCTGGGAGGGGCCTTATCTGCTGTATACACAGGTGCTTGGCAATTGGCACAGACTTCGCTGGCTCTTTCTTGCTGTAGGATTCTATGACTCATTTTGCTAATTTCCTGGGATTTGACTGATGTACGATACAATAAACAAGACAATCTGCCAAGGCAGATCTTCTTCCCACACTTCTTCATCTAGAACTTCCAGTGTAACTCTCCCTTCTATCTAGCTGAGTATTATCAGTATAACATTTTAATAAATGCTCTAACTACTCAGATTCAGATTAGTTTATTGACATAAACACCAGGTTGCAATGCAATCTGTAAACAGTACACACGGTAATAATGAATAAAACAGTAAATTCAATGCAAGTACAAAGCATCATAATGGTGCATGGAGGGTATTGCAATCTGGAGGGCTCAAGTGACAATAACAGAATAACTAAAATGTAGACTTCAGTGTCCAAAAACATGGTGGCTCTGCTGGGAAGGGAATATGAAAGAAGTAATTGGTTCAGAGTTTGATGGCAATAGACCATAAGACCATAAAACACGAGCGGAATAAGGCCATTCGGCACATTGAGTCTACTCCGGCATTCCATTATGACTGATGTATGGTCCTTCTCAATCTCGTTCTCTTGCCTTCTTCCCGTAATCTTTGAAGCCACTACTGATCAAGAACCTATCAATCTGCACTTTAAACTTGGCTTCCAGAGCCGTCTGTGGAAATTAATTCCACAGATTCACCACCATCTGGTTAAAGAAATTCCTCCTCATCTCTGTTCTAAAGGGGCATCCTTCTATTCTGAGACCATCCTTGTACCTCTGGGGCTGTAGGAAACATCCTCTCCACATCCACCCTACCTAGGTCTTTAAGTATTTGATAAGTTTCAATGAGATCCCCACTTATTCTTCTAAACTCCAGTGAGTACAGGCCCGAAGTGATCAAATGCTTCTCATACATTAGCTCTTTTATTCCCAGGAGTCTTTTCATGAACTTCCTCTGGACCTTCTCCAATGCCAGCACGTTCTTTCTTAGAAATGGGGCTCAAAACGTCTCATAATACTCCAAGAATCGTCTGACTAAAGCCTTATAAAGCCTCAGCATTACATCTTTGCTTTTATATTCTAGCCCATTAGTCTTCCTTACCACTGCCTCAATCTGCAAGTTAATCCTAAGGGAATCCTACATGTGGACTGCCAAGTCCAGTTGCATGTCTGATTTCAGTATATTCTCCCCACTTAGAAAATTGTCTGTGCCTTTATTCCTTCTACCAAAGTACATGACCACACACTTCCCTATTCCATCTGCCAGTTCTTTGCTCATTCTCCTAATTTGTCAAAGTCCTTCTGCAAACTCCCTGCTTTCTCAACTCTATCTGCCCTTCACCTATCATCATTTCATCTGCAACCTTGGCCATAAGGCCATCAATTCCATCATCCAGATCATTCATTGACATATAACGTGAAAGGAGGGGTCCCACCACCGACCTCTGCGAGACAAATAGGGAAGAATCTGTTCTTGAGTCTGGTTGTCCAGCCTTTTGAGCTCTTGGATCTTCTCTCAGAAGGTAGAAGAAAGAAAAGGAATTGTCCAGGGTTGCAGGCATCCTTGACAGTATGATTAGTCTCTTGAACCAATATGATAGACTGGATAGGAAGAAGTGATGAGTATTTTAAATCTGTAGGCATTGGTTCTACTTCTCCCCACTAATCCACACACCTAAACTTTCTGTACACTTCCCAAAACCTTTCGAAATTTATCTATGTTTCTTCTCAGCTTTGCCTTTTCAGGAGAAAAGATATCCAAGTTACTTACTCTTTTCTGACAGATACAGTTCGCTCGTATAGTTCTCTCCAATTAGTCTGAAGGTCATCAATTCATGTAAAACCCTTTTAACCATTAACCAGTCAGTTCTGAACATGTTCCATTCTCTAGGGTTAAAAACAACCCACGCCATTTTGGGATATTCCTGAAACAGAGAGATGAAGTCAGTCTCCATTTTCCTACAACTACTGGTCATCAAAAACACTAGAAACAAACTGTGGATGCTGGATATCTGAAAAAAAGAAGAAGCAGTCAACAAAGAAAGGAAGAAAAACAAGAGTTATGTTTTAGATTAATTGCCTTTCATTAGAATCTGAAATGTTTAGTCTTTCTTCCAGGAGGCCTCAAACAACATTTCCCCTTGTCTCTAATGCCAACTGACTCTGTCTGTTGTTCAGAGTTTCCTGCTCACCAATTACCCTGCCTTCCTCTATTACCCTCTCCACTCCAATCACCCTATCCCTAATCAGTCTATCCTCCCTATCATCCTCTCCACTATTTCCCCATCCTTTCCTCTCCGGTCATTCTACTCTGCCCTGCCACTATCTGCTCACAAAACATCCAATATTCTCATATCCTCCACTTTTCATTCTTATTGTCTGTTTCATTCTCAATTCACCAAAACTCGATCCTCATCGATCTTCCCAGGACACTGCTCTCTGACTCCTGCCTTTAATGATGCTTCCCTGTCAATGGTGATACCCTCAATGAATCTTTCACTTTCTTTAAAATCTTTCTGAAATCCCATATCTTAAAAATTATGTACAGTCCTGGGCAAAGGTCTGAGGCTTTAGGCATGAAGTTTGCTAGATAGTCAATCAGTGACAAGATTTCCTCCCCACATCACGATTGAGTTTCTGAAATGACGTCCATTCAGCTGATTGAAAAGTATATACAGGACAAGTATTCAGAGGACAGACCACAATCAACAGTGCACTGACAATATCTCTTTACATGGTAACAACATGTCTGCAGGTAAATTGCCAAAATCAGAGAACAACTCAACCCAACCATAGGTACCTGAGGCTGATATGGGTGTCTGTTGTGGACTGAGAGTAGGAAGGGGGCAAGGAGAGGGGAATCTTCTTTGGGAAAAGGGGAAGGGAGAGAAGAGGGAGCAGGAGTCACCAGGTTCCTGATTGATCTGTAATGATCCATAAATCAACTGTTTGGAATCAAATGACCTCGCCTTGTGTCTCAGGACTGAGTGTGTCTGCACCTGCACCAATGCCCATCCCTGGCACTCCTCCTCTGCCACCTGTCCTACACCCCTCCCACAGGGTTCCACCTCTCCATTCCCAACATCCTTTGCTCCATCCAGATTTACAAACTCATTGTCTGCTCCACCGTTGATAAATACAGTTCTGATGCAGAACTCTGAGGCATCTCCAGCTATATACTGTATGTATGCCTAAGAGTTTTGCACAGTACTCTATTTAGTCATTCTTTCGAACCTCTTCTTGAATTCATGTCCAGCGGCCCCACATCAATATTATTGAATTAACGGCAATATTTTGAAGCGCTCTAACTTGTCCTTTTCCTTATTAGCACAAGATGAAGGTAAGCATTTAGCAATACATTGGTTAGTCTCACTTTGCATGTTTTTCTGTGCAATATCAGAAGTATCTTTCAATAGCAGCAGAAGAAACTGTGGAAGCCCTGTGGAAAAACAGGCAACGATAAGGAAGAGTGGGTGTTTTGCCCACTGACTCAGCCTGGTTGCATCAAACACCTGGAGACACAGGAGACTCAGATGCTAGAACTATGGAGCGACACACAAAGGAGCTGGAAGAACTCCTTGGGTCAGGCAGCATCTGTGGAGGGAAATGGACAGTCAATATTTCAGGTTGCGATCCTCCTTCAGAACTGGAAAGAAAGAGAGGAGATAGATATTGCAGCTCCAATTCTGTACCAGATGCTCAGTATGATTGGGACCAATCTAAATCTTAACTTCATTTATCACAGGGACACGTTCCCAATCTGTGCACCACCGACGGAATACACTGAACCTACTTCCCCAGGCCTCTTTACAGCCGACTCCAAAGGCTTGAACCCTGCCAGAAAGGAGGACAAGAACAGCATGTGTGTGAGGATGCTGGCATCCTAAAAAAACACAAACTTTTGGAGGAATTCAGTGGGTCAAACAGCATCAGTGGAGGCAAAGGATTTGAGACCCTGCATAAGGACTGAGTGTGTTTAATAAATACTCTCCCAGCCCAGTATTCATTTCCTATCTATGATAAAACTGTACAGGATTACATCTTAAAACTATCTCACGTCCCAACACTGAGCGGCATACCTTTTGTACTGATATTCCCAGAAGTAACGCTTTGATAGACTTGCCACATTAGTTGTTTTGCATTTATGGAAAGCAGTGTCATGACTGCATGGCTTCATTCCACAACATCATTATTGTTTCGAGACATTTCTTATTAAAGAAAAAGTTGGCAGACTAAACAACACAACAACAATGTGATGTTTGTTTGAAAAGAAGCTTGCGAATGTACAGAATAAAGTTGGGAAACAAAGGCAAGGCTACATAAGTACAGAGATAATGACATTTGATGTGTTGTTTAACTCTGAAATGCATCTAGCAGAGGAAAGGAGTAACTTGCACCTCTTTTGGTAGAGATATGCAACACCACACTACCGTCCTATTTAAATTACGATATGGCGGCATGACAGGGTAGTGTTTAGCATAATGGTATGAGAGCACCAGCAATCTGGATTCAGTTTCCACCTCTGTCTAAGAAGTTTGTACGTTCTCCCCAAGGCCACAAAGGTTTCCTCCGCGTGTTCTAGTTCCGCCCCCCCCCCCCCCACCGCATACCAAAGACGTACGGGTTACTAAGTTATTTGGTCACATGGTGTAATTGGGCAGCACAGGCTCGTGGGCGAGAAGATTATGGAATATCTCTAAATATAAAGTTACGTCCTTAGCGTAGGTTACTTGCAAAATAAAGCAAAGGGAGTGGATAGAATGTGTGGGAGAAAATAATTTGGAGTGGTTTAGGGAAATAAGCGAGGGAAAGGGATTGATCCCCTGGGACCTGGCTTAATTCCAGTGAACCAAATAGTCTGTCTGTCTGTCTGGCTGTCTGTTTATTTATTTAATTACTTACTTACTTACTGAGATACAGTGCGGAATAGGCCTTCTGGCCCTTCAAACTACGCTGTCCAGCAATCCTCCTGATATTTTAACCCTAGTCATGGGACAACTTACAATGACCAATTCACTTACTAACCTGTACGTCTTTGGACTGTGGGAGGAAACCAGAGCACCCGGAGGAAACCTATGCAGTCACGTTAAGACCCTGCAAGCTCCTTACAGACAGCAGTGGGAACTGAACCCCAGGCTGCTAGTAGTGTAAAGCGTTGTGCTAACCATTGTGCTACAGTGCCACCCCAGTATAAAATAAAGTAATTACTGACTGCTCTGCTGTTAATGTAATAATTTTCTTATGATTAGCTTATTGTTCAGTGGATCAATGGGGAAAATAGTCAGCATCTTGGCTCCAGTGTCTTAACCGTGGACTTCCAGAAGGGTAAGACGAAGGAACACATACCAATCCTCACAGAGGAATCAGAAGTGGAAAGAGTTTCAAGTACCTGGGTGTCAAGATCTCTGAGGATCTAACCTGGTCCCAACATATCGATGTAGTTATAAAGGAGGCAAGGCAGCGGCTATACTTCATGAGGAGTTTGAAGAAATTTGGCATGTCAACAAATACACTCAAAAACTTCTATAGATGTACTGTGGAGAGCATTCTGACAGGCTGCATCACTGTCTGGTATGGAGGGGTGGGTACTGCACAGGACTGAAGGAAACTGCAGAGGGTTGTAAATTTAGTCAGCTTCATCTTGGGTACTAGCCTACAAAGTACCCAGGGCATCTTCAAGGAGCGGTGTCTCAGAAAGGCAGCGTCCATTATTAAGAACCTCCGGCTCCCAGGACATGCCCTTTTCTCACTGTTCCCATCAGGTAGGAGGTACAGAAGCCTGAAGGCACACGCTCAGTGATTCAGGAACAGCTTCTTCCCCTCTGTCATCCCATTCCTAAATGGACATTGAACCCTTGGACACTATTGCACTTTTTAATATGTAGTATTTCCATTTTTTGCATGATTTTTAATCTATTCAATCTACATACACAGTAATTTATTTATTTATTATTATTATTATTTTATTTTGTGTGTTTTTCTTCCATATTATGTATTGCATTGAACTGCTGCTGCTAAGTTAACAAATTTCACGTCACATGCCAATGATAATAAACCCGATTCTGATTCTGATAAGACTGCCTGCACTACGTCAGTACTGGCTGTAGCTACAGCCAACATATCCCTTTCGTGATGGTAGTCTGGGTCAACTAGAATGCCACATTGTTAGCAGCTCATGGCTATATAATAAATAAATGTGTTGGATCTATCATGAAATCTTTAACAAGTAATCAATTAGTAACTAAGTTTGCTCACTATCCAACATTCAACAAATACTGAGATCACTTTTTAAACGGCAATCAGTTCTTGGCTTGGAGGTGTTGTGCTGCACCTGTAAGAAAGGAAAAGCCAATTATATCAAAGCTCACAGCTGTTCTTTTTTTAATTTTTAAAGGCATTAAATCATATTGAGTAACCCAGCCACTCTTATTATTGCGCGGGGTCGTTAATTCAATGGATGTAAAACTAACACATTAGCTTCTCTTAAAGTTCTCCAAAATGACACGTCAGCCACCCATTTCTCAGAGCCAAAGTCACACTGTCATACTGGTGTCCTTCCACAAGGCTCCATCTGCAAGGAATTGAGGAAACAAGAGGAATTGAGTATAGGATCAAAGAGGTCCTTCTGCAGTTGTACAGGGCCCTGGTGAGACCACACCTGGAGTATTGTGTACAGTTTTGGTCTCCAAATTTGAGGAAGGATATTCTAGCTATTAAGGGAGTGCAGTGTAGGTTCACGAGATTAATTCCCGGGATGGTGGGACTGTCATATGTTGAAAGATTGGAGTGACTGGGTTTGTATACACTGGAATTTAGACGGATGAGAGGGGATCTGATTGAAACATATTAGATTATTAAGGGTTGGACACAGTAGAGGCAGGAAACATGTTCTCGATGTTGGGGGAGTCCAGAACCAGAGGCCACGTTTTAAGAATAAGGGGTAGGCCATTTAGAATGGAATTGAGGAAAAACTTTTTCACACAGAGGGTTGTGGTTCTGTGAAATGCTCTGCCTCAGAAGGCAGTGGAGGCCAATTCTCTGGATTCTTTCAAAAAAGAGTTAGATAGAGCTCTTAAAGATCGCGGAGTGAAGGGATATGGGGAGAAGGCAGGAAAAGGGTATTGATTGTGGATAATAAGCCATGATCACAGTGAATGGTGGTGCTGGCTCGAAGGGCTGAATGGCCTACTCCTGCACCTATTGTCTATTGTCATTGAATTGGAACCATTGCTTTTGTTTAAGTTCCTGCACAAGTAAAGAATGTTGATATATTAAGCATGTCTATAAAATATGATTTTAATAAACTGCTTTTGACGCTGGAAATCCAAACACACACAAAGTGCTAGAGGAACTCAGCAGGTCAGGCATCATCTGTGGAAAAGAGTAAATAGTCAATATTTTGGGCCTAGATCCTTCTTCAGGACTGGAAAAGAAGGGGTAAGTGAATTCTCACCTCCTGTTACATCCGCCCTGTGTCCTTCCCTCTCTCCCATTGTTCACTCTCCTTTCCTATCAGATTCCTTTCTCTTCATACCCACCTGGCTTCACCTATCATCCTCCTTCCCCTCCCCCCACCTTTTTAATTCTAGCACTTACCCCTTCCTTCTCAAATCTGAAGAAACGTCGACTGTTTGCTCTTTTCTATAGATGCTGCCTGGCCTGCTGAGTTCCTCCTGCATTTTGTGTGTGCTATTTTCATAAATTGTTTTGCCAGTATTATAATCAAGCAAGAATGGAAACTACTATTCATCAGTTATACTATGCAGCAGAATACCTTTATGAGAATATGCATAAACAATATCTTTTATGTGAAACCGTTCATCGGTCCTTTAGCTCTGTAACACTATGTATGAATATCGCATCTGTGTGTGAATATACATAAAATACAGTTATATGACTCTACACCCCTTACATATTACTGGGAATATACAGTACTGTGCAAAAGTCTTAGGCAAAGGCACCTTAGCTGTATATATATGCACAGTATTGTAGTAATTTTATGTATTGCACTGACTGCTGCTGCAAAAAAAAACAAAATTCGTGACACATGTGAGTGATGATAAACTTGATTCTGATACGGATGTCTACTGTAGACTGAAAGTGGGAAGGGGACAGGGAGAGGGAAATCATGGTTGGGAAAAGAGGAAGGAAGAGGCGAGGGAATGGGAAACACCAGAGAGGCATTCTATAATGATGAATAACCCAATTGTTTGGATTCAAATGACCTTGCCTGGTGTCTCGGGGGGGGGGGTGGTGTCTGCACCTGGTCCGCCCCTGGCCCTGGCACTCCTTCTCTGCCACCTGCCCCACACCCCTCAAGCGGCGCTCCACCCTCACCATTCCCAACATCCTTTGCTCTCGCCAGATTTACAGACTCAATCTCTGCCCCACACTGACAACTACAGTCATGTGCAAAAGTATTGCAGCACTGTGATAATGTGAAAAAGAAACCCTGACGTTGTGGGAATATACACCCACACACATGCAGAAAGGCTTATAAATGTTCTCTATGTAAGTATTATCATAAGTAAAGTTACCCCTTTTAAATTTTCAGTCTTTAATATTTTAAAATGTGGAATGAACAAGACCCTTAATGCTTACCTAATCTCTAACTTAATTTCCGTTGAATTGAGCGGTGACCTGTGACTCAGGAACTTGGATTGGTCCCAAGGTGTAAGTGGGAAGCAACAACTAATATTATGATGTCAATAAGTGTTGTGTATATAGCCTGTTTACACAACTATGCTATTAATAAAAATGCTGGAGACGGGAACTAAGCTTTATGGTTCTTTACTGGTGGATTCCGAACTTGACACACACAAATAGATCAATACGTGTTACTAACACATAAAGTAGTCCCTTATTATAATGTAGGCTATATGGTACACTCCTCCCCTTTCATTTTAATAGTGTATCAACTGTGTTTTTTTAACTGGGGCACTATGCTAAACAAATATTTTTACCCTTAACATACAAACGCCTACCATTTGTTTGCAAATTATGAAGAAGTAACTTAATAATATCAAATTATAACAAGCCTTCTTTTTTTTTACTTTTGGTCTAAGTCCCATTTAGAGCTCAAGTCTCTGGGGAGGTCTTCTCTGCCTCTCCGGATGACGTCTGTCCTGAAACGTTTGCTTTGGGGAATGAGTCTCCACGGGTACATCAGGTGGGTCCTCAGCACTGATGACAGGCTCATCTGTAGATGAGGCTGATGTGGTCACATCAGGAATGTTTGCTTCTATGTCAGGGGAGTTTGGGCAAGGTGTTGTTGTGTTTTTCACCTGAGCATCCAGGATTTGGTCCACATGACGTCTCCATACGTTCTCTCCCACCTCCACTGTATACATCAGTGGCCCTTCTATGGCGGAAATTATACCCAGCTGCCACTTTTCAGTCCGGTAATCACATGCAAGAACTGACTGTCCCACACTGAAGCTCCATGTTGGCTTAGCATTCAAGTGTTTGAACTGTCTGCTCTCCACATCATGCTCACCACTCCACATCTGGTTTGAGAAGAGCCATGTGGGACCTCAGGTTCCTGTTCAGAAACATCATCACTGGGGTCTGATTAGTGGTTGCATGTACTGCATTACGATAGGCAAGGAAGAAGTTGTCTCTCTTGTGATGCAGTTGTCGATTTTCACTGTCCATTGCCTTGATGGCTTTCTTGAATGTCTGCACAAATCCTTCTGCCAAGCCATTTGTGGATGGATGGTAAGGGCCAATGTAAAGTGCTTGATTTCATTGTTCTTCACCAAACTTTGGAATTCTTCAGAGACAAATTGCTATCCATATTCTGTGCAGATTTGTTCTGGTATGCCATTCCTGGAGAACATGGTCCTTAGCACCGTAATGGTCTTTTCCAGTGTGATTGTCTTCATTTTGATGACCTCTCGCCATTTGGAATGTGCATCGATGGCGGTTAAAAGATAGAGTCCATGAATGGTCCAGCAGAAGTCAATGTGCACTCATTGCCATGGTGATGAGGGCCACCCCTATAGATGGAGAGGGGCTTGTGGTGGTGTGTTCTAGATCTTTTGACATCCAGAGCAGTTCTTGGTCAAGTCCTCAATCTGCTTATCGATTCCTGGCCACCACACATAGGCACGGGCAAGACTTCTCATCTTCACGGTACCCAGGTGCCCCTCGTGCAGTTTCTCCAGCACTCTGGTGCGTAGCTTGGGAAGAATCACAACTCGTGAACCATACATTAGTGTTCCCCGACACACTGACAACTACTCTTTCCACGCTGAGAAGGCTGGAAACTGTGTGTTACCCCGCGCTGGCCATCCCTTTACTGTGATGTCATACACTTTTGACAACATAGGGTCATTGCGTGTTTCTCTTTCAATGAGGCTGTTTGTCACTGGTAATTGTTCAACTAATGTTGTGTGAAAGACCTCTGCTGAATCCATTTGCATAGTTATCTCTGAAGTGGGCAGTGGTAAATGTGACAAACCATCTGCATTGCCGTGTTGCTTGTGTTCAATGCCATACATGTGACCTCCTAAGAAAAGGGACCATCGCTGCAGCCTTTGCGCTGTCATCACTGGAACGCCTTTTCTTGGGTTGAAGATTGACACAAGAGGCTGATGGTCAGTCAACAGGGTAAACTTTTGACCATACAGGTAGTGACTGAATTTCTTGGCTTAGGGCCTCTCTGTCAATCTGTGTGTAGTTGCGTTCAGCTGAAGTTAGCGTTCTTGTGGCAAAGGTTATTGGTCTTTCAGAGCCATCAGGAAACTTGTGCGATAACACAGCTCCTATCCCATGGGGTGAGGCATCCCAAGCCAGTCAGATTGGTAAGGGGGGGTCAAAGTGCATGAGCACCCCTTCTGAAGTTATGAGTCTTTTAGTTTCTTGAAACGCTTTCTCACAGCTCTCAGTCCACTTCCACTGTGTCCCTGTCTGTAATAATGCATTCAGTGGGTGTAGGACTGTGGATAGGCCAGGCTAGAACTTGTGGTAGTAGTTCACTAGACCAAGATATGCTCTCAGCTGAGACACATTTTCGGGTGGTGGTGCCTTAAGCACCACTTCTATCTTGTCTTGAGACATGTGTAAGCCATCCTTGTTGATCACATGCCCACAGTATGAAATTTCCTTTCTGAAAAACTCACATTTCTGTCGATAAGCTCTGAGCCCATATTCTTGTAACCTGGTGAGCACTTGTTCAAGATTAGAAAGATGTTCGTCGTCATCTTTGCCAGTGACAATGATGTCATCCAGGTAACACTGAGTCCCTGGAATCCCCTGCAGCACCTGGTCCATTGCCCTTTGCCAGATTGCAGGAGCTGATGCTACCCCAAACACCAACCTGTTGTACTGGTAAAGTCCTTTGTGTATATTTATTGTCAGGTATTCTTGGATGCTTCATTGATTTCTATTTGGAGATAAGCCTGGGTCAAATTGATTTTTGTGAAATGTTCCCCTCCTGACAGGGAAGCAAAGGTGTCCTCAATACGAGGTAAAGGATACTGTACTGTGCAGAGAATGGGGTTAACAGTCACTTTAAAGTCTCCACATATGCGCACCTTTCTCCCGTGGTCCACTCTCGTTTCCTATCAGATTCCTTATTCTCCAGCCTGTTACCTTTCCCACCCACCTGGCTTCACTGATCACCCTCCAGCTCTCCCCCTTCCCCTCCCCCCACTGTTATACTCTGGCATCTTCTCCCTTCCTTTCCAGTCCCGAAGAAAGGTCTCAGCCCAAAACATTGACTGTTTATCAATCTTGAATATAGTAAGTTATCTCTATTTAGTTTTTTAAAAAGTTGGAAATGGGAGAAATATTCTGCATGATAGTCAAGCATTACCAAAGTAGATAACTATGAATATTTCTCTTTTCCATTGATTCTTGGAAAGACAGTTCATGAGCATAAACATACCACAGGACTGATGATTATTGGGTGTGGAAGAAACTGATGAATCAGAAAGAATGTGACCAATCAGAAGCAAGCAAAGTAGGCTGGGGCGAAATTCTGACTGAGACTTGTAAGTATTAAAATGTCAAAAACCAAAATACTGCAAATGCTGTAACCCTGAAATAAAAACAGAAACTAATGATCAGGCCACACTCGAGGGAAAGTTGATGTGTCAGGTTCAGTGTTCTGATGAAATGTCATCCTCCTGAAGTGTTAACCACACACCATTTCCCTTCTATATATCTACTTATCAACAGTTTATGTACACTCAGAGCACAGAACCACAGAATGTATTTGATATTACAAGCAGGTCGATCATTGCGGTACGGACATCGTTGACTTCAATCTCCGCAAATGAATTCATGCAATTCTGTATCAGCCAAGCAATATTTACCATTCCTCTTGGTCACAGCTCAGTTCTCTGCGAGCTGGAGTTAAAAGTAAGTACAAGAAGTTACAAGCAGAAGTAAAGAAACTGTTCAGATGTAATCTTTCCTTCAGAAATGTTTAGCAGAAGATTTGCAACCAGTCTGAGAGGTGTGCCATTTCTTAAAGGCCCAATTCCTTTGGCAAGGAGGCAACAGTAATGCATAGTGATGCTATTAAAGTGGAAGATAAGGATGCAATACGGAAGGAAGGAACTCCCAGATTTAGTGCAAGACTCCTAGACAATCCGATCAGTGAGGTAAGTGCCAGGAGGAAGACAAGGAGATCCTCTGGGACCCACATATGACTGGACTGGTGATACAGTTGTCCCTCCTGGTGTGAGAATGCCCATCCAATCAAGCAGTCCAGAGATAAATTTCGTGTCTTCATGAAGCAGGTTAGGGTGAACTGTGAACCACCGAAAATGGGTGTAGTGAATCAGTTCAGTAATTAGATATCAGATTCATTTATTGATGCTTCACAATCAGTGCAGGTAGACTCTGAGTTGTCATCGTGGTTTCCACACCTAATTATTATGCCCTTTATGGCCCCTGTACTATGACTGTAACCTTTGGAAGGTTGATACAAAGATGTGTTGAGGATTCTATGATGCTGCAAGCTCATTGAAAGAAGCAGCTCTTGATTGTTGTTCAGTTGTTGAGTTGAGTCTGACTCTTCTACACCTCATGGACCATATGGTCCATTGGGTTTTCTTGGCAAGATATGGAAGTAGATCGCCAGGCCTTTCTTCTGCACAGATACTGCTGCTGCCCAGGTTGGGACCCGGCTGGGTTTGAACTCAGGACCGTCTGTCTCGAAGTCCACTGCACCACCCAGCCAGCCCAGCTCTTGATTAGGGAGACTTTTATCCTCGACTAAGTGTGTTCCTCTTCTCTATTCAGCTAGGAAGTCAGGCTGAGAGGGATAGTCCCTCTGACAAACATCTTCCACCTGAGCTCCTGTTTCTTCTTCACTTTGAGATAACTTAATGGCTCTCTGGTCTGAGTTCCCTTGTTCCTTGATCCCCACCACCAGTTGGCTAGACTATGTGGCAACTACACTCCTGGTTCTGGGTATCCCTAGACCAGGGGTTCCCAGCGCTTTTTAAGCTATGGTCCCCTACCATTAACCGAGGTGCCTGTGGAGCCCAGGGTAGGACCCCCACCCTAGACAGATGCTGGCAATGGAAGCTAGTAGTCTAGTGACATGGGTACTTGTGTAGCTGTTACATCTCTTACTCAGCAGCTGTGGATGAACAGCCTGGGCCTGGGAACTTTTGGGGAGATCTTGTCCCACCAGGCTGTACTGGTGACACGTTCTCCTGGAGGATGAAGGTGTCATGGTAACTTCTTGATAACCTGGCAGGCCATCAGAGGTCATCTTGTGATGCGCTACCCACTGAGCATTGAATGAAGACATACAAACAGACACACACAAAAACACACACACACACACACACACACACACACTCACACACTCACATACATACACACACACACACTCACACACACACACTCACATACACACATACGTACACACACACTCACACACACAAACACTCTCACGCACACACACACTCTCTCACGTACACACACACTCTCTCACACACACATTCACACACGAACACACACACACACACACACACACTCACACACTCACATACATACACACACACACACTCACACACACACATACATACACACACACACTCACACACACAAACACTCTCACGCACACACACTCTCTCACTTACACACACACTCTCTCACACACACATTCACACACAAACACACACACACTCATACACACACTCTCATGCACACACACTCACACACACACACATGCACACACACAAATGCACACACAGTCATACACAGACGCACGTGCACACACACACTAACACACGTACTCACACACACACACACACACACACACACACACACACACACACACAAACACAAGCACACAGGCACACACTAGATTGATTCAGACCGAATTCGGATGCAGATTTATTTATCATGTGTACACTGAAACATGCAGTGAAATGCGCCATTTGCATTACCAACCAAAACAGCCTGGGATGTTTTGGGGGTAGCCTGACACTGCAGGTCCACAATGTTCAAAGAACACCATTAACAAGGCTTGGCAGTGTGGGGGATCAGGCAGATCTTGGGGTCAGAGTCCATAGGACACTTAAAGCTGCTGCGCAGGTTGACTCTGTGGTTAAGAAAGCATATGGTGCATTGGCCTTCATCAATCGTGGGATTGAGTTTAAGAGCTGAGAGGTAATGTTGCAGCTGTATAGGACCCTGGTCAGACCCCACTTGGAGTACTGTGCTCAATTCTGGTTGTCTCACTATAGGAAGGACGTGGAAACCATAGAAAGGGTGCAGAGGAGATTTATAAGGATGTTGCCTGGATTGGGGAGCATGCCTTATGAGAATAGGTTGCATGAACTCAGCCTTTTCTCCTTGGAGCAACGCAGGATGAAAGGTGACCTGTTAGAGGTGTATAAGATGATGAGAGGCATTGATCATGTGGATAGTCAGAGGCTTTTTCCCAGGGCTGAAGTGGCTAGCACGAGTGGGCACAGTTTTAAGGTGCTTGGAAGCAGGTACAGAGGAGATGTCAAGGATAAGTTTTTTAAGCAGAGAGTGGTGAGTACGTGGAATGGGCTGCCAGCGATGGTGGTGGAGGCAGATACAGTAGGGTCTTTTAAGAGACTCCTGGATAGGTACATGGAACTCAGAAAAGTAGTGGGCTATGGGCAATCCTAGGTAACTTCTAAGGTAAGGACATGCTTGGCACAGCTTTGTGGGCCGAAGGGTTTGTATTATGCTGTATGTTTTCTATGTTTCTATGTTTCTAACAACATAACAAACAAGACAACAGCAGTAAAACAACCCCTTTCCCACCACCCCTATCCACCTGCCCCTCACACACACAGGCCTCCAACCCCAGGATATGCCAACACGAGGCCTCCAATCCCCGGCTCCAGTCTGTCCGACTCACAGATATCAGGTCCCCATCCTCCACTTCCTGGCCCCGCACTCTCCAACTCACAGACATCAGGTTATCAGATCTCCAACCCAATTCCCTGGCCCCAGACTCTCCAACTCACAGACATCAAGCCTCCAGCCTCCAATCCCTGGCCCTGGACTCTCTGACTTGCACACATCAGGCTTTGAACCCCTCAATTCCTGGCCTGCACTCTCAGACGTTACTTTGAGCCTCTACCTCTGGACTTGCTGACGTTGGTCTTCCACACTTTCTACCTCCAGACTCACTGAGTATCTAAGCTTCAACCTTTGACTTTGCCCAGCCTCTGGACATTGATTGCAGAACTCTCTGATCACGTGTTTGATCTGTCCTCTGTGACTGCTGGCCTTCCACTGTAGAGCACTTCAGGCCTCAGCTTCTGAACTTGTATGGACCTCCGACTCAGTGGCCTGGGGGAGCCTTCGGCCCTCTCAACCTCCCCCCACCTCTGCCCCTGTATAGACCTCCGGCTCAGGAGTTACTGACCTGAAATCCAGAGCTTAGAGATGGCAGCAGGAAAGGAAGGTCCTAGTTCCAAGTTGAAATTGAAGCAATGTGGGGTGGTTTGAAGGTTAGATTCATCTACCAGGAGGTCCAACAGGAAGGTGCAGTGTTAATAGGTGTGGTTTGGGCAAAGAGGGAAAGAGGATTGAATGATTATAGAGAGTACCTGAGCACTTATTAGTTACTTCAAAAGCAGTTTGCTTGATGCCTGCCTCGTGCCTCGTCAGACTGCTCATGGAATTCTTAAATTGTATGTTATGTTAGTAGAGTTAAAAATGAATGTTGCTCAAATACTGACACCAAATGAGCACAGGAAGATAGAAAAATGCCAAGCATAGACATTTGGTTCAGAATCAGAATCAGGTTAGGTTTATTCTCACCATTGGCCCATGCAATATAGGAGCCAAATTACGCCATTTGACTCATCAAGTCTGCTCCGCCTTTTCATCATGGCTGATCCATTTTCCTTCTCTGTGCCAATTTCCTGCCTTCTCCCTGTATCCCCTCACCCCCTGACTAATCAAGAATTTGTCAATTTCTTAAATTTACTCAATCGTTTGGCCTCCACAGCCACATGTGCCAACAAATTCCAGAGATTGATCACCCTCTGGCTAAATAAATTTCTTCTCATTTCCATTCTAAAAGGGTGCCCTTTTATTCTGAGGCTGTGTCCTCTTCCCCCACTATAGGAAACAGACTCTCCATATCCATTCTATGGAGACCCTCTAACATTTGATAGGTTTCAATGAGGTCACTCCTTATTCTTCTGAATTCCAGTGAATACAGGCCCAGGGCTGTGAAACGTTCTTCAGATGACAAGCCTTTCAATCCCAGAATCATTTCCTTGAATCTCCTTTAAACCCTCTCCAATGTCAGCACATCCTTTCTAAGATAAAGGCCCAAACCTGCTCACAATACTCCAAATGAGACCTCACAGGTGAGTTATAAAGTCTCAACATTACATCTTTGCTTTCATATTCTCGTCCTCTTGAAATGAATGCTAATATCGCATTTGCCTTCCTCACCACAGACTCAACCTGTGAATTAACTTTTAGGGAATCTTGCACAAGGATGCCCTAGTCCTTTTCCACCTCAGATTTTTGAATTTTCTCTCCATTTAGAAAATAGTCTACCAGTTTATTTCTTCTACCAAAGTGCGTGTCTCCTGCCAATCAGTCAATGTGCTATCCATGCTAGAATCTTTCTTACAATACCATGAGTTCTTAACCTGTTAAGCAGCTTCATGTGTGGCACCTTGTCACAGGTTTTCTGAAATTCCAAGTACGCAATATCCACCAATTCTCCTTTGCCTATCCTGCTTGTTATTTTTTCAAAGAATTCCAACAGAATTGTCAGGCAAGATTTTCCTTCAGGAAGCCATAATGACTACAGCTTATTTTATTATATGCCTAAAATTACCCCAAAATTACATCCTTAACAATCGACTCCAATATCTTCCTAACCACTGAGGTCAGGCTAACTGGCCTATAATTTCCTTTCTTCTGCCTCTCTCCCTTCTTGAAGTGTAAAGTGACGTTTGCAATTTTTCAGTCTTCTGGAACCATGCCAGAATCTATTGATTCTTGAAAGATCATTACTAATGCCTCCACATTCTCTTCAGCCATCTGTTTCAGAACCCTGGGGTGTAGTCCATCTGGTCCAGCTGACTTATCTACCTTCAGACCTTTCAGTTTCCTAAGAACCTTCTTCCTAGTAATGGCAACTTCACACTCTTCTGCCCCCTGACACTTTCAAACTTCCAGCATATTGCTGGTGTATTCTGTAGTGAAGACCGATGCAAAATACTTACTCAATTCATCTGCCGTTTCACTGTCCTCCGTTACAACCTCTCCAGCAACGTTTTCCAGTGGTCCAATATCCACTCTCACATTTGTTTTATACTTTATGTATCCGAAGAAGCTTCTGGCATCCTCTTTAATATTATTGGCTACATTGTCTTTGTATTCCAACTTTCCTTCATTATGACTTTTTTAGTTGTCTTCTGTTGGTTTTTAAGTTTCCCAATCTCTAACTTCCCAATCATTTTTGCTCTATTATATGCCCTCTCCTTGGCTTTTACTTTGGCTTTCACTTCTCTTGTTAGCCATCTCATCTTGTCTTTAGAATACGTCTTCGTTTTTGAGATGTACATATCCTGTGCCTTTGGAACTGCTTCAAGGAATTTTGCTCTGTTATCACTCCTGCTGGTGTTCTTTTCCAATCAAGTTGGCCAACTCTTCTCTCATGCCTCTGTAATTCCTTATACTGCACTGTAATACTGACCACGGACATGTGCCATGCATGAGGTTTGTTGTCCTGTGGAAGACTTACTGTAGGTTACAGAAATAACACATCAATAAATAAATATATTAATAACTAGACAAATAAATAAATCACAAAATAAATAAATAGATAAACAACAAATAAATATGCAAATAAGTAAATAGACAAACAAATATATAAATAAATGCATGGTAGTGTTCAGAAATTTGGGTGCAGGGAAAAAACTATGCCTAAAATGTTGACTGTGGGTCTTCAGGTTTCTGTACCTCTTTGCTGGTAGTAGTAATGAGAAGACAACATGTGCTGATTGTTAAGATAAGAGACTCTAGTGATGGATTTTGCACCCACGATGGGCTTACTGAGTCTACAACCCTCTGTATCCTCTGTCAGTCTTGTACATTGGAGTCTCCACGGGGTGTCAGTAGAAATTTGTGATGGTGTTCAGTGACACGCAAAATCTCCTCAACCTCGTAATGATGTATAGACACTGGTGTGCCCGCTTCATGATTCATCAATGTGTTGGGCTCAGAGTAGGTCCGCTGAGATTTTGATAGCCAAAAACTTGAATCTGCTCACTTGTTGCACTGCTGACCACTCAGTGAGTGCTGTTGTGTGTCCCCCTGGCTTCAAACTTCCTGAAGTCCACAATCAATTCCTTGGTCTTGCTGATATTGATTGCAAGGTTGCTGTGCCAACTCCAACAAACCAGCTGATCTTAATCCTGTACACTTCCTGGTCACCATTTCAGATTTAACAACAACAGTGGTGTCATTGACAAATTATGCTTGGCTTTTGAGGTGAGCTTACCCGCAGTCACGAATGTAGAGGGAGCAGAACAATGGGTTAAACACATACCCCTGCATCCCTAAGGTGCGCCAATGTTGATTGTCAGCAAGGAGGAGACATCTTCCTGCAAGCAGCCATTAAACAAAGAAGCACGATAGAAACCGTTCAAAGAAAACATCAAACACTCAAACCACAAAAAACATATCACGAACCAGCAAAAAATGTGTGAATAATACACACGGAATGTAAAATATCAAACCGCAGATTCCTTGAAACAGTCTAGATATGTTCAGTTTAGTTCAGTTCAGTTCAGCTAGTGCTGTGTTATTTGATGAATGTAGGCCTTAAGTCACCCAGGAAAGTGTTAGTAAAATTAGTCTTAATACTAAGAAACAAGTTGGTGGAGAAAATCAGCTGTGGAGGTTAAGGTCAAAGAACTCTTCTGCTACTAGTGTTAGTACCAGTAGTTTCAGTGGCACTGGTGAGATAGCTGACAACTCGGAGAAAGGAAAGATTGAACTCAACGAAGATGAGAGCAGAAGGCGAGCAGGTGTTCAGTGCCGAATGCCTCTGTTTGACAGGTCACCCTCTCCCTCTTGCTCTCTGCTGCTTGAATCTTGAGTCTTGGGGCAAGGTTTGATCACTTCGGTCTGTGGATATCTTACACTCGAACACCTCCTCAATCCAGTCTTCTAAAGGCACTGTCAGTTTTACCATGACCACCTGCTTTGACGATGTGATAAAGTCAGGGAACATTCATTGCTTGCCAAGATCGACTTTCAGTTGCCAGTCAGACACCGTGGTGAGCAGGCCTGCAAGTGATCTGGGCTGAGTCTGTGTTTGGCCTCCAGCTTTGACAAAGGCAATGGGCTTTCTGTGTTGGTGGTGGCACCTGCTGAGGAGATACTTTCTGTCACTGCCTTTAGAGCCTGGTCATGGTAGTGTGCTTCTCCCAGGATTATTGGGCAGCTGCTGAGGTGTGTTTCAGGGTTCCTCTGCCAGGGCAGAGAGGATATGACATTAATAAACCAGTACAAATACCATACCAATATGAATCAACTACATATATCATCATTTTTCACTTTCTGCGAAGTTAACTGCCTGCTGAGTTTGAGGAAAGTCCCGATGTTTGACCAACTTCAACAAACTGGAAAGGTTGGGTATGGGCCAAGTCGTGGCAGTGAGGCCCAGGTCCCAGAGTGGTCTGAGAGTGAGGAGTGATCCAATGTTTGGACGATTAAAGTGCTGGGCCAGATTGAAAAGGTCAGGGGGTTGGGACCAGCAGCGAGGGTTCTGCTCGTTGCTTCATGATGCTTACTCAGCTCTGCGTTGAACTGAGGCCGTGTCCTGCTCTGACTGAAGTGATGCCTGGCTTTGTGTCTTTCACAAAACTGTAGTTCTGGGTGCTAATTGCTTCCTTCAACTGTTTTCACAATTTGTGTTTTTGTTTAATCTGTGCATTGTGTGTTTGATTGTCTCTTTTTAATGGTTTGTTTTGGGATTTCTTTGTTCTGTGTATGCCTGTATGGAGACAAAGCTAAAGGTTGTATATAGTATACATACTTTGATAATGAATGTACTTCAAGCTTTGAACTTTGAAATAAATTGTGTCGGTGTTTCAGCTTGAAGGTCTTTCAGTGGAAGATGTGAGAAAAAAAAAGTCAGCCAGGCATAGTTGCCAAGAAATGACAATGTATTGTGCCAAACCTTGTGGAAGATGAACTCACTTTCAGAGAAATATCAAACCATAAAAGAAAGCCAGTGATTTATTGTAAGTTTTCTTGCCAGGCCCTCCGTTCATCAGATTGACTGGTGGGAAAAGTACAAATTATGGTGCCTCAGCAGAATGGTGGTAGGCACAACACTCTTGCAGCCAAAGATGTCAGATTTCAGAGCTCAATTTTGCAACTACCTGTAAGGAGTTTGTACGTCCTCCCCATGACCCCACGTGTTTTCTTCAGGTATTCCAGTTTCCTTACAAAGTTACTGAGCCATTCCGGTTCGTAAACTAATTGGTCATTGTAAATTGCCCTGTGATTAGGTTAGTGTTAAATGGGTGGGTTGCTGGGCAACAAGGCTCGTTGGGTCAGAGGGGCCTGTGATCTCAAAATAAATAAATATTATCCGAGTGCCCTGTACTATTTCAGTGAACTAATGGACTGATGATTCCTCCTGAAATACTTCACCTCATATTTCCCCACAATAAGGTTCTTTTGCCAGGTTTTTGCCCAATCAGTCAATCAATCAATTATTGCAGAATCACAGTCCCCTCATCACAAATTCCCTTTCCTATTTCATGCCATCCAGTGGAGTGCATTTATAATAGGTTTTAGTTTGGATTCCACTATTAATTGCAACATTTTCATTTTAAATAACTGGTTTACTAAATTGATTGGAGATTCCCATGTAACTGTGGATTTGACTACTGTAGCCGGGAAGTTGGAAGTCTGACTTGTGCTGAGTTAGCTGATCACTGGTGTCCAGCCCCTGAACTGTGGAAAAGGAGCAATCAGAGCAGTGGCTGGAATCTGGGAGGTCCTTGCTTGATAGCACTCAGATTTAGAGGTCGAGTTTTATCTTGGATCTGCTCGAGGCTCTTCTGCCCTTGCGATCATCCGTCTGGGTTTATGAGAGAAATACTTAGGAAAAAGAGACAGGGACAGCTCAGTAACATCTCAGCTTTGGCAAGAAAGCCAAAAATTAAACATAGAGTTCTTTTAAATAAACAAGTCATTGTTTCTTCTTATCCTATAACTAGGCCCATTTCATACATTACATTGCAAATGCTGGGGTATTCATGAGTGAATATATAGGAGTCGAGGACTAAAGCAATTATCTACACAGTAAAAGAATTTCACTTGTAACTCTGTGATGCTCATAATCACATTCAAACATCAGCACCAGAATATTCAGTGATTCAAGTTCCATGATGGGTGACAAACCCAACAATTCACTTAGGTGGAGGTGAATTATTATATGTTGCAGGAATTCCCAACTTGGGGTGTATGGACCCCTCGATTGATGGTAGGAGTCCATGGTATAAGAAAGACTGGGAACCCCTGATTTGTTGATTCGTCCGCTAAGTATCAGTCCTGACTTGCTGACAGGTACAATCTCTGGCAATATTCAGATCGTTCCCAGTTTTTGTATGTCATTGAAAGTTATTGCATTTGCAATGGAAGATGAATGGGGGTTATAAGAAGGATTACTCTTTGATATTTTGTTGGTTTTCTTGTACAATATATGTAGGAATGCAGTGTAATGTGTAGGCCATTTGTGCTGTTAAAATATTCTAGCGACGCTTAGAACGAATAAGACAGTAATAATGTAGAGCCATCAGTTTTCACCTGTGACACCGAATTTGGTCTTTGGATCTGTTGACTTTTGACAGAAGTATGGAATATTCAGCTCAGAAAGAGATTTCCAGGCCCATTGCATTTTGAAATGTACATTGAATCAGTTTCCACGATTCTTATAAGTATTTTATTCTGGATCACTCTGACTCTAAAAGAGAAGTTTCCAACCTAGGGTCCACAGACCCATCAGTTAGTGGCACTGGTCCATGGCATAAAAAAGGTTGAGAACAGGTGTTGAGTATGGTGGTGTTGCCGTGGATGCTACATAGCCTCCTCATTGTTGGCAGAGGGACAAACAGTCCATCAGCAGGGTGGGTGGGATCCTTTATGATCTTGTAATCTTATAAATCTCAATCAGATCTCTATTTGGCCTCTGCCACTCCAGAGAAAACAATTCAAATTTGTCCAAACACTTGTTATAGCACATGGCCTCTAATCCAGGCACTATCTTGCTAAAGCCTTCACACCTTTCTTGTAAAGAGGTGATCAGTACTGAATGCAGTACTCCAGGAGTGAGATAACCAGAGTTTTATAAAGCTGAAACATAACATCCCAACTCCTGGACTTAATTCATCAACTAATAAAGGCAAGTGTGCCATATGCCTTCTTTGCCACTCTATCAACCAATGTAAGCATTTTCAGGGAGCTTCGAGCTTGATGCCCCAAGATCCTGCTATTCTGCAACATCCTTAAGTTCAAAGTTCAAGGTACATTTATTATGAAAGTACATATACAGAATACAACTCGAGACTCATCCTCCTGCAGACAGCCACAAAACAAAGAAAAGGGATTTTGCCCTTAACAGTGTCCTGTCTCTTTACATTTGATCTCCATGATACATATTGTAGTACAAGTATAAAAGAAGGTAATTTAGAACCTCTAAGATACTGGATTCATTTGCAAGTATTGTAACCTGTGACAGAGGACAGATAGTAGAAAGGATCCAATCTCCTTTGGATGATTGGAAAATCAAATTGAATGATACATTAAGTTACAAAATTAAAATAATAATGTTGCAAATGAAGATTAGTGAGGTAATGTTCATGGGTTCAAGGACCATTCAGAAATCTGATAGCAGAGGGAAAGAAGCTGTTCCTAAAATATTGACTATGTGTCTTCAGGCTCCTGTAGCTGCTCCCCAGTGTTAGCAATGAGAAGAGTGCATCTTCCCAATAGTAAGCTTTGAAATTGGTTACATTATTTGTTGTCCTTTCACATGTTTTCTGTAAAGGGATTTGTCAGCACAGACATTACAAAATATTCCGTTGTATGTTTTCACTTTCTGCATCACTGAAGCTATAAATAGGGAAATTATCAACTTAACCAGTATAACACCATATGCAACCCAATACAATAAATAGTAATTCTAGAAATTAGGCAAAACTGTCTAACAGAATATCTATTAATATTGTGCGCAATAGTCAGAATGACAATTTCATTCAAAATCTTAAATATCCTTCAACAAATCAGAGGCATTATATTTGAATTAAAGTCATCTTTCCTTAAGGACATTTGATGACACATAGAACTATTCCACTGACAACAAGTTGATATAGAAAGAGCAAAGGAAGCCTTGCATTTAAAGATAAAGATAAGTTCAAAGTTCAAAGTAAAATTATTATCAAAGTACTTATATGTGACCATATACAACATTGAGATTCATTTTCTTGTGGGCATATTGTATAAATCCATAGAACAATAACCATAATAGAATCAACAAAAGACCACATCTAAGTTCTACGTTCTACGTCACCTTGGGTGTTCACCCTGTGGACAAAGGACAACAAAAGGTGAAAATACAAAAAGAAGGAAATAATAATAATCAATAATTAAGCAATAAATATCTAAATCGTACAATGTAGAGTTCTTGAAAGTGAGTCCGTAGGCTGTGGGAACATTTCAATGATGGGGCAAGTAAAGTTGAGTGAAATTATCCCCTCTGGATCAGGAGCCTGATGGTTGAGGGGTAATAACGGTTCCTAAACTAGCAGGTGTGAGTCTTGAGGCTCTTGTGGCTTCTTCCTGATGGCAGCAGTGAAAAGAGAGCATGGCCTGGGTGATGGGGGTCTCTGATAATCAATGTTGTTGTCTCGCGAAAACGCACAATATAGATGTGCTCAATGGGAGGGGGCTTTATCCACTAATTTATGTAGGTTTTTCCATTCAAGAACATTGCTATTTCCATATCAGCCTATGATGCAACCTGTCAATATACTCCCCACTACACATCTACAGAAGTTTGTCAAAGTTGTAGATGTCATGCCGAATCTTCACAATCTCCAGAGGAAGATGCTATGCTTTCTTCATAATTGCACTTACCTGCTGGACCTAGTGCAGGTTTTCCAAAATCTGACTTTGAGGAATTTAAAGTTGCTTACCCTCTTCACCTCTGCTTCTCTGATAAGGACTGCCTTACTGACCTCTGGCTTCCTCCTCCTGAAGTCAATAATCAGCTCCTTGCTCTTGCTCTTGCTAACATTGAGTGAGAGGTTGTTGCCACTCAGCCAGATTTTCAGTCTCCCTCCTATATGCTGATTCCTCTCTACCTTCAACACAGTGGTGGCATCAGCAAACTCGAATATGGCATTGGAGTTGTATTTAGCTACAGAGTCAGAAGTGTAAATCCAGTAGAGCAGGGGGCTAAGCACACAGCCGTCTGGTGCACCTGTGCTGATGGAGAGCGTGGAGCAGATGTTATTGCCAATCTGAACTGACTGGGGTCTGCAAGTGACAAACCTGAGGATCCATTTGCACAAGGGTGTATAGAGGCCAAGGTCTAGGAGCTCATTGATTAGTTTTGAGGGGATGATGGTATTGAATGCCAAGCTGTAGTCGATAAAGAGCATCCTGACGTAGGCATGACAGGATGTTTCAGGGTTGAGCGAAGAGCCAATGAGAAGGCAAATTAGAGCAGATACAAGTTACTTCTCAGTCAGGAGTTGATATGCTTCATCACCGACCTCTCAAAACACATCATCACTGTGGATATAAATGCCTCTGGAGAATAGTCATTGAGACAGGTCACCTCGTTTTTAGACACCAGCATAAGTGAAGATAAAATAAGATTTATTTGTCACATGTACATCAAAGCATCAAAACATAAAATGAAATCATTTGCGTCAAATCAAATCACCGAGGATTGTGCTGGGGCAGCCGTAAGAGTTGTCATACTTCCAACAACAAGAATGCAAACTCATAATTTACTAACGCTAACCCTAATCTTCGGAATGCAGGAGCGTTGAAGTTACAGATTCTTTCATGTTTTCGGTCCATCTCAAAACATTTTATAGCAAATTTTAGGCACTGTTATAACAATAGGCTTTCAGAAATAACTGTAAGATGTTGGCACAATAATGTCTAATGAACACCTTAACCGTTTTCAAAGGAAAAATACCACAGATATTTATTTATTTACTTACTTACCTATTTATTGATTGAGATACAGCTCAGAATCGGCCCTTCTGGCCCTTTGGAGCTGCACCACCCTGAAATCCCCTGATTTAGTTGCAGCCTAATCACAGGACATTTACAATGACCAATTAGCCTACCATTTGTGGGAGGAAACCGGAGAGCCTGGGGGAAACCCACGTGGTCATGGGGAGAAAGTACAAACTCCTTACAGACAGCAGTAGGATACTGGAGATCTGTAATAAAAATAGAAAATATTGGAAATGTCCAGCACGCTATGGCTAAGACATATACCATACTTGCTTCCATTAGTTGAGGTACTGAGTGCAAGAGTTGGGAAGTTTTGTTGCAGCTTTATGAAACACCGGTTAGGCCACATCAGGAGTATTGAATCCCTTTCGAGTTGGCACATTATAGGAAGGATATGGAGGCTATGGAAAGAGTGCAGAAGAGGTTTACTAGGATACTTCCTGGATTAGAGTGGATAGAGTATGCGTTCTAAGCGGAGATGAATCAACTTGGGCTGTTTTGTCTGGAGTGGCGAAAGCTGTGGCCCTGATAGAAGTCTATAATGTTATGAGAGGTATAGATAGAGTAGACAGTAAGTCACTTTCTCCCAGGTATGAAATGCCTACTTATAGAAGGTATGCATTATGTGTGAGAGTTGAGTGTTGAAAGGAGATGTGCAGGACAAGTTTTTATTTACAGAGGGTGGTGGAAGCCAGGAATATGCTGCCGGGGGCAGTCACCGTCATCATTACGTGCTGTGTCATATGATGTGGACGATCATGGTCTTTCCATGACCATGATTGTCCTTGGCAAATTTTTCTTCAGAAATGGTTTGCCATTGCCTTCTTCTAGACAGCGTCTTTACAAGATGGGTGACCCCAGCCGTACTGTTCAGAGATTGCCTGCCTGGTGTCAGTGGTCGCAGAACCAGCACTTGTGATATGCACCGGCTACTCATACGACCATCCACCACCTGCTCCCATGCCTCCACGTGACTCTGATCAGGGGGTAAGCAGGTACTGCATCTTACCCAGCGGTGACCTGCAGGTTAGTGGAGAGAAGGAGTGCCTTACACCTCCTTTGGTAGAGATGAACCTACACCTCGCCAGAGGCAGTGGTTCATGCAAATCCGATAGAAGTGTTTAGGAGGCTCTTTGGAAGGAACAAGAATGTGCAGAGAATGGAGGGATATGGACATTGTCTGGGTAGAGGGGACTGGACTAGTTGTTTAGCATGGCTTCGCAGACTGAAGGGTCAGATCCTGTGCAGTACAGTTCAGTGTTCTATGGCAGACACAGGCAGTGTTGTGGTATAGCTGTAGTGAAAGAAGAATTGCTAAAAATGATCTTTCTATTCGCTGTAGCTGCTCAGTCCTATGTGTACTGAAACACAGTAGGATGCAGTGTTAGCTTTTAATGTAAACTGCAGTTGGGAAACAAAAAGAATGGAAAATAATACGCAACACAATTGCATTTTTCCAATGCTTGCTGCTGGTACGTGAAGCTCTTAATCTCACCGCGTAGGCTCACTATTACTCCCGTAATACATTATCGGTCAGAGAGAAAGGGAGTTTTTTTCTCTTTCTTTACAGCCTGAGGGTGGAGTTTCATCTCCCTGGAGAGTGGCTCGGGTGTGGTAGCTGAGTCACCTCACTGCCAGTTTAAAGACCATTAATTGCACATCCATTTGTTCGAGCTGCTCTCCCACGGAGTCAGTTCTGCTCCAAAGCTGTCAGCTCACAAAAACATGCTGTAATACATGGACCAGAAGCCAGTGACAATGGCATGTTGCTTAATGATTAGCCCATGGGATGGCACGGTGTTGTAGCTAGTTTAACTGTTCCCTCACACTGATTTTGATGCCTGGTACTGCCTGCGCAGTGTGAGGATTTCCTCTGGGTATTCCGGTTTCCTCCCTTATCCCAACAACATACAACTCCTGTATATTACCCCGGTGATCGGGACAGAGTTGATAGAAACGTAGGGAGCATAGGTCACAGCTTCATGGGGTCTTGCACCTGAAGTGTTAACTCTGCTGAGCGTCTCTATCAGTTTCTGCTTTATGAATGAAAGAATTCTAGAGAGGTACAGACTAACTTTTACAGTGATGTTAAAGATGCCTACAGCTCCACAGCTCTCCCCCACACCCCCCTGAAGATCACAGTTCAGTTCACCTCATGCCCTTCTACAAGCCCAAAGTACAGCAACAGAAAACTACCATTGAGATAGTGAAGAAATGGTCTCCAGAGGCCATCGAGGCCTTGTAGGGCTGCTCTGAGGTTACTGACTGGAATATGTTTTACGAACCATATGGGGAGGACATTAATAGACTTACTGATTACATCTACTAAGTCCATTATTACAGTTTCCGTTGTACGAATGGACACTGAAATGCCATCAAGGACTGTTCACTGCTTCTCGAACAACAAACCATGGGTCACCAGTGATCTAAAGGCTCTT
Organism: Mobula birostris; assembly: GCF_030028105.1. Lineage (NCBI taxonomy): Eukaryota > Metazoa > Chordata > Chondrichthyes > Myliobatiformes > Myliobatidae > Mobula > Mobula birostris. The sequence continues at coordinate 125,803,069 of NC_092372.1, read as the reverse complement.
CTCAACCACAAAAAGAGAGCCTTTAGATCAGGAGGCAGGGAGGAATTAAAACATGTGCAGAGGGAGCTAAAGGAGAAGATCAAGCTGGCTAAGGAGGAGAACAGGAGAGAGCTTAGTTAGAGTAACACACGGGAGGTGTGGAGAGGCATGAAGAACATCACTGGCTTCAGTCAGCCTAGCTGTAGAGCCTTGGCATGCAGCCGTGAATGGGCTAATGTTAAACCAATTCTTCAATAAGTTTGACAGTTGCCCTTCTGTTCACACAACATGCAGCACACCAGTCCAGGTACCCAATGTTCCTTCAGCACCAACGCCTCCCCTCCTCCCTCCTGCCCCCTCCAGTTCAACATTTGGATGAATAACACAGCCTATCATTGTCTACATCCCCTCCGTGCCCTGCACCTACCATCCACACCTCCACAGACCAACTGCTATTATCCTGATCTTCACCTCCCCCAGCCCCCACCTTCCACCGACTCCCCACTCATCATGGGCTCACCTTCTCTACTGAGCAGGTGAGAAGGGCTCTGGGTGAGCTCAGACATGGCAAAGCATCGGGACCGGATAGCGTGAACGCCAAGGTCCTGAAGGAGAGTGCTGAGCAGTTGCGTGGAGTTTGTCAGCGCATTTTCAATCCGAGTCTCACCCTGGAAAGGGTCCCGACTGTGTGGAAACGTCTTGTGTGGTCCCAACTGACAGTCTTGAATGACCACCGCCCAGTGGCCCTGACCTCACACATCTTGAAGAACCTAGAGAGGCTGGTGCTGGCTCACCTCTGACCTCTGTTCAGATCAGCCCTTGATCCCCTGCAGTTTGCCTACCAGGAGCACAGAGGAACCAACAATGCTGTCATCTACCTGCTGAACAGAGCCTACTCCCATTTGGGTAAGCAGGGCAGCACTGTGAGGATCATGTTTTTTGATTTCAAAGTGCCTTCAATACCATACAGATCTCATTGCTGTGGAAGAAGCTCCATTCAATGCAGGTTGGCACTTCCATTGTATCCTGGATAATGGACTACTTATTTGAAGTTTGTACAGCTTCAGAGCTTGTGCTAGACATGTCTATAAGCAGCACTGGGGCCCCACAGAGGACTGTATTGGCTCCCTTCCTGTTTACCCTGTATACCTCGGACTTTAGATACAACACTGAGTCATGTCATCTGCAGAAATTCTCTGATGATTCAGCAATAGTTGGGTGCATAAAGGGAGGACAGGAGCATGAATACAGGGGCCTGGTGGAGGACTTTGTCAAATGGTACAAGCTGGATCATCTGCAGCTCCACATCAGTAAGACAAAGGAGGTGGACATGGACTTTAGGAAGGCTAAGCCTGCACTACTCCCTCGTACTATTGATGGTGAGGACGTGGATGTGATGAGGACCTATAAGTACCTGGGGGTGCACCTGGATGACAGATTTGAGTGGAGCACCCACACAGAGGCTGTGTACAAGAAGGGCCTGAGTCACCTCTACTTCCTGAGGAGATTGTGGTCCTTTGGAGTATGCAGGCCTCTCCTTCACATGTTCTACCAGTCTGTTGTCGCCAGTACACACTGCAGTGGTGTGCTGGGGCAATGGCTTCAACATGGGTGATGCCAATAGGCTCGATAAATTGATTAGGAAGCCTGGCTCTATTATAGGAGTCAAACTGGACACACTAGAGGCTGTGGTAGAATAAATGGCCTTACGGAAAATCCTGGCAATTCTGGACAATGTTTCTCACCCTCTGTATGCCACCTTGACTGAACAGAGGAGCAATTTTAGTAATAGACCAAGACAACTGTGATGCTCCAAAGAGCGTTATATGAGGTCATTCTTACCCTCGGCCATTAGGTTCTATAATGAGTTGTCCTATAGCTGGGGAAGTGATGGCCTCCCCAGCACACTACCACAGACTGTTTGAGGTAGCTTATTTTTATTTATTCCTCTTACTTCTTCTAATATTGTATATCTACGAACTTGTAATGCTACTGTGACAATGTAATTTTCTTTGGGATCAATAAAGTATCTATCTATATTTCAACTTTTCTTTCCTTATGGCTTTTAGTTGCCTTCTGCTATTTCTGAAAGGCTTCTCAGTCATCTAACTTCCCACTAATTTTTGTGATATTTTATGCCCTCTCTTTTGCTTTCATGCTGTACTTGAATTACCTTGACAGCTACACTTGCCTTATCTTCCCTTTTGTATATTTCTTCATCTTTGGATGTATCTACCTGTGCCTTCCAAATTGCCCCCAGAAACTCTAGTCATTGTGGTACTGCCATCATCCTTGCTAGTGTTCCCTTCCAATCAACTTTGTCCAGCTTCTCTCTCATGCCCCTGTAATTCCCTTTACTCCACTGTAATACTGACATATCTAACTTTGTATTAACCCACAGGGTGAATTAGATCATATTATGATTTCTGTCTCCTAAGGCTTCCTTTACCTTAAGTACCTTAATCAAATTTAGTTCATTACACAACACCAAATCCAGAAATGGCTTTCCTCTACTGAGCTCAATCACAAGCTGTTCTAAAAAGCTATCTCGTAGGCATTCTACAAAATTCCCTTTCTTGGGATCCAACACCAATCTGATTTTCGCAATCTACCTGCATATTGAAATCCCCTGTTACTATTGTAACATTGCCATTTGTAGTGCATGTGTTTTCTACCTCCCATTGTAACTTACATCTCACATCCTAGCTACTGTTTAGAGGCCTGAATATAACGGCCATCAGGGTCCTTTTAATCCTTGCAGTTTCTTATCTCTACCCGCAAAGATTCTACATCTTCTGATCCTATGTCTCTTCTCTCAAAGGATTTGATTTCATTTTTGACCAAAAGAGCACCCTCTCCCACTGCCTAGCTGTCTGTCTTTTTGAAACAATGTGTATCCTTTGATGTTTAGCTCCCAATTAAGATCTTCTTGAAGTCAGGACTCAGGGATGCCCAATGTCTAACTGTGCCACAAGATCCTCTACCTTATTCCGTATACTGCATGTATTCATATATAACATATTCATCACCCTTTTCATTTTTGCCCACATCTTACACTTCAACTCATCCCACTGACTGCAATTTTGCGCTATCATCTGCCTGTCCTTCCTCACATTCTCAGTACACATTGCATCTTACCTAGAATCTGTGTTGTCCCTGCAAAGGGTTGTTGGACAGTCACCAAGCAGCACGTTAATGCTCATTTGTTTGTGGGCCTATGGCTGGAAAAGAGCGGAGTGCCCCGGGGTAGTCAGGCCCAGTCCTGATATGGGTTTGGGAAATGAGGAGGAAGGACTTGAATATGTAGGGAGAGTCCTGCTTTGAACTAGTAAGTAGTAAACTAGGGGAAAGGATTGATGTGCTGTTGGAGGATCTGGTTGGGGTTTAGAAATTGATTTGGACGGAAAGCAATCAGCAGTCTTGTTGCCGAGGTGGGTAGGATGAAAAAGTGGGCATTGTCCAATCAGGTGAGGACTACAGAGGCAGAGGCTGTCAATGTTGGCGTGGAGTGGAACCAAAGGACAAAGATACCGTATATATCTCTAATTTGGGATTTGAACTCCAATCTGTGATTTGCTGATGGAGGTCTCCTTCAAGTTGTGTTTGCGCATCCTTCATAGATATGTTCAGAGCTCTGAATGTGCAGAGTACAAGCCACTTGAAATGGCATCCAAAAGTATATCTGAGTTGCTGAATGACATTCCACATGTCTAGAGTCACCCAAACATCTGTGCTTAGGACATGCAGAGAAATAGGTTGTAGAGTTATAAAGCTAGTATACAGTCTGGAAAACCGGGACTTTTTCCCAAATTTTCCATGAGCTAGTCCCACATGCCTGTTACAAAATCTGTCACAAACAACCTTGAGGTCCACGTGGTGTTGCTAATTTTACTTAGTGCTTTGGTTTCCATAGGAATGTGTTCAATGTTGTGCAGAAAACCATGGTACTGAGTTTAGGGAAATCCCTCTCTCACCTTTTCAGTGTTTTTCCTGTTCCTGAACATCTACCCCCTTGCCTCACGTTTTGGTCACTTGACTTAACAAACTCTTTCAATTGTTTATTTCAGTCAGATTTTGACTGGAGGCATTTTTTCCTCTATTTCTCATATCTCCTTATGATACATTTGGAGCATTGAATTTACTCTGGCTCTACGAGCTATCCAGTCAGTCCCAATCCATAACCTACACTGTATCATATATTTTATTTCACATAGCTATTACTTTCCTGCCACCTGCCTTCACTCGGGGCAATTGACCTATCCCCTTGCCTTCCGGATGCAGAAGGAAACCAGCGCAACGTAGACACAGAAGGAATGTACAAAGTCCACACAGATTGAACCCATGTCTCTAGCTACTGTACCACTGTGTTGTCCAATGATTACATAAAGAAACTCATTGCCATCATTATGTGCCATGCCGAATGATGTGGGCGATCATGAACCTCTACCTGTCTTTACGCTACCTTTCTATCTGTTGTTCTTATTCTTTTCTCTATCCATGACCATGATAGTTTTCAGCAAATTTTTCTACAGAAGTGGTTTGCCATCGCCTTCATCTGGGCAGTGTCTTTACAAGACAGATGACCCCAGCCATTATCAATACTCTTCAGAGCTTATCTGCCTGGCATCAGTGGTCACATAACCAGGACTTGTGATGTGACCCAGCTGCTCATACGACCATCCACCACCTGCTCCCATGGGTTTACATGACCCTGATCAGTGGGGGGCTAAGCAGGTGCTACACCTTGCCCAAGGGTGACCTGCAGGCTTGTGGAAGGAAGGAGTACTTTACACCTCCTTTGATAGAGGAGTATCTTCACCCCACCATCCAAACTTTGGAACTGCTTTAGTGAGTGATTTAAACCTGGTGAGTATCAGGAATGGTGATATCCTTCCAGGATCATGTGCCTTGGAATGAGCTTTGCATTTGGTGGTGCTCCCATGTGATTGTACTGATGGTCAGAGGAGGAACAATTCACCTCCCAACACTGCCTCTCAAGCGGCACACTCACCCATGCCCTATAGTCATCGATCACAGATGGCTCCTACCTAATGTGTGGCCCTTGGCTGCAGTCTAGGGCAAGAGGACTCAGAGTGATGCTGGAATGCAGCCACACTAGGGGTATTGTGACTTGGATCCAGCACATCAAAATACACAGGAACACAACAAAATCTGATCCCAGCTGATGTACACAGGCCCCAACTCGCCTTCTGTACGTTCCCCAAAGCCCTGATTCTCCAACCTTCCAAAGATTGATCAACCTCCACCTTAAAAACTTCTACTGCTCCTGCCTACAGAGAACTGTGTGTGTTTTGATGTGCTGCGTTTATTTTTTAAAGAAGCTGTTTTGATATCATTGAAATGACATCCTTCATGCTACTGAGAGGAATCACATAGATTAGCTGTTGCTGGCCTTGCTGCTCCACCCTGCTTCAGCTTGAGTAGTGGAAATTCTGTGCTGCCAGCTGTATCACCACTGAGGGCAGATCTCAGCTGCACTCTCTCAACTATGGATGATATCTGAGTAGTTCCAAAGGAGGTATGACGTTGCCCAGTCAGGCCGCTTGAAGTCTGCAGTGTCTCATTCTAAACAGGCACAAGTGAAGCAAGCTCTAGCAGCACACTTGGTCATATGATGCACCCACAACCTCTAATGTACCTTAGCAATGGAAGCACATAACTTGTTATGCGCATGGCTGACAGTGAGAAAGTTACAGTCATGCTAGTATTGAAGAGTACAGCCCAGTACAGGCCTTTTGGCGCACAATGTTGTACCAATCTTTTAACTCACTCTAAGATCAATGTAATGTTCTCCTCCTGCACAGCTCTCATTCATCCACGTGCCAATCCAAGAATCTGTCGAACACCCCAAATGTGTCTACTTCCACCACAACCACTGGCAGGGTGTTGCACACTTGCACTAGTCTGCCTCTGACATCCCCACACAAACTGCCAGAGGAACTCAGCGGGTCTGGCAGCATTTACAGAGAGGAATAAAGAGTCAACGTTTTGGGCTTTGAACTTCATCAGGAGGGTCTTGGCCTGGAATGTCGAATCTTTATACCTCTCTATAGAGGCTGTTTGACCTACTGAGTTTCTCAAGCAGGTTCTCACTCCAGTTCTCAGATCACCACAGTGGCTTCCTGTCCATCAGAGGACTGACTTTAAAATATTACTACTGGCTTATAAAGCACTGTACGGTCTTGGGCCAAAATACATCTCCGATCTCCTGGTGCATTATGAACCTTCCTGCTCTCTCAGGTCATCTGGGGTGGGTCTGCTTACTGTCCCCAGGGTCAATACTAAACGTGGTGAAGCAGCTTTTAGTTACTATGCTCCACGTATCTGTAATAACCTTCCAGAGGATCTGAAGTCTGCCCCAACTTTAAGCTCTTTTAAATGGAGGCTTAAAACTTTTCTTTCCACTGTAGCTTTTAATTAGAATCTCCTGCACTGTAAGTTTGATTTCTTTATTTTTATGAGAGATTTTATTCTCTTTTTATTGTCTGAAATGTGATGTTTGATTTTTATATCTTGTTCTGTGTAAAGAACTTTGAACCGCCTTGTGTTTGAAAAGTGCTACACAAATAAACTTGCCTTGCCTTGCTCCGGATTTCCAGCGTCTGCAGGATCTTGTGTCTCTGACGTCTCCTCCCTCCCCCATACCTTCCTTGAATCACCTGTACTCGGGTGAATTGCTCATGGTAGTGGGTCCAATTTCCTAATGGATACAATTTCACCCCAGAATGATACCTAGTGTGATCTACTCTGGTGAAGTCACATTTCTGTGTTAAAATTGCACATGTCAAATTGGCTCTTAGCTCTGATGTTGACTACAGCTCTTGCAACCTATCAAACTAATTCTAACTTAACATTAAACCTGCAACATCAAAGCAGGTTAATTTGTTATTTATTTCACAGCTGAGTTTTCAGATTGGCTGGCACTTACAAGTGACAACACTTTAGATGTACATAATTAGCTGTTGAGGGCTTTGGGACATAATGATGTCATGAAACAGTGCTTTATAACTTTCTCAGTCAGGAAAACAAACTCACAGCTGAGCGATGGGATGACAAACCTGTTCACTGAGAACACAGCGATCAGCTGGCTGCCTCCCCCGACCATTCGTTCGTTACGTGCTGTGTCATAGCCCTACCCCCCAATTTTCCGAAAAACGAACTCACAGCTGATTGATGGGCTGAGTGATGGGCTATTCACTGCAATCAGCTGGCTGCCCAGCCCCCATCCATCCCAGTAATGCACTCAAGATAAGTAAAGCTATGCCTGACTTACAGGTCATAATCAGGTTTATGTTATGAAATGTGTTATTTTATGGCAGCAGTACAAGTCATCATCATTATGTGCCGTGTCATATGACATGGGCATTCATAATCCCATGATAATGATTGTTCTTGGAAAATTTTTCTACAGAAGTGGTTTGCCATTGCCTTCTTCTGGGCAGTGTCTTTACAAGACAGGTGACCCCAGCCATTATCAATACTCTTCAGAGATTGTCTGCCTGGCATCAGTGGTCACATAACCAGGACTTGTAATCTGCACCAGCTGCTCACACGACCATCCACCACCTGCTCTCATGGCTTCACATGACCCTGATCAGGGGTGGGGGTGTTATGGAGGTTCTAAACAGGTGCTACACCTCACCCAAGGGTGACCTGTAGGCTAGTGGAAGGAAGGTGCACCTTACACCCCCCTTGGTAGAGACATACGTCCACCCCGCCACCCCAAGCAGTACAGTGCAAGACACAAAAGTTTACTATGAGTTATAATATAAAAAATAAATAATTTAGTTCAATTCAAGTTTAATTATCATTCAACCATACATGAGTACAGCCAGACGAAGCAGCATTAGTCCAGAGCCAAGGGGCAAAGCACAGTACCAACAATCACATACAACACATAGCATTCTCAAGCCAACAAGCACCATGGGTGATATTAGTAAAGTACAGCCACACACAAAAAAAAATTGTCCAGATCCTGAGTCCATGAATGTTGCAGAGATCAGCAGTTGACCACAATACAACCTGTCTCCGCCAACTGAACACTGGGAGGGCAACAGCAACTCCAGCCTGGACACTGCGCCATGCCGCCTCCAGTGCTTCGATGCCTTTCTCCCGGCGGCTGTAAACAGGCGACACCGTGACTTGAGACTTAGTCCTTGCTACTATCAAGGCCACGCAGCTCCCTTGCTATCTGCCCCTGCAGTCCGCCCATAAATCAGAGAATCCGACTTTCAGCATTCCACATTAACACCGTCCAAAAGGGGTTTGCGATCACAAGAAAAGTGATTAAGACGGTCACTCTCTATTAGACTTCATGCCTTCTTCGCGCACCGACTCCTCTGAAGACTCTCTGACGTAAACGGTAGCACGATTTGCACCAAGCCCAGCTTCTCCAGTTTCTCTGTCAACGAGCAACTCGCTGATGGGGTTGACATGCAGCACTCTAAATTCTTAATGTCTGGCAGGATCTTGCAATCATAAAAAAATGTTTGAAAGGACAGTAGCACCCTTTGTTGACCCTGTTGAAGCTGTTGCGTTTGAACACTCCACCATTTTACCTGAAATGATGTGGTCAAGTGCGACCAGGAAAGAACACCGTACTCATTGGACCCATAACCCACTGGCAGGAATGTCTTGGCATTGTCAATAGGTGGTACAAATAAGGAATAGAAAGTTAGAGTTCACGTGTTCACGGCTATTCAGAAATCTGATGGCAAGATCTGGGTCAGCTCAGCTAGACTGATCCAAGCAGAATTAAGCAAGATCACAAACTCTGGATTTGTTGCAGGTTTTATTGCCGCAGGATTGCAGCTGTAACACCTCCCGTCAATGAAAATGCAGAAGTCAGCTTCCGTGAGTGGGACATCCAGCCAGGCATTACGTTCAGTCGAGTTCTTTCTTATTCACTGATCAGGCCAGCATATCGTGCTGTAGATGAGAAACAATGTTATTCATGAACGCAGCCACAGCAAAGGAAGACAATGCCAAGACCCTCTTGTCTAATGAGTGCTGTGTTCTTTTATGGTCACACTCGATGACATCTGACTAAATTTTCCCTGTGCTGTGTTGCGCCAATCCATATTGAGAGGAATATTCAAACAGTCTGAACACTTGGAATATAGTGGGTGGGGGGGGGGGTAGGGAAGGCATGGTAGCACAATGTTTAGCACAACGCTTTACAGTACCAGCAACCCGGGTTCGATTCCCACTGCTGCTTGGAAGGAGTCTGTACGTTCTCCCTGTGACCACGTGGGTTTCCTCCAGGTGTTCTGGTTTCCTCCCACAGTCCAAAGACATATTGGTTGGTAAGTTAATTGGTTGTTGTAAATTGTCCCATGATGAGGCTATGATTAAATCAAGGGTTGCTGGACAGTGTGACTCAAAGGGCCGAAAGGATGTGTTCCATACTGTATCTCAATAAATAACTAATAAATAATAGTTGCACAAATTGCCAACCTCAAAAGATGCACCACAGCCTCAAATTAAATCAAGAAACTGCCTCTGGGATGGACACACCATGGACCCCCAAAACAAATGAGAGCCGTAGCCTGATGAGAGGAGTGATCTGTCCCACGAACGGCTCATTCCTGCTCCCACAAAACTGACACAGCCACAGAGTCTGTAAGCAGTCATCCTCCAATGCAGGACTGACTACCCGTGGGAGAACCGGGCGCCTCCTTCACTGCTGGGAAGTCGAACACATGTGACTGCTGGCTGATGAACGAAACTGTGGACTGCATTGCAGACCACTGCCCAAGATGGATGTTTGCTGGCAATTAGCTGAAAAAGAAACCTGAATCTTTAAAACCAGAACATGACACATGTTCTGTATATGTAAATGTGGCATAGTCTAACCATCTCTTAACACTGGCAGATGGAGGTCAACGACCGAATGGAACAAAATACTATTGTAACTCAGTGGTGCCTAACAACAACTGACATTATTTTCCTATTAGAGGATCTACTATGTTTTCAGCTCAACAGTGTCAAAATTTGACTAACAAAACACAACCACATTTTTAATAAGAGGCTCCATTATTACCTGCATTTCAAAGTTCATTATACTAACAGAAGGCAAGTACGTCATGAATTTGCTTTTCAAAATAAGTCCAGTTATTAATCACACAGAAAGCTGGGTCCTTTGAGCCAAAGCAGTTTTCACCTTTATCTTTTGTGTCGCCAGTATATCTCAGCCGGAATATTTCATCCTGCAAATTTCCCAACACGCACCACAGGCACCATCGGACAACATTCAACACCAAGGAGCAGGAGTAAATGTTGGAGCTTGAGCACCGAATCCACTGCTTTCTCATGAAGTTAGACACTTATTCATAAATGCTGCATCTCTGAAAAATTAACAAACTGAGAAAACCCAAGCTGGAAATGTTCCCTCTCCAAATCCTGAGTTACAGTCTGAGTCCTTTAAGGAACCTATCTGGTTATTATTTCATTGAAACATATAAAGGCTTCTTAAGATGAAGATGGTTTATATAAGCAAGCACTGTTACTGCTGCTTTCAAGTTACTGCTGAATATATGATAACCATGCCTTTAGATAGATAGTGCAGAAGGACAGCTGCAGATTCTCATCTGAGCCACTTTAAATTAACTGAACTACAGTGCTGGAGAAAGGCAGATATCTTCAAACTTTACCCCCAGTCAGTAAAAGAGAACATAAAAGTTGGAGCAGGAGGTTTCTTTCTGTCTCTCTGGCATTCTGATCCTTTACCTCTGTTTTACCTTCTTGTACTCATAAATTGAATTGTGAATTTCATGGGCCAACACAAGAAGACAGACATGAAAAGGAACTGGTGAGTCACCTTCTTTAATTGCTGGGGAAGTGCTATCAATGATTCACAGCATTTAAACCCAACAATTATACTCTTATTTTTTCTCTGATCCCCTTCATTTCCAAGATTTTAGTTCTGCCTTAAACATACTGTATAACAATGTACAAATAAACCTTTGAGGTAGAGAATTCCAGAATCAACTGTTAGCAGCAATTCCTCATCACCTTCATTTACGTCACTGACCCCGAATTCTGGAAACATGACCTCTAATTCTAATTTCTGTCGTCAGAGGAAACATCATCTCGATATTAAGCATGTCAAGTCTCTCTAAATGTAATATCTTTCAGCCGGTCTTGGAGGATAATCCCAAGATTCAGTCTAGTAAACTGTCTCTGCAATCCGTTGAATATTGTTTGTTCGTTTTGCGCCATGTCAGATGACATGGGTGTTCATGGTCTTTCCATGACCATGCTTTTTCTTGGCAAATTTTCCTACAGAAGTAGTTTTCCATTGCCTTCATCTGGACAGTGTCTTTACAAGACGGATGACCCCAGCCATGATCAATACTCTTCAGAGATTGTCTGCCTGGCGTCAGTGGTTGCATAACCAGGACTTGTGTTCTACACCAGCTGCTCATACGAGCATGGCTTCACATGACCCTGATAGGTGGCTAAGCAGGTGCTACACCTTGCCCAGGTATGACCTGCAGGCTAGTGGAGGGAAGGAGCACCTTATTGTCCTTGGTACTGACTTATCTCTAAACTACCAACCTTCCATGATTATATAAGGCTTAAAATTTTGCTCATGATTTGTTCTTTCTTCCTGTGCTTTGAGTGACAAAATGAATTTATTTTCTTGTGCAACGTTATGAAGAGGCTTCCTAGTACCTTGGTGGAAATTTATTAACTCTGGTTGCATATCACAATGTATCAATGGCAGATCGGATAGCACAGTAGCATGGCAATTAATATAACACCACTTCAGCGCCAAAATCCTGGGTTCATTTCCCGCCACTGTCTATATGGAGTTTGTATGTTCTTCCTGCGTCCATGTGGTTGTCTCCAGGTGCTCCGGTTTCTTCCCATGTCCCAAAGACATCTAGTCACATGAATATAAGCTCATTGAGCTAGAAGGGCTATTAATATGCTATATCTCTAAATAAGGTAAATAAAATAAGATATTATTGATTCAGAAGTACCCTTCTCGTCGAATACTCATTTCAATAGGTTTCAATAGGTACAATTAATGTCAGAGGAATGTATACAATATACGTCCTGGAATTCTTTTTCTTTGCAAACATCCACAAAAACAGAGGAGTGCCCCAAAGAATGAATGACAGTTAAATGTTAGAACCCCAAAACCTCTCCAGCTCCCTCCCCACGCACAAGCAGCAGCAAAGCAATGATCCCCCACCCCCTCCAGTAAAAAGCATCAGCACCCTCCACCGAGCACTCAACCATGCAGCAAAGCTTCAATAGAGACACAGAGTTGCAGTACCCCAAAGAGTACTTGTTTACCCAGTATTCAACATACCACAGGCTCCCTCTTTCTTCCTAATAGCAAAGAACTCGCTGATTTACAATGTTAAAAGTCTGTTGCATTGCTTTTTCCAAGTTCTGCGCCCACAGCGTTGGCCACAGAAGGGCACAACTGTTCGGACACACAACCCACGGCAGCTAACCTGCTGCTCCCAATGTTCCATGTTCGCCAGAGCCATGAAAATCCAGAACCCTGAAGGCATGCTGGTCCTTGGGACATCAAAAAGTGGCCGGTTGTGAGGCCCTGAGAGTGGGTCCCATTCTCACAAAAAACTGAATTCGCAGTGTAATTCCAGTTCAGGGTCTTCAAAAGAACCTTGAAAGGGAAAACAAGAGATATTAAAGATAGAAATAGAGCTGTTTCCAAAGATGCGAGCAAAGCAGTTGCCGGTCAGTGCCATCATGACATTTACAGAACCATGAGAGAGATTCATTCATGTCATCTAATACAACTAACATTGAACACTCTCTGTCTTCTTAGGGTTCAATGGAGGTCCATACCAATAAGTTAAATCCATGTAAGTCTAATGCAACTAACACTGGACAATTTCAGTCCTCTTCGGGTTCAACGGAGTTCTTCACCTGAAAGTTAAAGGAGCAGATCACAGTCAAGCACTTGGGTCCATCCTTTCAGTTTGTTTTACTTCTCTACTCTCCTTCAGTCTACTCCGTTTATTTCCCCACCTACACACTACCCTCAGTACTGACTCACTCACCCTGAAGATCGTGCAACATCTGACAGCCAAAAGCCATCCAAAGATCACCAAACCAAAAAGCAAACAGCAGTACCTTAATCATTTGATTAGCTCCGCCATTTTCCAGTTGCTCAAGAGTCAATCCAATCTCTCCCCACAACTGATATGAAGCCCCTCATTCACCAAGCCTGGACCACCAATGATGGTAGATGCTGCCTGGCTCAGGGAGGGTCCTCGCACACCCTCACTACCAGCAAACATAATGATCTCCACCCCCTCTCCCACATTTGACCTGCAAACATCTCTTAGTTTAACAACTATCACTACAGTCCACTAACCCCTGGCAATGAAGCCTCACCGATCCATCTAGATCCAGATCCTCTCCACCTATCCTGAGCTCTATCCCTTTTGTGATCCCAGGACCTAGTCCTGGCCCAGGCCTGGGGCTTATCTATCTTCCTTCACATGTTTCTCACACAAAGCCTGAACGTAAGACTCATTTACCCCAAATTGGGACTCTGGTGTTCTGAAACGATCAACAGAACACAGCACAACAGACAATTCATTTACTATTAAAACTCTCAGAGAATTCCTAGTTTGCCTTCCCTCAGATACACCAGAACTTCCCATTGTAGACTGATGTTCAATAATTAAAACTATTTAAATTTGCAATAACACACACAAAATGCTGGAGGAACTCAGCAGGCCAGGTGAGTTCCTCCAGCATTTTGTGTGTGTTGATTGGATTGCTGGCATCTGCAGATTTTCTCTCGTTTTGACCATCGCAGTAAGATTTCTTGGGTTAAATTTCATTTGCTGCCAAATGTCAGGGTCAGAATTGTATTCTCTGTATGGAGTGTTTGATTTGTACAAGAGTGAATGTGCTTTTATCCTATTTACTCAGGGGTGTCATTCATTTTCTATTACAGATTGACATGTCCAGACCCTCAATGCACTAGAACATTAACATTGTGTGTTTCATGCAAGAGGAAATCCACATTCCTCTGGATACCAATATTTTCCAATCTTTTCACACTGCCAAAAATATTTGGCTTTTCCACTAAAACCTTTCTCCACATTACCTCCTATTTGTTCCTTTCTTACCCATTCTCTTAGCTTGACATCTTCTGAAATTCTTTGGGCCTCCATTGCTGTTTACCTGGCTCTGTATCTTCAGAATTTTCTCTTCTTCTTGTCCTCAGCCATCATCACTCTTCTTTTATAATGTTCTTTCCAACACGTCTGGTCAGCTGTGGACTCCAACGCATTATCTAAGGACCCTTTAACATCTCGATTCTGATGCAAGGGGCATTTATATTTCACCTACTCCTGGGCTTGAAAAAAGGAAGCTTATTAATGTCATCAATCTTAAGAGTTAAAGGAAATATTGCCCTTTTTAAACATTGAGTAGGTAAGTGCATCCTGAAATGATTCCAGAGCAAATTTTGCATATACCCCAATAACCCTTAGTTCTGAAAAACTTTCCAGATCTATTCCACAGAAGATTAATGAAATACAGTAAATCCAAGTAGGAGGATGTTAGAGACAAATGTTAAAGTAAGGTGTTGGTTTGAAAGCTTTTTGGTTCCATTTAAATAGTTTCACGTTGTTTATAAAAATAGGTCAATGTCAAAGTCAAAGTACATTTAATATCAAAATACATATGTTTTACCATATACCACCTAGAGCAGGGGATTCCTGCCTTGTTTATGCCATGGATGTCTACCATTAAGTGAGATGTCTGTGGACCCCAGGTTGGGAACTCCTGACCTAGAGATTCATTTTCTTGTAGGCATTTAAGGAAAATAAAGAAATACAATAGAGTTTATGAAAAACATTCCATAAATTAAAGACTGACAAATGAGCAATGTTCTAAAGAAAATAAATCATGTAAGCTAGAACATGAGTTGTAGAGTCCTTGGAAGTGAGTCTGTGGGTTGTGGAATCAGTTCAGAGTTTGGGTGAGTGAAGTTATCTACACTAGTTCAGGAGCCTGATGGTTGTAGGATAATAACTGTTCCTGAACCTGGTGGTGTGGAACCTAAGGTCCTGTACGATGGTAGGAGTGAGAAGAGAGCCTGACCTGGATGTTGGGGTTCTTGATGATGGACGCTGCTTTCCTGAGACAGCGCTCCTTGTAAATGAGCTCAGTGGTGGGTTGGAGGGTAGCAGGGGCAGGGGTTGGGGCTTTGCCTGTGATGCACTGATCCTCCACTTCCTGTACACTTTTCTGTTATTGAGTATTGGGGTTTCCATACCGGGCCATGATGCAACCAGCCAGGATAGTCTCCACTGTACATCTATAGAAGTCTGTCAAAGTTTTAGGTGACGTGCTGAATCTACACAAACTTCAAAGAAACTTATGTCAATTAATATGGAGACCCTCAAATTGTTTTCACCATTCACGCAGGTGAGAGTCCCTACGAGTTTGGAAATTGGCTCTTTACCCTGGGTTCCAACCTCAGATATCCTTAAGACATTTTCAGTTAATTTTTTTCTGAGAAGGTAGCATTTTTTTTATTAATGTTGTTTTTACCTTGGCTGTTTATAAATGACCATTGTGAGATTTAATGACTAGCTAAAAACCAGCTAAATTCAAACATATCGTTAATGCTATTTAATACAATCATTTTGTAAGAAATAAAATTTAATTATGCAGTTATGGTTTGGCACTGTGTTTAGTAAGAATTATTAGTCTTGTAGGAGCCAGGTGACAGGACCAGTGGGCATGAAGATTCTTCTACACATCTGCAGTTGTGTAGGTGGAGCCAGGTGGCAGGACCAGTGGGCATGAAGATTCTTCTACACATCTGCAGTTGTGTAGGTGGAGCCAGGTGGCAGGACCAGTGGGCATGAAGATTCTTCTACACATCTGCAGTTGTGTAGGTGGAGCCAGGTGGCAGGACCAGTGGGCATGAAGATTCTTCTACACATCTGCAGTTGTGTAGGTGGAGCCAGGTGACAGGACCAGTGGGCATGAAGATTCTTCTACACATCTGCAGTTGTGTAGGTGGAGCCAGGTGGCAGGACCAGTGGGCATGAAGATTCTTCTACACATCTGCAGTTGTGTAGGTGGAGCCAGGTGGCAGGACCAGTGGGCATGAAGATTCTTCTACACATCTGCAGTTGTGTAGGTGGAGCCAGGTGACAGGACCAGTGGGCATGAAGATTCTTCTACACATCTGCAGTTGTGTAGGTGGAGCCAGGTGGCAGGACCAGTGGGCATGAAGATTCTTCTACACATCTGCAGTTGTGTAGGTGGAGCCAGGTGGCAGGACCAGTGGGCATGAAGATTCTTCTACACATCTGCAGTTGTGTAGGTGGAGCCAGGTGACAGGACCAGTGGGCATGAAGATTCTTCTACACATCTGCAGTTGTGTAGGTGGAGCCAGGTGGCAGGACCAGTGGGCATGAAGATTCTTCTACACATCTGCAGTTGTGTAGGTGGAGCCAGGTGGCAGGACCAGTGGGCATGAAGATTCTTCTACACATCTGCAGTTGTGTAGGTGGAGCCAGGTGGCAGGACCAGTGGGCATGAAGATTCTTCTACACATCTGCAGTTGTGTAGGTGGAGCCAGGTGGCAGGACCAGTGGGCATGAAGATTCTTCTACACATCTGCAGTTGTGTAGGTGGAGCCAGGTGGCAGGACCAGTGGGCATGAAGATTCTTCTACACATCTGCAGTTGTGTAGGTGGAGCCAGGTGGCAGGACCAGTGGGCATGAAGATTCTTCTACACATCTGCAGTTGTGTAGGTGGAGCTTGTCAGCTTTGAACGGCAGCCCAGCTAGGAGAAGGAAAACTCTGATTTTAAACCTCCGCTGCTTTGCGGCCATATCCACCCATGGGAAAGGCTTCAGGAGTAAACCCCAAGGAAGAAATCTGGAGCCGGGGTCCCTAAGGCAATTTGATGTTGTTCACAACTTCACTTTGGCAACCTCTGCAACGACACTGGTGCCAAGCTGTATCGGTGCATGCCCTTCTCTTGGACTACATCAGTGACATGGAGAGGGGGAGACCCGCTACATGGACAACAGCCGGTTCTTCAAAACTTCCCAGTCTGCCCTGATCAAAATTGCACAAAATAGCAAAAAAAAAGGAGTAACCAGAAACGAGGAACACATTTTTACATGAACTACAGAGTCCAATCCCTAAACTGCACTGATTAAACTGTGCCCAAGACCAAAGACTCTGGCACCAGCTTCCAGCAGCATCGAATGAGAGGGAGAGAGGTACCAGTCAAACATAGGGATCATTAGAACTGTGCCTGATTTTCCACTCCCCCAGGATGTTCACTCATGTTATTTACAGTTTTGCTTAAATTCAAGGATGCATATCAGGATGTAACAATAAAGGAACTGAATGCAGTGTAATTGATATTATATTTCTGGTTAAGTAAGTTGGTTTGTTCAAATGCATCATACGTACATTCCTTCCTACACTAGTTTAGTTGTATTCTTGGCCCTAAGAACATACATAACTAGAAGAGAGGCAAGGGTTTTAAATGACAGCTCATATAAGGAAAGGTCAAGCCTTGTCCTTTCTCGAGACAAAAAGAAGAACATAATCTGCAGGGCATCATGAAGTAGTTCGATACAGTGAGAGAACCATTTCTTACATTTGGGGTCATCCGGCCTCGGAGAAGTGAATGATGTATTTGATCTACGCGCAAGGTGGATAGACACAAAAAAATTATGGTGGGTTATCGTCGTCGTGGTGGCTATCCCTCGAGGTCGAGGATAATGGTCTTCGTTCTGAAGAAGTGGCCCACAGAGTGAAGATGTCTGTGTGTGTATTTGTTTAACGTGTACTTGATGCTGTGCTCCAAGAAGCACACGATAATTCACAAACCAAACAACTGATTCCAATGGCATGGAAACCACGACGATTGAAGCTGATGGAATTGTTTCAGCCTTCATCCGCCTTCACAGCCGTTGAGTTTGAAGTAACTTCGTCCGCCTGTTCCACCACTGAGGTCTTGGTTGGATTGTTCTTCGTCAGGGACCTCACCCTCAACCTTACCGCCATGGGTGACCCTACCAGGAGCATAGCTCCAGACAGCATTGCTCTCGGGATCACAGGACCACACAAGCTTCTCCACCACGACAAGGTGACAATCCACAGAGAAGGGTGGGTTATAATAGACACCCTAACACAATTAATGACATACATTAGAGGTCGAAGTTCAGAGATCAAAGTAATTTTATTATTAAAGTGCATATGTGTCACCATATCGAAACCTGAGATTCATTTTCTTGTGGGCATACTCAATTAATCTATAGAATGATAACCATAACAGCCCTTTGGTTCAAGAGTCTGATGGTTGTGGGGTGATAACTGTTCCTAAACCTGGTGGTGTGAGTCCTGAGACTCCTGTACCTTCTTCCTGATGGCAGTAGCAAACTGAGAGCATGAGCTGTCTGGCGGGGGTGGGGGGAGGGTGGCTGTTGTGTCCATGTTGATGGATGCTGTTTTTCTGTGTCAGTGATTCATGTAGGTGTGCTCAATGGAGGAGAGGGGTTTACCCATGATGGACAAAGCCGTATCCATTACTTTTTGTAGGATTTCCAGTTCAAGGGCAGTGGTGTTTCCATACCAGGCTGTGGTGCATCCAGTCAATATACTCTCCACTACACATCTATGGAAGTTTGTCAAAGGTTTAGATGCCATGCTGAATCTCTGCGAACTCCTGAGGAAGCAGCGATGTTGTCATGCTTTCTTTGTAATTGTGCTCACGTGCTGGGCCTAGCACAGGTCCGCTGAAGCAACAGCACCGAGGAATTTAAAGTTACTGATCCTCTCCAGCTCCCATTCTTCAATGAGGACTGGCTCATGGACCTCTGGTTTCCTCCACCTGAAGTCAATAATCAGATCCTTGCTCTTGCTGACATTGAGTGGGGTGTTATTGTTATGGTACCACTCAGCCACATTTTCAATCTGCCTCCTGTATGCTGATTCATCGCACCATTGATTTGGCCAAAGACAGCAGAGTCATCAGCAAACTTGAATATGGCATTGGAGCTTTGCTTAGCCACACAGTCATAAATGTAAAGCAAGTGGGACAGGGGACTAAGCACACAGTTTTGTGATACACCTGTACTGATGGAGAATGTGGACGATCATGGATTGATGAATATGATATAACTTCTTTCTTTATTACTGGTAAAATATGTGATTGTAAATTTCTCTTTCTCTAGCTGAGGTGCTCTGATCTAAAACGAAAACTATGCTTTTCTTTCCACAGATGCTGCCTGTTTTACCGAGTGTTTCCAATGTTTTCAGTTCTCACTGAGAAATGGATGGCCTGTGCAGTGAGTAAGAAGAGTGGCAGATGAAGCTTAATACTGAGAAATGTCACATTAAAGTTTCATAGGAAGAATGAGAAGAGCCTTTATAGAACATGGAGACATGATTTTAAAAGAGGTCAAAGAATAGAGAGATAAATAATAGAATCAGAGAGGGCTGGAGGGGTAGTCGAAGTTGAGAATCTATTGGAAAGGCATCGACTTTACAAATGAGGGTCAGGCAAAAAAATCAAGATGAATCTTAAGAAAACTCTGCTTCTGCCATCTATGGAATAATATCCCCTTCCGAGCATTAGACTTCTGGTAAGATATGAAGGATTTTAGAGTGTTAATATTGGGTATAAAATCAAGCTTTTCCAAATGTATAGGTTGAAACAAAAGCCCTTTAATGAAATTTTAAGAATTTACCTTAGTTATATTTCCACACGTTTGTTCCCCATCATTCAGTTTAGGTAAGTATGCATTCATTTCCAATGTGTTACTTACCCCACTTACAAAAAAGACACACAGAGTCTATTTGTTATCCCAATGTCATCGTAACACAACACTTGCACAACTAACCCACAAGCAAATCAATGTCTGTGCATCACTGATCATTGACTGTCACATATAAATCTACAGATTAAAAGCAATCACTTGGCACCTCTCAAAGCCCAACCCAATGTACCGTCGTGAGAAGTGGAAATGGGTAAGGCTGGTCAACAGGGCTCTGGTGAAGCTGTATAGAGCAATCCCCTGTACAGTGGACACAATGGATTACAGGCACATTGATGAACTCCAACCCTACCACCGATTTTGTGAGAAGAGGCTCATCATCGAGTGAGCACATGATGCAGTGCAGGGTGAGGCATCTCTTTTGTCACCAAAGTCCATATCTACCTTAGGTACCTGGAAAGTGAGAACCATGTACCAAGCAGGAAAATCCACCACCATAGAAAATGAGATGATAAGGTACAAACTGTCAATTCTTGGGCTGAGTAAGAACAAGGTAGACGTCACCTGGAAAGACTAGACTGACAGATGGGATAAGTATCATCTGCTCAGTCCATCAGAGCAATGCTGAACCACGTACAGAGATTGTAGCCTTCATGATGACACCAGAAGCACATAGAGTCATGGTTGAAGGAGAAACCATCAGTTCCAGAATCATCACTGCTAGCTTTAAAAACAAGCACAAGAAGATAAACAGCTCCAGTTATCCAATGTTACGCACCAGCAAATGACGCTAATGAAGAAGATGAAATGGAGAATGATTTGCTGAAAATTCGAGCTGGTTATTGGGGAAGTTTATACCCACACAAGCAAATACACAAGGCAAGATGGATGTCACCAAGCAAGGATACAGAGAAGCAGATCAACCAAGTATGCTTTTCAAAGAAGTTTCAAAGATCACTTCATGATGTAAGAGTGAAACTTGTTGCAGGTGCTGGATCAGACCACCGTCTTCTGGTTGCCAAAGCACAGATGAAGCTAAAAAGAATCTACACACCTCCCAATCAGTGACTGAAGTACAATGAAAGCTACCTGAAAGACAAAGAAACCGCTTAGGGATTTGCCCTCAGACTTTCCAGCAGGTTCCAGGCACTTGGGGACCTTGACATCAAAGACGAATGGACTGCTGCCAAAGAGACAATCAATGAAGCTTGTGAGAAGTGCTGGGAGAAAAGACATTTGAGCATAAGGAATGGATTACACCAGGAACGATGGAAACAGTCAACAAGAGGAGAACACTGAAAGAAAAATGTAATTGAAGCAGAACTAGGAATGAGGAAGTTGAGACACAGAGGGAATATGACAGAGTGCACAAGGAAGTGAGGAGAAACATCAAGAGGGACAGGAGAGAGCACATCAACATTCTTATGTTCCGAGCACAAGACTCAGCAGTGGGAACATGAAAGACCTATATAATACTACTAAAAAAACTAGCTGGCAAATTCAACCAGATCAACACCCAAGTGAAGCATAAAGATGGAAACGACCTAAATAAAGAAGACAAACAGCTCCAACGTTGGGCATAGTACTTCAATGAGCTTCTGAACAGACCACCTCCTCCGGAATCTTCTTTAATTCCAGAAGCACCATCAGACTTCGATGGCAACAGTGCCGAGCCAACAAAGAAGGAAATTATACAGGCAACCAAGAGGCTAAGGTCAGGAAAAGCAGCTGGCCCAGACAGCATACCACCAGAGGCATTGAAGACAGACGCTAAGCTTTCAGCAGATATCCCTAGCACTTTGTTCTGCAACATCTGGGACAAAGAAGAGATGCCACATGAGTAGAAATAAAGTCACATAATCAAGCTTCATAAGAAAAGTGACCTCTGAGACTGTAAAAACTATAGAGGTATATCCTTAATGTCTGTAGTCAGATAGGTGTTAAACAGAATTATTCTGCATCACCTTCAGCAAGCCGTTGGCACAACACTGAGGGACCAACAAGGAGGTTTTAGGAAAGATCACTCCTGCACAGACCAGGTAGTTACCTTAAGAATAATCAGAGAACAGTCGATTGAAAGGATTTCTCTGTATGGTAACTCCACGTATGTAGAGAAAGCCTTCGATAGTTTAGACAGAAACATCCTATGGAAATTTGTGAAACATTCTAGAATTACTGCACAAACTTATCAATATCATCCAGAACTCCTACAACATGATGTCATGCAAAGTCATGCTTGTGGGAAAACTGTCAGAAAGCTTCAATGTCAACACTGGGCTGAAGCAGGAATGTTCGAGGGGTCCTTTCCTGTTCCTGCAAGGAATAGACTGAATAATGAATCAGACAAGTGAAAAACGAAATAGAATCCAGTCGACCATGTGGCAGCAATGTGATAACCTACAGTCTGCAAATGACATTGCACTACTGTCTAACTCTAAGCAATAGATGCAAGAGAAATCAATACCTTAGACAACTAACTCCACCATGCTGGGTCTAAGACCAAAAGTAGACAAAACTAAAGTCATAGAGATAAACTACTCCAGCAATAGACCCACAACAATGAGAGATACATCCAGGGAAGAAGTGATTTCCCTTGTTATCTTGGAAGCATTGCGAGCATATATTATGGAATGGATGAGGATGTCAAAGCCAGGATCAACAAGGCCAGGGTAGTTTTCAACAACGTGAAGAATGAGTGGACATCCAGAGTCATATCAAGGAAAACGAAAATCAGAACCTTCAACTCAAATGTTAAAGCCGTGCTCCTATATGGCTCTGAAACTTGGGGAACAACGAAGAAGGCACTGCAAAAACGGCAGGCTTTCATCACCCAGTGCCTGAGAAGGATCCTACTCATCAGATGGACTGGCAAAGTAACCAACCAAACACTGTGGTAAACCCCAACCAGGAATCCATAGAGATACAAATATGCAAATGGAAATGGGGGTAGATTGGCCTCACCTTCGGGAAGCCAACCAACAACATTACCAAGCAGGCATTAAAATAGAATCCCCAAGAAAAAAGGAAAATGGGACATCGAAAGGACTCATGGAGGAGAGTTGTCAAGTCCGAAATTAAATGATGGGGACACTCCTGGTCCACCCTTGAGAAAATGGCTCAGAACAAAGGACAGTAGAGGTGGGAGGTCATCGATCGCCTATGATTCACTGGGAGCTAAGGGCCCCAGAAGAAGAATATCACTCGACCCCTCTAGCCTGCTCTACCAATCAATTAATTCATGGCTGCTGTTCTTTAAATTTAACTCCACATTCCAACCTACCCTTCACTCCCTGATGGGTCTATCCAACTCTGCCCTAAAATACTCAAAATCTCTGCTCCAAGTGCCTATTGAGGAAGAGAATTCTAGAGATTTGCGACCTTCGGAGAGGATAATTTTACATCACCTTTATTTTCATTCTTGTGTGTGTTTACACTCCCCAAAGCAACACTGTAGTTTTGTTAAGGCTCAGCTCAGGCCATCCTTTCTCAAAAAGCACGAGCAGTAAAAACAGACTTTGCTAAAAATGTCAAGCCAAATAATCTCATTCTGAACATTTGCTTCTACCTTTCCTGTTCTTATTATCTTCCATTCTGTGCAACTTATTTTCCCGTTCTGGCTCTAGTCCCAGTGTTACGCTCTGCTACACTTACAATATTCTCCAGTGAATATTTTGATTACAGCACATGTGCAAAAATCCTTGACACATATATATACTGTAGCTAAGGCGCCCTAAGATCTTTGCACAGCACCCTAGTAATTTTACATATAGTGCTGTACTGCTCTCACAAAAAAAAACAATTTCATGATATAGGTGAGTGATGATAAACCTGATTCTGATTTGGGTCTCTATTGTGGACTGAGAGTGGGAAGGGGGCAGGGAGAGAGGAATCATGGTTGGGAGAAGGGGAAGAGAGAGGGAAGGGAGTGGGAAGCACCAGAGAGACATTCTGTAATGATCAATAAACCAATTGTTTGGAATGAAATGACCTTGCCTGGTGTCTCAGTGCTGGGTGTGTCTTTGTTGTTGTGTGAATGAAATCGCTGGAGAAAGTTACTGGTAGATACAAAGCAGCTTCTTTATTCAACAAAACAAGATAAAGCAGGCATCATGTGGAGACGCTTTCAGTGGAAAGGTCTGCTGGCCCAACGTGGGGCTTGATATTTATTTGTTAAACACAAAGGACTATCCATATTTACAAAGCATAGACAATGCTTTCTTTTGAAACTACATACAAACTTCTCACCTTCTGATTCGCATCCATCCCACAGACACCGGCATTGTCTGGACTGGGCTCCACAGCTTTTAGGAATGCATTGTCCCAAATTGAATCCACAATACATTATCAGGGAACAGAAGACTGGTAGCCAAAGCCATTTGCTAAATGTAAATGACCTAAACCCAAAAATCACTCTAACATCTTCGCCTACACAAGGCCCCAGCCCAGCACTTCTTCTCTGCCACTTGTCCCACATCCATCCCCCGGTGCTCCACCCTCACTATTCCCAACATCCTTCACTGCCACCAGATTTACTCTACATTGATAAATACAGTATTGTGCAAAAGTCTCAGGCACCCTAGCTAATGATATGTGACTAAGACTTTTGCACAGTACTGTAGTGGCTTGACCTGTCCCTTATGAAATTTCCCCCTCTTGAGAAAGCAAGGCAAGCCCTGAGACCCAATCAATTAAAAGCAGATTCAATGCGTTCTTAGCATAAATCTAAAGTCTGTTAAAGGTGGCGAGGAAAAGAAGGATAACCAAGAGTTGCACAATGACTTTATGGACTGAATGGCTAAAGAGTAACAGGAATTTGGGTCAAAACAAGATCATGCAGAAGGATTTTTTCTCTCAGAGGATTGTGGGCTTTTGGAACTGCTTGCCACAGACAACTGTGGAGACAGAACCCTACAGTCACAGAGTCCTTGCAGATTCATAAGTATGAAGCTGACATAGATAGATTTCTAATTAGCAAGTGGTATAGGGAAAGGGCAAGAATGAGGTTTCAGAAATGTTGGATCAACTATGATCCTGTGAAAAGGAAGAACAGATATAAAGGCTGAATGGCCTGTCTCTGCTCTTATGGTCTGATTTCAGGACCCTGTCACCAGGTGTCAACTGCTTTACATTGTGGCTGTTTTACTTTGATTCATGAAACATTTCATGGAAAATTTAAACCTCCAGTTCACACAATGTCAGGTGATATTTTATACATTTCTGCTGGAGGTTTGGTTTGCTGCTGATTCTAAATGAGGCCAGGGTTGTGTGAATTGAACTCTCGTTGCACGTGTATCATGACCTGATATGAAGCAGACTCCACACATCGCCATGCACTCAGATCCTCTGACTCACTGTCAGCAGCTACTTCTGGTAATTACTTCATCCCGGGTTAGAAAGCAAGTCGCTCAGTGGGGGCGACCACTGACCACTGGGCTTCCAAACCACCAGCATTCTCACCACTGAAATCATTCTCTCCCTGCATGACGAAGAGCTGGAATTCCCGGGAAACCCCTGATCTGAGTGGTTTGGGTTCCACTGAGATCTTTCATCAGGAGACCTTTGTCTGAGTGAGACCATCAGTCTCTGGCTCACCCAGGACATGGGGCAGGGCAGATGAAAGAGCTACGTAAGGCCTGACACATTAAATTATATGCTGGACAGCCTCCCCATAAATGTAATACTTAGAAAAATAAATATTAAAAAAGGAACAGAAATTGGGAGTTTCCTGATTTTTCCCCCCTCTTCTGATGTTCATAACCCAGTTGCTCCCTTCGGCAGTAAAAGAGACGACTTTCATGAAGTTTAAGTTTCTGTATGCATAAAGTAACTCCCCACTCGGGCTGTTTCTGATCACCACACCTATCCAAAGGGAGAAGTTGGGCAGGCAGAAAATCAGATTTCAGCCAGCATCCAGTCTGTGGACTGCTCACTTCAAATACAACTCCATGGTGCCCAGAGGCCACTTCTCTGTTCCCCCCAGGTGCTTCAGTAGAAGAAACGCCAACATGGAGACTATTGCACCACTGCAGTTGTTTGAGCACATTTCTCTCTGCTTAGTAGCAGATAAATTGGATGGGATTGTTAAAGTTGTCCACACATCAGATCTAATATGACTCACCTGGATGAGTGCACATCAATCAACACGCCAGAAGATCGTCATAGCAACCCGCTTGTTAGGCACCTCATCCACAACCATTTGCTCAATTTGCCATTGACACAGAATACTTACTCACTGCCTGACATTTAGGTACTGATGAAGGTCCTCCATCTCTCTCTGCCCTTGGCTATTGTGCTCCAGGTGTGGTTCAGGGTCCTCATTTCTGCCTCTACGGTACAGTTGCCTTTGGTTTCCTACATTTCCTCTGCCCTTCAGAGGTCCCATGAAGTGCCGCTTTAATGAGGGAGTTGGCCTCTTTCCTCATCACATGCCCAATCCATCTCCAGTGTTTCTTCATGATGATTGTGGCCATGTCCTCTTGATGATACTGAGGAGAAGGGCGTGGTTGGAGATCTTTCTTGGCCAAAGGCTCCTGGTGGGGAATGACGGCAGCTTTGGCAAGGACGCTCTCTGTCATGCACCAGCATTCTGACCCGGACAAGAGTGTGGACGGAACACAGCTTTGGTACTGCTTCACCTCGTGGACTTGGTCAGTCTGCATATGTTGCTCATTGCTCTGAAGAAGTTTTTAGTTATGCTGAGTCTGCACTGGCTGTCATCCTTGGTCCCACCATTCTGCTGAATGATGCTGCCCAGTGCTGGGTAAGTTGACGCCACGTGCCTCCATGGGAGGAGGAGGCTCCACATTGAGGGTGAACTAGTGTGGCTAAGACTTTTGCACAGTACTGTAGTAATTTTATGTATTGCACTGTACTACTACTGCAAACAAAACACAAATTTCATGACCTATGTGAGTGATGATAAACCTGATTCTGATATGGGTCTCTATTGTGGACTGAGTGGGAAGGGGACAGAGCGAAACAAATCATGGCTGAGAAAAGGGGAAGGGGAGGGGGAGTGGGAAGCACCAGCGAGATACAGTATTCTGTAATGATCAATAAATCATTAGTTTGGAATCAAGTGACCTTGCTTGGTGTCTCAGGGCTGCGTGTGTCTGCACCAGCAAAATCCCCCACCCTGACATTCCTTCTCTGCCGCCTGTCCCACTCCCCGCCCTGAGGCGCTCCACTCTCACCATTCCCAGCATCCTTTGCTCCCTTCAGATTGACGAACTCATTCTCTGCTCCACGTTGACAAATACAGTGCTGTGCAAAAGTCCTGTGTAAGACTTTTGCACAGGACTGTATATTGGTCATATGGTAGAAATAGCAAGAGCAAATGATTACAAATATAACAGAACCATTTACTAATGGAAGAAGTCTACCTGTAACCTTTTAATAGAGGCATAGTTAGATATATACCAAAAGGTGTCAAGTATAATCTTACCTTACAGGATAATTAATATCTTATGTGATTGCCAGAATATATTGTTGAGCAATTTTCAATCAGTCGGTACAGGAAATTTGAAAGCTATAAATTCTGTAACTGCTGCCAAAGGCCACGAGAAGTGTTGGAGAATTAGACCACAGTGTTGCAGAATTTGCTGCAGTACTGTAATCATAAGATTTTCCTGGAACATACATAAAGAAATAAATTTGTCTATAAGGTTACAGGTGAACAATTTCAAGCTAAGCTTCTTAATACATTAGGCCTCACCTTTGCCAAGTCAAATGCTATGGAAATGATGTCAAAGGACACAAGGGAGCTCTGAACCATGTATAATGCAGATGCACATGTGAAAGTTGTATGTAAGGAATGTATCTATGGAAGGGAGACTACAGTGGGATGAGGCAGGATCTGACTGGTGTAGACTGGGAACACAAGCTATATGGTGGGTCAGTTCAGGAACAGTGGAAGACTTTCAAAAAGGTTTTTCCACAATGCCTAACAAAAATATATTCCAATTAAAAGCAAGGACAGAAAGGGTGGGTAAAACCAGCTTTGGTAACTAAGAAAATAAAGAAGGGCATCAAACTACAAACTCGTGCCTGCAAGGTCACCTAGTCTACTGGGAAACTGAAAGATTGGTAAAATGTTAACAAGTAACACAGAAGCACTAAGGGAAAGGTTCACAAACAAGGGAAAGAAAGGGAAGAAAGATTCTGAAAGTAAACTAGGACAAAATATAAATACATAGTAAAAGTCTTTATAATTATATAAAGTAGAAAAGGGTGGCTTAAGTGAATATCAGTCCCTTGGAGATGAGGAGGGGCATTAGAAGTGGGTAATGAGAACATGTCTGAGGCTTTGAGTTACTTATTTTGTGTTGGTTGTCACGGTCGAGGACATCTAAAATGCCTAAGAGAGATGTTTGGGATGTGACGGGAAGTGAGGCCGTCAATATAATCGCTGTCACTAAAGAGGTACCGATGAGTAAACTAGTGGGTTTCAAGGTAGGCAAGTCCTCTGGTCCTGATGAGATGTATACTAGGACACAGAAAGAAATAGCAGAAAAATAGAGGACACATTTGTGATAATTTACCAAAATTCTCTGGACTCTGGTCTGGTCCCTGTGACCTGAAAGACAATGAATATCACACCACTGTTTAATAAAGGACGTAGACAAAAGCCAGGCCACTATAGGCCAGTTAGCTTTGAGTCTGTAGTTGGGAAAATGCTTGTGGAAATAGTGAGACATCTGGATCGAAATGTCTCATTCAGGCAGACATAGCATGGATGTATGAAGGTAGGTCCTATGTGACAAACTTACTGGAGTTCTTTGAGGATATAATGAGTGCAATGGATAGAGGGAAACAGCTGGATGTTGTACTCTTGGATTTCCAGAAGGTGTTTGATAGGTACCTCATAAAAAAACTTATCCATAAAATAAGGATGCATAGAACTGGGGCTAATGGATTAGTATAGATAGAGGACTAGTTAACCAATACCTGGCAGAGAGTTGGGATAAATAGTGTTTCTCTGGTTGGCAGTTGATGGTAAGCAGAGTGCTGCAGGCGTCACTGGTGGCCCTACTACTGTTTACGATATGCATTAACCATTTGGAAGAGGAGGCTGAGTGTGTATGTCTAGGTTTGCTAATGACACTAAATTGAGTGGAAAAGCCAATTGTACTGAGGATGCAGAGAGTCTGCAGGGAGAAATCAATAGGTTAAGCAAGCGGCAAGGGTCTGGCAGATGGGAGTAAAATGATGCTAAATGGAACGGGCTTTTCTTGGTACTAGTGAGAAGCAAAGAATAATAATGCACCAGTTCCTCCCTTAGCATTTGGGGTGCATTCCCTGGAATGAAAGCACAAATACAATCAACATTACAACATTGTACATATCGAGAGATATGGAGCTGATAGTGCTGCTATCTTGGAGTCTTGGCACGACTCCTGCCCTCCCAGTTGCTGTAAAAAGAAGCTGGGAACCTGGCACCTGGCACACATCCTGGGCCTTCCCCTTTCCATGATGGCAAATTGGTCCAAGACTATTCTCTCCACTGGCACTCCCACAACAGTACATCATCCACAGACCAGTGCAGACAGGCTGCCTGTGGGAACTGGTGCTGAGTTGGCCATGGCAAGAGGTTGGGCGGTGCACAGAGCTGGCATGGGGCCAGTGAGTGAGTGTGGACCACTGCCTGAGAAACTTCCCCAATTTAGCGTCTCTTCTATCACTGTCTGTTGGATACGATGGGAGCTGTTGCCCTCTCATCTTTGTTGGGTTAACATAATCAGAAGAACAATTCAGGACAGCTCACTCAATCATCTGTGCATAGAAGTGGCACATGGTATGGGACTGCAAAGGTGAACAATGATACTGGAAATACCCCGGTATCCAGATAGCAAGGAAATAAACTTAGAAAGTAACAGCTCTCCCCAGCTTGTGGTAACAAGCTCAACGTAGCCGCTTGTTATTGAACATAGAACATACAACATTACAGCACAGTACAGGCCCTTCAGCCCATCATGTCATACCAGCCTTCTAAGGTTAATGTAACCCTTCCCTTCTACATAGCCCTCTATATTTTGATCATCCATGTCCCCACCTAAGAGTTCTTTTTAAATGTCCCTAATGTATCTACCTCTACAGCCACCCGTAGCAAGATGTTCCACACACCCACCACCCTGTGTAAGAAACTTACCTTTGACATCCCCTACACTTTCCTCCACCTTAAAATAATGCCCACCTATATTATCCATTTCCACCATGGGAAAATGTCTATGGCTGTCAACTCAATCTATGCTTCTTATCATCTTGTACACATCTATCAAATCAACTGTCATCTTCCTTCGCTCCAAAGAGAAATACCCGAGTCTGTTCAGCCTACCCTGAAAAGGCATGCTCTCTAATCTGGGCAGCATCCTAGTATATCTCCTCTGCACCCTCTCTAAAGCTTCCATATCCTTCCTATAATGAGGCGACCAATTCTGAACACAATTCTCCAAGTGTGGTCTAACCAGGGTTTTATAGAGCTGCGACATTTCTTTGCGGCTCTTAAACTCAATCCCCTGACTAATGAAAGCCCACACCTACCCTATCAACTTGCACAGCAATCTTGAGGGATCTATAGACATGGATTTCAAATCCTATATTCCTTTACACTGCAAAGAATCCTGCCATTAACCCTGTCTTCAGAGTTAACCCTCCAAAGTGAATCACTTCACACGTTTCTGGGTTGAACTCCATCTGCCACAGCTCACATGAGCTTTCTGTAGAGAGAAAGAGAGAGAGATAACAGAGAGAAGTCCGTATATTGGGGCAAGCTGTGCCACTTCAGAGTCAATGAGGTGTGGGCTGAGCAGAGAGAATGTTCCATTACATCCAGCAGGGAAGATGGGAAAAATGGTGGGATTTGGGCAGTCCATCAGCACAAGAGGCAGGAACTGCCAGTTCTCAGCGATGGCTCTCACTCAACGTGCCAGCCTGGGTACAACTCTGAGACCCATGCCTCAGCAGGGACCAGCTGCATCTTTTGCCCCAGATTGCTTCATATATATGCTGGCCAAAGCCACTGCCATGTCAAATGTGTATTGAAATGGCCGCGCAAAGTCGCTCTGGTCAGGGACAGTGAGGAAAGGGCAATATACGTGGCTTTGTTCTGAAAAATACTTCCAAAAAAATTGTCTCGTTGATCAAGGTAGATTGATCAGCCACCAAGGAAGAAGACTTCACACTCAGATCCAGATTCAGATTTATTTACGAAGGGTGATTGATAAGTTCGTGGCCTAAGGTAGAAGGAGACGAGTTATTAACTTCACACTTCCTGCATCATCATTCAAAGAGTTGAACTGCATGTACATGTAACGAGAGCTGTATAACTCATCTCCTTCTACCTTAGGCCACGAACTTATCAATCACCCCTCTGTGGACACTTTCTGGAGGTCCAAGATCCGTATGCTCCACGAGCGCTGGGCTAAGTGTGTAAATGTAGGAGCGGACTATGTTGAAAAATAAATGTGCTAGGTTTTCTAAAATTGACTCCTTCTACCTTCGGCCACGAACATATCAATCACCCCTCCTATCACAGGTATATTGAAACACAGAGTGAAATGCGTAGTTTGTGTGAACAACCTGGGATGTGTGAGCTAAGGGTGTGCTGGGGGCAGTCCGCAAGTGTTGCCACACATTCTGGCACCAAAGTAGCATGCCCACAGTCCTTGGCAGAACAAATCAAGACCCAAAAGAATGGTTTACAACAAGCAACAAAGCAACAACAGCAAAAAAATCCCCTTTCCTCCCCCCCCCACCTCACCCAAACGTAAGGACAGGATTCTAGTCTCCAGTCTCCAGGTCTCAGACATCAGGTATCAACTTCTGGATGTCCAATCAACCTTTGGGCTTGAATCTTTAGTATTGACCCCCAGACTAGCTGGACTCCAATTCTCTTGACCCACCAACCTGGGACAATCCAATATCCACAGATGCTCTTGGTCACCCGCCCACATCGCTGGCCTTCAAGGTAGCTAGAGGTCTAAAATCTGGATGCCTCTTTTTTTTACCTGCCCACATTGCTGGGCTTCAATCTGGAGCAGAGGCCTGGAACCCGGATTCCCTTCATCACCTATCCTCTTTGCTGGCCTTCAAGGTGGATGGAGACCTAGAATCTGGATACCTTTCATCACCCGTCCACATTGCTGGGCTTTGATCCAGAGCAGAGGCCTAGAATCCGAATGTCATTCATCACCCATCCACTCTGCTGCCCCTTGAATGCAGAACCCAGAGTAAAGGCCTGGACTTTGAATGTTCTTTGTCACCCGCTCATGTTGCTGGACTTCCAGGTGGAGCAGAGGCTGGAGCTCTAAATCTTCCACATGCCTGTTGCTGATCCTTAATCTGACCTTTAACTCTCCCACATCAGTGCCCCGACCCGCAGCTCCCCTCTACAAACTGAAAAACAACCTAAGTCTGAGCCATAATCTCAACAGAAACCGCAGCTCAATGCCATCTTGAGCGGAACCACAGCTCAGCACCATCTTGAACGAAAGACTTGAGAGTGTTTGAAGCAGTGTTCAAGATATTGCCCGGATACTTTATCAAGGAAAGGATATTGTGTTTCCAGGTTTGGATGGAGAATGGCTCAAGGGGGGGAAGGTGGCCGTGATACTGAATACAGAACTACATTCTTTGTTGACAATCTAGAAAGATATGCCGGCTTCAAGCCAGTGACAACAAACCTTGACGATAGGCTGAAGAGCAAGAAGGAATCGGTAAGAACTTTAGTAGTGAATTAGTTTTGACACAATAAAGTCTTTGTATTTTCACGTATGTGTGGTATTGCAGTTGTCATCACCTAAGATATGGGTACAGATGTCAAACCCCAAAAGTGGGTGATTTTTGCACGTGGAAAGCAAAAAGTGATGACTTGCGCAAAACGACAATCAGGCATCAACTAATACCTTCAGGCTTTGCTTATTCTCAGAAATTTCTATCTAAACAGATCTTCACATGATTACATGATTAATTAACAGCACAAGCCCCTGCAGGCTATTTTAATGGCAAAGCCAACCACCCACACATTGATTGCATCCAGATTACAAAGCTTTTTCACTCAATTACAGTAAGATTTGAGGATTGCACATTGAAGCAGCATGTCCTCACATGGTTCCCTTTGAAAGAGCTTCAGTCAGTGTCACAATTTTATTTTGCTTCAAGCTATTGACAATAGTTTCCCAGGAACAGCAGAAGAAACTGGAAAGCCCAATCGAAGAAGAAGTTGTCCAATGTCATGTAGACGAATGCACCCCATCAGGCTGCGTTGAATCTGATGTTGTTGTCACCACCAATATTCAACTGTTCCACTGCAGAAGACCCGAAACATCTACAGATCATGGGTGAGTTAAGTGGGGAGCTGGGTAATGGCATGAATGTCACTTCAAAGTTCCAAAAGTTCAAAGTAAGTTTTATTATCATGGTACGTATATGTCTCCACATACAAAGCTGAGATTTATTTTCCTGTGGGCATGCTCAGCAGATCTATAGAATAGTAACTATAACAGGGTCAGTGAAAAAGCAACCATAACACAGAAGATAACAAGCTGTTCAAATACAAATACACATTAAATAACGAGAATATGAAATAACAAGGTAAAGAGTACTTAAAGTGAGATCGTAAACACGAGGAAATCTGCAGATGCTGGAATTTCAAGCAACACACAAAGAAGTTGCTGGTGAACGCAGCAGGCCAGGCAGCATCTCTAGGAAGAGGTACGATCGACATTTCGGGCCGAGACCCTTTGTCAGGACTAACTGAAGGAAGAGCTAGTAAGAGATTTGAAAGTGGGAAGGGGAGGGGGAGATCCAAAATGATAGGAGAAGACAGGAGGGGGAGGGATGAGCCAAGAGCTGGACAGGTGATAGGCAAAAGGGGATACGAGAGGATCATGGGACAGGAGGCTGAGGGAGAAAGAAAAGGGGGAGGGAGGAAAAAGCCCAGAGGATGGGCAAGGGGTATAGTGAGAGGGACAGAGGAAGAAAAAGGAGAGAGAGAACAAGAATGTGAGTGTTTATAATTAAATAACGGATGGGGTACGAGGGGGAGGTGGGGCATTAGCGGAAGTTTGAGAAGTCAATGTTCATGCCATCAGGTTGATGGCATGACCATTGCCCCATCAGTTTGCCCCACATCCCTCTCGTACCCCATCTGTTATTTATTCATATACACACATTCTTTTTCTCTCTCTCCTTTTTCTCCCTCTGTCCCTCTCACTATACCCCTTGCCCATCCTCTGGGCTTTTTCCCCCCTCCCCCTTTTTCTTTCTCCCTGGCCTCCTGTCCCATGATCCTCTCGTATCCCTTTTGCCAATCACCTGTCCAGCTCTTGGCTCCATCCTTCCCCTTCCTGTCTTCTCCTATCATTTCGGATCTCCCCCTCCCACTTTCAAATCTCTTACTAGCTCTTCTTTCAGTTAGTCCTGACGAAGGGTTTCGGCCTGAAACGTCAACTGTACCTCTTCCTAGAGATGCCTCCTGGCCTGCTGCATTCACCAGCAACTTTTTTGTGTGTTGCTTAAAGTGAGATCATTGGTTGTGGCCGTATCTCAGTGGATGGACTGGTGAGTGTAGTTATCCCCATTTGTTCGGGAGCATGATGGTTGATGAATGTCATTTGCCACATACCAGTCCACACCTGAACGTTACCTGAGTATTCCTGAATACAGACCGGAGCTGCTTCATGTACTAAGGAGCAGTAAACAGACTTGAACATTGTGCGGTCATCAACAAACATCCTACTGCAGGACACTTGAAGTATCGTGTTCCGTTCTGGTCACTTCATTACACGAAAGGTGTGAAAGTTTTCGTGAGGGCGCAGCGGAGATTCACCAGGATGCTGCCTGGGTTAGAGAGCATGTCTTATGAGGAAAGGTTGATTGAGCTAGAACTTTTCTCTTTGGAGAGAAGAAGGATAAGAGGTGACTTGATAGAGCTGTATAAGATTATAGTGCTGATAGAGTGGACAGCTAGAGACATTTTTCCTAGGTCAGAAATACCTACATGAGAGGGTACAATTTTAAGATTATTGGAGGAAAGTATAGGGAGATGGCAGAGGTAGGTTTTTTACAGAAATCATGGTGGGTGCATGGAATTTAGATGCTAGCACGGTAGGTAAATTTAAGAGACTGCAAGAGATATTTAATAGTCAAATGGGTGAAATAATACTCGAGAGCTATGTAAGGGGGAGATTTCAAATTGATCTTAGAGTAGATTAAAAGGTCAGCACGACAATTTGGGCTGAGAGGCCTGTACTGTGCTGTAATGGTTAATGGTCTGTGTTCCGTTTAATGAAGCAGCTGAAGGCAATTGGGCCTAGGACACTTCCATGAGGAACTCCTGCAGCTGTGTTGGGGTCATTAACCTCCAATCAAAATAACTTTCCTTCATATGTACTTATATATATTTTTTCTTTTTTTATATATATTTATTCATTTACGGGATGCGGGCGTCACCAGCTAAGCCAGCATTTATCGCCCATCCCTAGTTGCCTTTGAGCAGATGGTGATGAGCTGCCTTCTTGAATGGCTGCAGTCCTTGAGGTGTAGGTACACCCACAGTGCTGTTAGGGAGGGAATTCCATGATTTTGACCTGGCAACAATGAAGGAAGGATGTTATGTTTCCAAGTCAGGATGGTGAGTGACTTGGAGGGGGATTTCCAAATGGTGGTGTTCCCAGGTATCTGCTGTTCTCGTCCTTCTAGATAGTAGCGGTCATGGGTCTGGAAGGTGCTGCCTTAGGAAACTTAGTGTGCTGTTGCAGTGCATCTTGTAGATAGTACACACTACTGCAACTGTTCATCATTGATGATGGAGGGATTGGATGCTTGTGGAAGGGGTATCAATCAAGTGGGATACCTTGTACTGGATGGTGTTAAGCTTCTTGAGTGTTGATGAAGCTGCACTCAGACGAGTTGTGTGTATTCCATTATACTCGTGACCTGAGCCTTGTAGATGGTGGACAGGCTTTGGGGAGTCAGGAGGTGAGTTACACGCCACAGAGTTCCTAGCCTTTGACTTCCTCTGGTAGCCACAGTGTTAATATGGCTAGACCAGTTCAGTTTCCTGTCAATGACAATCCCAAGGATGTTGATAGTAGGGGATTCTGTGATGGTGATGCCACTGTACCAACGTTTTCTCTTGAAGCTAATTGAATTTTACCAGGGCCCTTAATGCCACAATTGGTCAAAAGCTGCCTTGATGTGAAGGGTTGTCCCTCTCATCTCATTTCTGGAATTTAATTCCAAAACAAGGCTTTGCAGAGGTGTGGAAGGGAATGTCATGGTTGAATCCAAGTTGTACTGATGGACTGAAAATGACTGGCCAATAATTAGGAATTTGTAGTTGGGGTCACCCTGGGCATCCTTCCACACTGACAGGTAGATGCCAGTACTGGAAATCACCTGCTGAAACTTGGCTAGTTCTGAGTGAAAGTTTTAAATACTGCATCTAGGACGTTGTCCAGTTCAGTAGCCCTTGCTGCATCTAAGTCTTGGCCATTTCTTGATATCACACAGAACGGATTGAATTACAAACATACGTGGACTCCGATCAAATATAAGTGAACTTGCCAACCTGTGCTCTAAAGAGAAACCTTCCGTCATTATTGTTGTTGAAACATTCCCTCGACTCATCAATCCCAGTTGGAGTGGACTGCATAACCATCCCTGGCTACTCAATATGTTGCCGCAGAGATTGGGAGGGAACATCAGGAGGTGGCATTGCTGTTTACTGTTCAGAGGGTATTGCAATACACCATAACCCCGAGATCTGAAAGACCTTGAACTCATGTGGTTCACCGTGGCTCTTCAATCACAGAAACTACTAATTGGTGCAGTCTACCGACCTCCTAGTGCCAACAATGACGTCCTCGAATACCTGGACAGTAATACCTTCCCCAAATTGACAGAGTTCAGTGCACAGTCTGTGATGCTTATAGGGGACTTCAATGTCCATTACCAAGACTGTCTGGGCAGCCGAACAACTGTCCGGCACACACTACAACTAGCTGATAGTCTTGGTCTGCAGCAGATTGTGTCAGACCCAACAAGGGGGGGAGTATATCCTTGACCTTGTTGTGACGGACCTACCCGTGCCGTGAAGGAAACAACTATGGCTCAGGTGGGTTCTTCAGATCATAACCCCGTGCTAGTGAAGTTGGATGTTCCAGTTTACCGTGACCAGACATACAAGAGGAAAGTTTGGTGTTACAACAAAGCCAACTTTTGGGATGTGCGTGGTCATCTTTCATCAACTGACTGGTCTAGCACTCTCAAAGACGAGGACCCTGAGAAGGCTTGCACCAAGCTTACAGAAGTTATATGTGAGGCCATGGACATTCACATTCCCAGCAAAATTGTTATTAAGAAGACTGGCGATAAAGTATGGTTTGATGACAAGTGCAGAGGAGCAGCAAAGAAGAAACATCATCTCAACCAGCATCTAAAGAAGTGCAACACCCCTGCTAATAAGGAGAGGTTTGCACAGGCTAGGCAGTTATAGGGTCGAGCAGAGAGACAGGCCAGAAGAAACCATAGCATCAAACTCAAAAATGACTTAACCAGTGGTAACTTTAGCAGCAAGAAGTGGTGGAATGTTGTGAACTCCCTCTCTGGAAGAACAGGCCACTCTGACATCCCTGTCGTTGAGCACAATGGGTCTGTACATACAACAGCAAAGGATAAGGCCAATGTTTCCTGTTGGGCTTTTGCAGATAAAAGTCGGCTCACAAATGCTCATGACCAGCCACCAGATGTCAAGCAGCTTACTACCACCTCGCTGAACAAAACCATCTTCAAACCTAAAGACATCAGGAAAATTATGCAACAGCTTCAGCCTGATAAAGCATCTGGCCCTGTCCAGATTCCAGCTAGGGTCTTAAAGGAATGCAGTGCAGAACTTGCAAGTCCTCTCTGCCACCTCTTCCAGCTATGCTTCTCGAGTGGTGTATTCCCAGAACAATGGAAAATAACATCAGTAACACCAGTATGCAAGTGGGATTCCAGAGCTGATCCTACAAATTACCACCCCATATCCTTACTCAGTGTCATCAGCAAGGTAATGGAAGCAGCAGTCCACAACCAAGTTCAGAAATACCTACTCCGTAATAACTTAATTTCAAGAAGGCAGTATGGATTTAGACCTGATCACAGTACAGCCGATCTCCTCACCATCTTACCTCAAACGTGAAACACCTTCTTAGACAAAGGTGGAGAAGTGTGTGTCATAGCCCTGGATATCAAAGGAGCATTTGACAAGTTCTGGCATAATGGACTCTGTGTTAAACTGAGATCCAAAGGAATATCTGGAAAGCTGCTTAGATGGCTGCAGAGCTACCTTCATGGATGGACCATCAACCTTGTTATCTCTGGTCAAGCTTCTGATTCTTCAACCATCAATGTGTCTGTACCACAGGGTTCAATACTTGGGCCACTTCTGTTTTCCATCTTTATTGATGACTTGATTGATGCACGCAGTAACAAGCTATACCTGTACACTGATGACTCCACACTATTTGCACCAATCAGAGCAAGAGAGAGTAATACAGTGGCAGCAAGCCTGAATAGGAATCTTGACAGGATGAAAACCTGAGCAGACGACTGGAATGTCACCTTTGAGCCTACTGAGTGCGAGGCCATGGTGATGACTAGGAAGAGGAGTCCATCTAACCCCGACCTGTATTTTGGGAACTGCAAGATGGATTTAAAGAAGGAGCTTGTAATCCTTGGTGTTAATATTGACAGCAAGTTGGTGTGGGATAAGCACCTTTCCACTATTTCAAACAAGGCTGGACAAAGGCTTGGAGCTTTGTGGAAAGTAGCATCCAAACTAGACAAAGAGGGCAGAGCCACGATTTACAAAGCCCAGGTACAAAGTATCATGGAGTATGCCTGCTTATCATGGATGAATGCCTCACAGAGTGTCCTCAGCCAGCTTGATTTCATTCAAAGAAAGACTCTCAGAATTATAGATGTAGATGAAGCCACAGCTCGTGAGAAGCTAGCCAGCAGTAGCTTACACCACAGCCGACAGGTTGCTGCAGCTACTGTGCTATACAAAATGCACAGCAGCCACAGCCCAGCAGACCTTCGCACCATGCTGCCTTCATCTTATGAGAGACAGCGCACCACATGATCAAGTTTATCTATGCCTGCTCATGCTGTTTCTATGCCTGATGTGAGAACCTACACACTGGATAGAAGCTTCCTTCACTGTGCTATCAGAATTTGGAACAGCCTTCCAAATGCCGAGGTTGGAAACATCTGCGACGATAGGGTCCAAGCCTTCAAGAGTTGAATGCACAAACACCTATCATCTCTGGGAAGGAAGTCACATGCTTCTTCATAAGCTATTACGAAGGGGACCAGGATGGCAATGCTTGGTTGTTCGTAGGTAGGGTTAATACCTGACTTTCAAGAGCACTTGTGAGTTATGTTCCAGCTGGACTTAGTCCTTAAACTGCTGGAGAACAGTGTGGAAAGAATAGGTGCTGTTTTCTCCCGGTAGGGATTAGTTTTTAGCTCCAAGTGCTCCTGCCACGTTTTGTCACCCTACAACCTATCCTTCAATCTCTTTGAATTATGTAGCACAGCATGTGTATAAATATCTCTCCCCAGCAGACTTCATCATGATCACCATGACTCCAGTATTTCTACAATTTTTAATGTTTCTTAATTGTACATATGATTTTTTTGTGTTCTATCGCTGAGCAGCAGTGAACCATCTGATTGGCCTTTCAGAGTTCTCTTTGGGAAGTAGTTGACTTGATCAGTATTTCTGATCTGGCTATTGTTCACAATTGCATTTAATTAAAATAAGTTACTGGAGTCTAGCTTTTTTGACAATGAAATTCTCAGAAGGAATTCAGGATGAATCATTCTCACAGCACTTCAGGCTGAACATGGTTAGAAAGGCCTGTTTGGCACTGGACTGATGCCTTTTCCTGAAACGCACAGAGCCCTCCTCTCCCATTACTTGTTTAAATGCTCCTTTTCCCCACCACCATTTATGCCTACACGTGGAAGCAGTGCAGAATTTTGATCAGATTCATAGGTTGTGAGATAGCTTACCATCTTTTGTATGCTGATTTTACAGTTTAGTACAGTTTTGGTTTTGTTCTACAGAATAACCAGTAAAACCCCTCATTTTTCAAAAACTCCATTATTCCAGGCAATGAGTGTGACCACAACTGAAATTCTAAACTTCTATCCAAATAATTATATCACCAGATACAACTTTTGCCAGTTTGAGTGATTTGTGAAGGACCTTTTGGAATTCTTGGCCAATCATAAATCTTCTCCTGTGACCAATGGAAGAGATCACTTTAAAGAATCAGTAATAATGACTGAAATAGAAAATGAGCATGGATATTAATTTGATGCAAAATTCAAGATGTTTGGAATAAAATTATCATTAATATATATAAATTGTAATTATTAGCAACATTGAGTCTTCCATCTACATTCACCAATACAATTCCTCTCATGAACATTGGCTGATAGTAGCCCACATATCCTAGTTGTATCAGGCATTACACGTTCAATTATACAATATATAATTATATCCGTAAGGGGGTTTCGTCTTTTATGTTATTGTGTAGGCTAATTAAAACAGCTTTTTTGTTATGTTATACTTAGGAATGCTTCTTTGTTATATTAAATGCTGAGAAAATCCTTCCCGCTAGCAGTTTGTTTTGTATTATCTGTTGATATAAGGGTGAATGAACCAATTGGGATAGTTGTTATGTTTCTGGTGTATTTGAAGATACTGTATGCGCGGGGTTTTGGGGCAGAAGGCGGGAGAGAGATAGAGAATAGACCAGGTGCTGTGATGTCCGCTAACGAGGTCGGACCCCGAGGAGGGCATTCGGCGAGGAGACGGAGATGGACTCGTGTGGAGTGTCTGGTCGACTACCGTTGTTGGTCCCAGGCGGCCGGTCGAGGTGATCTGAGGGGTCGCAGGGTGAAGAAGAAGGGTCCTTAACTCCAACTGTTTGTGCACAAAGAGATTGAACTTTGATAAGTGTGGCGCTTTTTATTTTCCTTTTATATTTTATTCTCTATTAATTATATAGTTCCAGTAATATCAATAAACTGTAAATCATTTAATCGTATCTGGTGTATCGTCTGTTATTTGGGCGGGGTGGGGTACATCACACAGCATCCACACAAACCAATTACCCAGTTTGGCAGGGCCGAGGCTGTTTCCCTAGACAACAGCGCGCCGAGCAACCTTAAGGGTGGCCAGGGGGGCAACATATCCTTCCAGGTTTAAAGGCTAAATTCCTTAGACTGGGCACCTTGCCAGATGGACCTAAAATCTACTTTGCTAGAAAAGTTGAGATAGGATGATAGATAAGATAGGAGCACAGAGACAGCTAGTGGAACAGTAGAAAATTGGAACAGTCTCCTCCTCCCTCCCTTTCTCCTATGGTTCACATCCTCTCCTATCAGAGTCCTTCTCTGCAGCCCTTTATCTTTCCTACCTTCCTGGCTTCACCTATCACCTTCTAGCTAGCCCCTGACCCCACCTTTTTATTCTGGCATCTTCAGTCCTGAAGAAGTGTCCTGGCCCAAAACATTAACTGTTTATTCATTTCCATAGATGCTGACTGACCTACTGAGTTCCTCCAGCATTTTGTGTGTATTGCTTTGGATTTCCAGCATCTGCAGACTTTGCCATGTTGTAGAAAATTTGACAGTTGCTTTAATTTTTTTGAAAATTCATACCCCTCTTTGGACCAAAGTGGAAATCATTCCTTTCCAAGACATCGGAAACGCCCTCCTTCTTCAAAAATTGCCATTCCCTTTTCTCAGTTCCTTCATCTCTACCACATCTGTTCCCAGGATAATGCTTTCCTTTCCAGGACATTGATTCCAACTTGAATGAAAATTTTCTCCCTCCCTCTTCCCTCTTTTTCATTTCCCCACTCTGGCCCCTCTCTTATCTCTTCTCCTCACCCATCTATCTCTGCTCTCTGATGCCTCTTCTCCTTCCCTTTCTCCCATGGTCCACTCCTATCAAATCCCTTCTTCTCCTGCCCTTTGCCTTTTCCACCTATCACCTCCCAGCTTCTTACTTCATAACCCCTCCCACTCACCTGGCTTCACCTATCAACCTCTAGCTTGTCCTTGTTCCCTTCTCCCCACCTTCTTATTCTGGTGTGTTTCCCTATCCTTTCCAGTCCTGAAGAAGTGTCTCAGCCTGAAACATTGACTGCTTATTCATTTCCATAGATGCTGCCTGACTGACCGAGCTTCTCCAGCATTTTGAGTTGTTACTCTGGAATTTCAGCATCTGCAGAAACTCTTCGGTTTAAACATTCCGTAAGATTAATTTTTCTAAGCAATCAGATTCTCAGAAAGCAGGATCTCCCAGTGGCCACACATTTTAA
Source organism: Mobula birostris (assembly GCF_030028105.1). NCBI lineage: Eukaryota > Metazoa > Chordata > Chondrichthyes > Myliobatiformes > Myliobatidae > Mobula > Mobula birostris. The sequence goes on along the minus strand of NC_092372.1, from coordinate 125,760,920 downwards.
TTCCACGTCCCATTCCCATTCTACTGTCAAGATGAAGCCACACTCAGGTTGGAGGAACAACACCTTATATTCCGTTTGGGTAGCCTCCAAATTGATGGCATGAACATCGACTTCTCTAACTTCCGTTAATGCCCCTCCTCCCATTCTTACCCCATCCCTTATTTATTTATTTATTTATTTATTTATTTATTTATCCCCTTCTTTTCTCTCTCTGTCCCTCTCCCAATAACTTCTTGTCTTCTCTCCATCTTCCTCTGGTGCTCCCCTCCCCCTTTCTTTCTCCCTAGGCCTCCCATCCCATGATCCACTCCCTTCTCCAGTCTTGTATCCCTTCTGCCAATCAACTTTCTGGCTCTTAGCTCCATCCCTCCCCCTCCTGTCTTCTCCTATCCTTTCGGATCTCCCCCTCCCACTTCCAGATCTGTTACTATCTCTTCTTTCAGTTAGTCCTGACGAAGCGTCTCGGCCCAAAACGTCGACTGTGCTTCTTCCTATGGATGCTGTCTGGCCTGCTGCATCCCACCAGCATTTTGTGTGTGTTGCTTGAACTTCCAGCAACTGCAGATTTCTTGGTGTTTGAGTTTCTCAGACATATCTTTTTGCCGTAAGCCAATTTGTTCAAAGCTACAGAGATAACTGTTGCAGAGATTTTAGAAGGGCCAATGGAGAATTGAACTGAGACCTAGTGACAGCAGCAATTCCAGATTTATGTCTTGATAAATTTGGTAATGGGGCGAAGATATGTCTCTACTAAAGGAGGTATAAGGAGCTCCTTCCTTCCACTAGTCTACAGGTCACTCTTAGACAAGTGTAGCACGTGCTTAGTACCATTCCCACACCCCCAGTCAGGGTCACATGAAGCCGTGGGAGCAGCTGGTGCATATCACAAGTCTTGGTTATGAAACCACTGACGCCAGGCAGACAAATTCTGAAGGTCACCCGTCTTGTAAAGACACTGCCGAGAAGAAGGCAATGGCAAACTACTTCTGTAGAAAAATTTGCCCTGAACAATCATGGTCATGGAAAGACCACAATTGCCTATGTCATTTGACACAGCACATATCGAACAAATGAACGGGCTCAGCATTTCTTTCTGGAATAAAGGAGAATGGGGATAGGTGGGAGAGTGAACAGGGGAAAAGGCCACGGGCTGAACAGTACTGCTTCCCTTAGCAGGGGTGGCAATAAGAAGGGGGCATAGGTCCAAGTTATTGGAGCAGAAAATCTCATCAAGTTTAAAAATGTTCGAATGAATGGATGAAGAGTGATTGTCTATACGATCAAGTATAAGGCACTCAGAATCAGGTTTGATATCATTAGATATGTCGTGAAATTTGTTGTTTTACAGTGTTATATATAATAATTAAAACATTATTATTATCATAAATTATTGACTACATAAGATGTAGTGCAAGAACAGAAAAAGTGGTGAGGTTGTGTTCATGGGTTCATTGTCCATTCTGGCTAAGCTTCCGGTTTACAATGGCATAAGTGGATCTCAGCAACCTCTGGCTGGTGGCTACCGAAACAAAGAAAACAACCTAATTCTTTGATAATCACTGTTTTTCTGGCAAACAATCATCACAAATAAAGGTCTGTAACTTCCTTTTGGACTTGGAGACAAGTCAATGTGGTGGAACCGAAGCGAGGTGGGGTGGCAGACCCATCACCGAGAGGTTCGACTGAGTTAGACGCTGTGCTGAATTGGAAAGGTCAGGTGCAGGCCAAATTGAGGCAGTGAGGTCCATGCACCAGAGCCTATCACAGCAACTGAACTAGGTGACAGGCCAGACTGAGCAGGCTAAGGTGTCGGGGCCTGAGGTTTGCTGCTCCGCGACATGTACTCTGCGCTGAAGTATGGGTCTCTGACTCTCATTGTGGACTTCAGCTCAGAATGCTATTTGCTTGAGGTTACTGTTTGCATAATTAGTTTTTTTTTTCTCTCTGCACACTGGGTGTTCCACGGTCTTTTTTTTATGGGTTCTTTTGGGTTTCTTGTTTTGTGACTGCCTGTTTGCAGATGAATCTCAAGGTTGTATAATGAATACATACTTTGAACTTTGAACTTTAGAAATCTGATGGCAGAGGGGTAGAAACTGTTCCTGAATCATTGAGTGCTTGCCTTCAGGCTTCTGTACCTCTTCTTTAGGTAATAGGGGATGTCCTGGGTGATGGAGGTCCTCAATGATGGATGCCACCTGTTTGCAGCATCGCTCCTTGAAGATGTCCTGGATGCGGGGGAGGCTGGTGCCCATGATGGAGCTGACTGAGTTTGCATCTCTGCAGTTCCTGGCAGAAAGTTGAAAACTTTCAGTCCTGTGCAATGCCACCTCCCCCTCGCTCCAATATCAGACGGTAATGCAACCAGTTAGAATGCTCTCCATGGTGCACCTGAAGAAATTAGTGAGAATCTTTGGTGATATAAAAAATCTCCTCAAACTCCTAATGAAATATAGTCCCTGTCATGCCTTCTTTGTAGCTGCATCTATACGTTGGGCCCAGGATAGATCCTCAGAGATGTTGACACCCAAGAACTTGAACTTGCTCACCCTTTCCATTTCTGATCCCTCAATGAGAACTGGTGTGTGTTCCCTCATCCTACCCTTTCTGATGTTCACAATCAATTCTTTGGTCTTACTGATGCTGAGTGTAAGGTTATTGCTGTAACACCACTCACCTAGCAGATCTATCTGGCTCCTGTATGCCCTCTCATCACCATCTGAAATTCTACTAACAATAGTTGTATCGTCAGCAAACTTATAGATGGTATTTGGCCTGTGCCTAATCACACAGTCATGGGTGTAGAGAGAGTAGGGCAGTGGGCTAAGTACACATTCTTGAGGTGCGCCATGTTGATTATCAGCAAGGTGGAGATGTTATTTCCAATTTGCACAAACTGGTGTCTTCCAGTGAGGAAGTGAAGTGTCCAGTTGCAAAGGGAGATACAGAGACCAAGGTTCTGGAGCTTTTCTATCAGAACTGTAGGAATAATTGTGTTAAACGCTGAGCTATCATTAATAAAAAGCATCCTGACATAGATATTTTTTATTTTCTAGTAATTCAAGGCCACGTGAAGAGCCAAAGTGATTGTGCCGGCTGTAGATCTATTGTGGCACGGTGATTGGCAAATTGCAGTAGATCCAGGTCCTTGCTTAGTCAGGAGTTGACTCTGGCCATGACCAGCCTCTGAAAGCACTTCATCACAGTAGGTGAGAGTGCTACTGGATGACAGTCATTAAGGCAGCTCACCCTGCTTTTCTCCAGCACTGGTACGATTGTTGCCCTTTTGAGGCAGGTGGGTACTCCCGACTGTAGCAATGTGAAATTAAAAATGTCTTTGAACACCCCTACCAGTTGGTTGGCATGGATTTTCAGAGCCTTGCCAAGTACACCATCAGGGTCTGTCACCGCAATAGATCTACAGCTGATGCAATCACTTTGGCTCTTCACGTGGCCTTGGATCACCTGGAAAGTACAAATACCTATGTCAGGATGCTGTTTATTGACTATAGCTCAGCGCTTAACACAATTATTTCTACAGTTCTGATGTCGGGCTCCAAGACAGAGACTGCAGGGTCACAAGCTGTGGTTTTATTCGCCCTTTGAAAGCATACATAAAAGTTATTGAACTCATCTGGGAGTGAAGCATCATTGTCATTCATGATGTTAGGTTTCTGCTTTGTAGGAAGTAATGGCCTGTAAACCTTCCCAGAGTTGACGTGCATCTGATTCTGTCTATAACTTCAACTGGAATTGTCCTTTTGTCTTAAGATAGCCCTCTGCAAGTTGTACCTGGTCTTCTCGCATAGATTTGGATCACCATACTTGAATGCCCCAGATCCAGCCCTCAGCAGACTACAAATCTCCTGGTTTATCCATGGTTCTTGAATTGGATATGTACTGTATGTTATTATATAGACACACACTCATCTGCACAGATTTTTAATGAAGTCAGTGACTACTGTGGCATAGTCATTCAGACTCAAAGATGAATCCCTGAATACAGTCCAGTCCACCCAACTCAAAGCAGTCCTGTATGCATTCCTGCACCTCCCTGGTCCATACCTTCTTGGTCCTTATTTCTGGTGCTGTGGTCTTCAGTCTCTGCCTATAGTCAGGGGGTGGAGGTGCGGCCAGGTGACCAGACTTCCCAAAGTGTGGGCGTGCAATAGCATGGTAAGTGCTCCTGATGATGGTGTAACGGTCCAGTGGCTCCCCTTCTACTACAAATGATAATCGTGTAGAGACTTTTTCAAGCTGGCCTGGTTAAAGTCCCCCAGAATAATGGGGAAGGCTTCAGGGTGTAGAGTTTCATACCTGCCCATTACATCGCTCAGTTCAGCTTGAATCTGTTTGATGCCATGCATTGAGAGACAATTTCTAGCTCACCGTTCCCCAGCCCTTCTTTTCACTCAGAATGACCCAACACTAAAGAGTTCAGTAGCGCTAAACTCTGCTTTAGTTTTTTATTAACATGGAAACATCAATTTCTATCTGTTGTTCCACCAGCCAAGCGTGCAGACTAAAGCGTCTGTGATTGTTTACACAATGCTGGCATACCTGTGTTCTGAGGCATTCTCTGCCTTGGTGAAATGTACGTCCCACTGCTCCATGCTGGTTACTCCCTATTTACGGAACAATGCAGGTGACGTCATTGTTTCTCAACTGCGGAGTCTAGGTAACATTAGACAAAACAAAATTTCTGAGTCTTAAAGTTTGTTTAGAATGCTTCTCCCATTAATTTTGTTGCTATATGTATTGGCTTACAGAAGCCAAATCATTCTGAATGGAATCATTATGGAAGCATGAAAGGATATGATTGCAATATACAGTATGGTTCATTTGGCAGCAGAAGTACACCAGAGGGTTGAACAAGATTTTGAGGCAGGGGTACACAGACCCCTCATTAATGGTAGGGCCCTTGGCATAAAAAAAAGTGAGTGAAAATGCACCATGTTGTGCGTTTCAGCTTGTTGTTCGGATTCTACTGTAAACGGAAACACCATCTGCCTTCTTAGCTGGCCCTGGGACTGGTTCGAAAGGCAATAGAGTTCTCCCCAGTCCATCATTTGTTCCTCAAACAACAACTCTAACCAGGGCTAAATGGATAATTTAGGCTTTATCTAATTGTTTGTTTGTTTATTTATTGAAATACAATGCGTAGTCAGCCCTTCTGGTCCTTTGAGGTGCGCCGCCCAGCAATCCCCCAGTTTAAACCAAGTCTAATCACGGGATAATTTACAATGACCAATTAACCAACCAACCAGAGCGTCTTCGGACTGTGGAGGACTGTGGGAGGAAACCCACGCGGTCACGGGGAGAACGTTCAAATTCCTCACAAGCAGTGGTGCAAATTGAACCTGGGTTACTGGAGCTGTAAAACACTGTGCTAAACACCACACTACCACAGGATGTTGTTGAGTACACAATGGGCTCTGTGTTTCCTACTGGATTGCTTTTGAAATGAGTGGTGGCTCCCTACACTGCCAGGGTCAGACTGAGGGGAAATATTTTCCAAGTTCACTGCATGCTTCGGTACGAATATACACTGAAGAGTGTATGAGTGAATTTTACAAAGCATAATGAAAGATGCCATCCAAATGCCAGCATTCAGGTAATCCTCTCAAGGAGGCCACAGATAGTGCGGATCAGTGATAACACCCCCTCCTCACCAACAATTAACACCATCGCACCTCAGGGATGCACGCTTAACCCACTGCTCTACTCTCTCTACACATGTGACTGTGTGGCTAAGCACAGTTCAAATGTTATTTCTCAACCTGCAGATGACACTGCTGTTGTTGGCTGAATCGCAGATGGTGAAAAGGTGACGTACAGGGGTGAGATGCATTGGCTGATCGTGTGGTGTCACAACTGCGGCCTTGCGATCAGTATCAGCAAGACCAATTGATTGACTGTGGCATTCAGAAAGGGGAAGTGGAGAGAACATCTGGGTTATGTACAAACAAGAGAAAGTCTGTAAATGCTGGAAATCCAAGTAATACACACACAAAATGCTGGAGGAACTCAACAGGCCAGACAGCATCTATGGAAAAAAGTACAGTCGACATTTCGGGCCGGACTGGAAGAAAAAAAAGTTCAAAGTTCGATGTAAATTTATTATCGAAGTACATATATGTCACCATGTACAAACTGAGCTTCATTTTATTGGGGCATACTCAATAAATCTATAGAATAACCATGACAGCTTCAGGTAGATATTCTCAATGGTGGGGATGCTTTACCTGTGCTTAGCCACACAGTCGTAGGTATAAAGTGAGTAGAGCGGGGGGCTTAGCACACAGCCTTGTGGTGCACCTGTACTGATGGAGATCGTGGAGATGTTGTTACCAATCCAAACTGACTGAGGTCTGTAAGTGAGGAAATTGAGGATCCAACTGCACAAGGAGGCCAAGGACTTTGTGGTTATTGATTAGTTTAGAGGGGTTGATGGTATTGAATGCTGAGCTGCAGTCAATAAAGAGCATCCTAATGTATGCATCTTCACTGTCCCAATGTTCGAGGGTTGGGTGAAGAGCAAATGAGTGGACATCTGCTGTGGCCCTGTTGCTCCAGTAGGCAAATTGGAGAGGATCTGCTTAATCACCAGCCTACCTCAACACCTCATATCTCAGAGAATTTTCCATGGGCCCAACATATTGATGTCATCTTGCAGAAGGTTCAAAGTGGCTTTCTCTCATTAGAGTTTGTGGAGATTTGGTTCAGTTCTGTGCAAAAATCTTGGGCATAGTTATATAGCAAGGATGCTTAAGACTTGCACAATACTGTATTTGTCAATGTGGAGCAGAAAGCATGTTTGTCAATCTGATGTAAACAAAGAATGTTGGGAATGGCGAGGGTGGAGCACCATAGGAGGGGTGAGGGACAGGTGGCAGAGAAGGAGTGCCAGGGGGAGCTTGTGGCCTAGGTGCAGACACACCTAGCCCTGAGAAACCAGGCAAGGTCATTTAATTCCAAAACAACTGACTTACTGATCATTAGAGAATGCCTCTCTGGTGCTTTCCACTCCTTTCCCTCTACCTTCTCCTTCTCCCAGCCATGATTCTTCTCTTCCATTCCCCTTCCCATTCTCAGTCCACAATAGAGACCCATATCAGAATCAGGTTTATCATCTCTCACATATGCCAAGAAATTTGTTTTTTTTGCGGCCGTAGTAAATGCAATACATAAAATTACTACAATACTGTGCAAAAGTCTTAGGCAACCTAGCTATCTATATCTAGCTATATATATATACACACACACACACACACACACATATATACACGAGGGGTGATTGATAAATTCATGGCCTAAGGTAGAAGGAGTCAATTTTAGAAAACCTAGCACATTTATTTTTCAACATAGTCCCCTCCTACATTTACACACTTAGTCCAGCGGTCGTGGAGCATACAGATCTTGGACCTCCAGAAAGTGTCCACAGCAAGGGTGATTGATAAGATTGTGGCCTAAGGTGGAAGGAGATGAGTTATTAACTTCAAACTTTCTGCATAATCACTCAAAGAGTTGAACTGCATGTGCACGTAACGAGAGCTATATAACTCATCTCCTTCTACCTTAGGCCATGAACATATCAATCATCCCTCGTATATGCCTAAGATTTTGCACAGTACTGCACTGCATGTTACCAAAGACTGTTGAAAATTTCTGAATTTCCGGTGGAATACATTCTAACTGATGACATCACAGAGTCTGGAGGGTCCAATGCACAGAGTCACAGAGGATAAAGAAGGTTGTAGACTCGATCATTTCCATCAGGGGTACAATCCTGCCTATCATTAAGGTCATCTTCAAAATGACGGTGTCTCAAGAAAGTGGCATCCATTATAGAGTACTCTCATCCATCATAAAGTACTCTCATCCATCATAGAGTACTCTCATCCATCATAAAGTACTCTCATCCATCATAGAGTACTCTCATCCATCATAAAGTACTCTCATGGAACCGGAGGAAATAACAGAGGTACTTAATGAATACTTTACTTCAGTATTCACTCTGGAAAAGGATCTTGGTGATTGTAGGGATGACTTGCAGCAGACTGGAAAGCTTGAGCATATAGATATTAAGAAAGAGGATGTGCTGGAACTTTTGGAAAGCATCAAGTTGGATAAGTCGCCGGGACCAGATGGGATGTACCCAGGCTACTGTGGGAGGTGAGGGAGGAAATTGCTGAGCCTCTGGCAATGATCTTTGCATCATCAATAGGGGCAGGAGAGGTTCTGGAGGATTGGAAGGTTGTGGATGTTGTTCCATTATTCAAGAAAGGGAGTAGAGATAGCCCAGGAAATTATAGACCAGTGAGTCTTACTTCAGTGGATGGAGAAGATCCTGAGAGACAGGATTTATGAACATTTGGAGAGGTATAATATGATTAGGAATAGTCAGCATGGCTTTGTCAAAGGCAGGTCGTGCTTTACGAGCCTGATTGAATTTTTTGAGGATGTGACTAAACACATTGATGAAGGAAGAGCAGTAGATGCAGTGTATATGGATTTCAGCAAGGCATTTGATAAGGTACCCCATGCAAGGCTTCTTGAGAAAGTAAGGAGGCATGGGATCCAAGGGGACATTGCTTTGTGGATCCAGAACTGGCTTGCCCACAGAAGGCAAAGAGTGGTTGTAGATGGGTCATATTCTGCATGGAGGTCGGTGACCAGTAATCTGTTCTGGGACCCCTACTCTTTGTGATTTTTATAAATGACCTGGATGAGGAAGTGGAGGGATGGGTTAGTAAATTTGCTGATGACACAAAGGTTGGGTGTGTTGTGGATAGTGTGGAGGGCTGTCAGAGGTTACAGCGGGACATTGATACGATGCAAAACTGGGCTGAGAAGTAGCAGATGGAGTTCAACCCAGATAAGTGTGAGGTGGTTCATCTTGGTAGGTCAAATATGAATGGAGAATAAAGTATTAATGGTAAGATTCTTGGAAGTGTGGAGGATCAGAGGGATCTTGGTGTCCGAGTCCATAGGTCACTCAAAGCTTGTCTCTGTGGTTAAGAAAGCATATGGCGTATTGGCCTTCATCAATCATGGGATTGAGTTTAGGAGCTGAGAGGTAATGTTGCAGCTATATAGGACCCTGGTCAGACCTCACTTGGAGTACTGTGCTCAGTTCTGGTTGCCTCACTACAGGAAGGACGTGGAAACCATAGAGAGGGTGCAGAGGAGATTTACAAGGATGTTGCCAGGACTGGGGGGCATGCCTTATGAGTATAGGTTGAGTGAACTCAGGCTTTTCTCCTTGGAGTGACAGAGGATGAGAGTTGACCTGATAGAAATGCATAAGATGATGAGACGCATTGATCATGTGGCAAGTCAGAGGCTTTTTCCCAGGGCTCAAATGGTTGCCACAAGAGGGCACAGGTTTAAGGTGCTTAGGAGTAGGTACAGAGGAGATGTTGAGGTAAGTTTTTTTATGCAGAGAGTGCTGAGTGCGTGGAATGGGCTGCCAGCAACAGTGGTGGAGGCAGATAGGAAAGGGTCTTTTAAGGTAGGTATATGGAGATTAGAAAAATAGAGGGCTATGTGTAACCCTAGTAATTTCTAAGGTAGGGACATGTTCGGCACAACTTTGTGGGCCGAAGGGCCTGTATTGTGCTGTAGGTTTTCCACATTTCTATGTTTCTGTGTTTCTATCATCTCAGCACATGCCCTCTGAGGAGATGCAGGAGCCTGATTCAGAAACTACTTCTTCCCATCCATCAGTAGATTGCTGAATGGTCCATGAAGCCACGAACACTATGACATTACTTTTTTTTTGCATTATTTATTTATTTTGTGATTTATTATAATTTTATGTCTTTGCACTGTACTTCAGCCACAAAACAGAAAAACTCATGTGACACATCTGATTCTAATTCTGAATTGCTTCATCTTCTTACCTACTTATTGCCAGTTATGCTGCTGGTGTTGGGGCAGCAGAGAAATTCACCTATCTGCGTCATACCACCCCACACAGATAAAGAAGAATTCTTCATCGCTGCTTCCATAACAGTTTTTCTCGACCAGTCAGGGTTGTTAGCCCTGAGGTAAATCCCTGAAGCTGGATGACCGGTGGACCACTCTTAGTATGACTTTTACCCTTTGACCTGTTAGACATGGGTGACCCTACCAATACCAAGGTTCAAAGCTCAAGCCCCTGACCCCAGTCAATGTAGCTCTCTGGGTCATTGAGGCACACAAGCCTCCAAACTCTACAACACGGTTGTGGTCCTCTTGAAGGTTCATCTTCTTAGTACTTAGGGACTTCATGGAGCAAGTCAACCACTAAATGGGGGCTTTGCTTCCACTTGTGTCACTTTCTACATGGAGAGTTCTGAAGCGCTATTGTAATTCAACCAGAACCCCGATGGACAATGTTTACTGTCAAATTACCGTATGTCAAGGCAACACATTCAGAGGTGGGCCTTTAACGTGGCTGTGGAAACTGAAAATGTGTTGAGCAAAACAAGCATTCTGCAGAGAGATAAACCTCAATCACTAGCCATTATTTCAAGCTTCTTGCATTTTCTTAAAGAGACACTATCTACAGGAATAATGAATAAAATTTTTTAATGGCCTTAAATTACTCTCGGCATCATTCTGTCAAAAGAAAATAATACCAAAATTACAGTTTATTTTGTGTACTTCCAGAACAACAACAGCAAAGACTGCCAAATGCTTTGTTCATGGAAACAACATCAGTTTAAATAAATAACATATCATTAGCCAAGCTGAGAAACATAAAACCAGAGCAACTAAAAGAGTTATGTCCATTTTGCCAATGAAACTGATCTTGACAGTCAGTTACGTAATGAGTAAGAAGGTCTATATAGCTGGTTGGGTGCTTCCTGCAGCCGACCTATTGCACAATGCAGTACCAGGTCGTTGGTTTTGATTTGCCAAAGATAACATACTTAAACCACTTGAGCAGTTATTGTGCTTCCCAGAAAGAAAGAGATAAACATCAAGGATTGTGTTGCCTTGTTCCAGTGCTGGTTCATACCTGTTACCTCCATTGTCAATGTTGGTGGTTCAGGGGTAGAATCCTCGCCTCCCAACATGGGAGACCTGGGTTCAATTCCTGGCCAGTGCAAAAACCTCTGGGTCATCATCTTTGTTGTTTGACTTGCACAACCATTTCCTCACATTAATGGTAGGGCTGCCAGTCAAGGATTTATTCACACTTGGAAGATTGTGGGCTTCTGACAGACAATCAGCATGGTTTTGTGCGGAACACGGCAGGTTGTGTCTTGCAAATTTTAATGCATTTTCTGAAGAGGTGATGAAGATGGTTCACAAGGACAGTGGATGTTGTCTACATGAACTTCAGTAAGGTGTTTGACAAAGTCCCTCACGGTAAGTTGATCAGGAAGTTTAAGACACATGGTATCCACACTGAAGAAAGTCATGAAAGGATACAGCAGATATAGGTATCTGGCAAATGGAGTTTTATCCAACCAAGTAGACTCAAGGTGTTACACTTAGGGAGGTCAAATGTAAGAGGAGGTTTACAACTAATGGCAAGATCCTTATCAGAATCAGGTTTATTATCACCGGCATATGACGTGAGACACTGAAAAACAAAGGGATCTTGATGTCTAAGTCCGTACCTCTCTGAAAGTGACAATATAAGTAGACAGATTGGTGAAGAAGGTATATTGCATGTCTGCTGTCATTACTAGGAGAAGAAAGTGCATGGATTCTTAATTCTGTTATATAAAAGCAAAAGAAAGGGCATACAACAAAGAAAAAATTTATGGGAAGATAGAGGATTGAGAAGTTTTTAAAAACCTACAAAAAGCAAGTGAAAAAATCACTAGAAGGGGAAAGATAGCAAGTAATATCAAAGTGCACAGTAAAACCTTTTTCAAGTATGTTAAAAATAAAAGAGAGATGAGAGTGGATACAGGACCGCTAGAAAATGAGGCAGGAGAAATAATAAAGGGGGACAAGCAGATCGCTGATGAACTAAATGACTATTTTGCATCAGTCTTCACTATGAAAGACACTAGCAGTGTGCCTGATGTTGTAGTGTGTGAGGAAGAGAAGTGGGTGCAGTTACTGTTACAAAAGAGAAGATGCTCAAAAAGCTGAAAGACCTAGAGGTACATAAGTCACCCAGACCAGAGGAACTACACCCTAGGGTTCTGAACGAGGCAGCGTTAGTGATTGTGGCGGCATTAGAAATGATTTTTCTAAAATCATTGGACTCTGGCATGGTGCCAGAGGACTGGAAAATTGCAAATGTTACCCCACTCTTTAAGAAAGGAGGCAGGCAGCAGAAAGGAAATTATAGACCAGTTAGCCTGACCTCAGTGGTTGGAAAGATGTGAGAATAAATTGTTAAGGATGAGGTGATGGAGTACTTTGTGACACAGGACAAGATAGTACAAAGACAGCATGGTTTCCTTCAGGGAAAATCCTGCCTGACAAAGCTGTTGGAATTCTCTGAGGAGATTACAAATAGGATAGATAAAGGGGATACAGTCACTGTTGCATACTTGGACTTTCAGAAGGCCTTTGACAAGGTGCCACACCTGATGCTGCTTATCAAGTTAAGAGCCCATGGTATTACAGGAAAGTTATTAACATGGTTAGAGCATTGGCTGATTGGTAGGAGGCAGCCAGTGGGAATACAAGGATCCTTTTCTGGTTGGCTGCCAGTGACTAGTGGTATTCTGCAGGGGTTGGTGTTGGGACCACTTCTTTTTATGCTGTATATAAATTATTTAGGTGATAGAGTAGATGGCTTTGTTGCCAAGTTTACAGATGATACGAAGATTGGTGGAGGGACAGGTAGTGTTGAGGAAACAGTTAGGATGCAGAAGGACTTAGACAGATTAGGAGAATTGGCAAGAAAGTGGCAAATGAAATACAATATTGGAAAATGCATGGTTGTGCACTTGGGTAGTAGAAATAAATGTGTGGACTATTTTCTAAACGGGGAGAAAATCCAGGAATCTGAGATGCAGAGAGACTTGAGAGTCCATGTGCAGAACACCCTAAAGGTTAACTTGCAGGTTGAGTTGGTGGTGAGGAAGGCAAATGCCATGTTAGCATTTATTTCAAGAGGTCTAGAATACAAGAGCAGGGATGTGATGCTGAGACTTTATAAGGCACTGGTGAGGCCTCACCTTGAGCATTGTGAACAGTTTTGGGCCCCTCATCTTAGAAAAGATATGCTGGCATTGGAGAGGGTGCAGAGAAAGTTCACAAATATGATTCCAGGAATAAAAGGGTTATCATACGAGGAAAGTTTGATGGATCTGGGTCTGTACTCATTGGAATTCAGAAGGATGAAGGGGGATTTCATTGAAACCTTTCAAATGCTGAAAAGCCCAGACAGGGTAGATGTGGAAAGGATGTTTTCCATGGTGGGAGAGTCTAGGACAAGAGGGCACAGCCTCAGGATAGAGGGGCGTCCTTTCAAAACAAAGATGCAGAGAAATTTCTTTAGCCGAAGGGTGGTGAATTTGCGGAATTTGTCACCACATGCAGCTGTGGAGCCAGGTTGTTGGGCATATTTAAGGCAGAGGTTGATAGGTTCTTGACTGGACATGGCACCAAAGGTTACAGTGAGAAGGCCGGGAACTGGGTTAAGGAGGAGATAGAAAGAAAGGATCAGCCATGATTAAATGGTGGATCAGACTCGATGGGCCAGATGGCCTAATTCTGCTCCTATGTCTTATGGTCTTATAAATCTTTGGTTAATCTCCATTGTGTATTGCGTACTGTTCTGGTCGAGGAAATAGAGTAATGTGCAAAAGTCTTAGTCACATATACATAGCTCAGGTGCCTAAGACTTTTGCAGAGTACTGTATTTGTCAATGAGGAGTGGAGAGTGTGTTTGTAAATCTGGTGGCAGCAAAGGATGTTGGGATTGGCGTGGGTGGAACATCACAGGAGGGCTGTGGGACAGGTGGTAGAGGAGTGCCAAGGGAAGAAGCTGGCAGGGATGCAGACACACCCAGCACAGAAACACCAGGCAAGGCTACTTAATTCCAAACAATTGGTCTAGTTAACATTACAGAATGTCTCTCTGGTGCTTCCCACTCCCTCCCCTCTCCCTTCCCCTTTTGCCAATCACAATTCCCTTCTTCCAGCCCCCTTCCCACTCTCAGTCCACAATAGAGACCCATATCAGAATCAGGCTTACCATCACTCACGAAATATGGATTTTTCTTGTGGGAACAGTACAGTGTAATGCATAAAATTATTACAGTACTTTGCAAAGGTCTTGGGCATCCTGGCTATATATATCTGCCTCAGACTTTTGCACAGTACTGTATGCGAAGGCATTGCAGAGGATGCAGAAAAGGTTCACCACAATGCTGCATCAGTTAGAAAGTATTAACTATAAGGGCAGTTTAGACAAAGAGGTCCTTCCGGCCCTTCAAATCCCACTGCCCAGCAACCCCTGATTTAACCATAGCCTAATATCAGGACAATTTATCATGACCAATTAACCTAACAACCAGTGCAGCTTTGGACTGTGGGAGGAAACAGGAGCACCTGGAGGAAACCCATGCAGTCTCGGGTAGACCATATAAACTCCTGACAGGCAGTGGCAAGGATTATATTGTTTTCTCTGAAGCTGGGAGGAGACACAACAACAACATCACTTAAAATTACGAGAGGCACAATTAGGGAAGAAAGTCAGAATCTTTATTCCCGAGGTAGAAATGTTGAATACTAGAGGGCATAGCTTTAAGGTGAACAGTAGAAAAGTTAAAGGGGATGTGTGGTGCAAGTCTTCTTTTACGTGGAGTGGTAGGTGCCTGGAATATATTGCCAAGGTGATCATGGAAGTAGATATTGAAGAGGCATTTAAGAGGCTGCTCAAAGATACAGGCAACAAACAGATATGGATGATACGAATGAATTTAGCATCATGCTTGGCATTAAACATCCTGTGATGGCAGCCCCTTCTTCCCTTACTCCAACTCCTCAAAAGCAACAAGATTGCCAGGTCTCCAAACACTTCCCACTTGCTTTGCAGTGAACACATAGACGTCCAGACACTGGCGATGTCCACAAGGTTACATTTTAGTGGGATACCAGTCTGTAAAATGCAGTTGACAATTCAAGAATGCTGATAAAGAAGACCGCAGGTTCAGCAATACAACAGCAGCAGTTTTTAAGATGCAGGAAAAAATTTGCAGCTCAGGTTGAGGATGTTGTAGCTTGCCAAGCTGGCTTGTTAGCTTGCAGACACACACACACACACACACATCACTGAACTCATAAAAGATGAACAATGTAGATCATCAACATTTCATTCAAAGTTGCACTGATGATGTTCCCTAGCTGGGTTACAGAATGTCTACAAGCTAACAAGCCAGCTCCTCAAGCCAGTCAGTTCCCAGTGTTGTTATCAAACGAATGAGTTTACTTTCTGCTGTTGATTATTCAATGCACAATGCGGAGTTTTATATCGTCTATACCTTTGGTAAAGGCCCATTTCAGGTCTCCCTCACTGTCACAGCTGACAGAAAACTGACTCCAAAGAACAACACATAAGCTCTCAACCCCAACTTTCACACATTGATACTTGAATTTTCTTAAAGGTAGAACTCAGGCAAGTTCAGTGAACTTATTTTTCCTTCAATGCAAATAAAGCATGAGTTCTACGCTTGAGTGCAAAGCCAAATGACTTTTGTTGTTTGACATGGTGCAAAGCCAAGTTAGTACCTCACAGGTACGTGACTCATAGAAATTGAATATAAGCCTGGATATGACTTAGATTCTTAGCAGGTCTCATGAGTTACAAAGAAAGATTAAATTCAAATATTTAAACAAATGTTCTTGAAAAAATCCTTATTTATTTACTTCTAGATCCTGAATTGTCCCACTAGCTTTTTAACATCATTAAAATTCAAAGTTCAAAGTAAATTGTTTTATCAAAGTACATAAATGTTGTCACATACAACCCTGAGATTCATTTCCTTGTGGGCATAGTCAACAAATCTATAGAATAATAACTACAATAGAACCAGAGTGTAGGAGACAGCAAACTGCGCAAGTATAAAAAGAAGAAATGATAATAAATAAATAAGCAATAAACATTGAGGACATGAGATGAAGAGTGCTTGAAAGATGAGTCCATTCTTTGTGAGAACATTTCAATTATGGGGCAAGTGAAGTTGAATGAAATTATCCTTGAGGTTCTTGCCTTTTTGGTGGGAATTTCTGGAGTGACAGAGGCATACAGAGTAGAACAGATTTTTCAGCCTGTCAAGTCCATGCTCAATAACCCATTTGACACTTATTTACACTGGTTCCATTTTATTCTCCACATGTTCTCATCAATTCACTCCAGATTCATCTACATATTATGCACTAATTACATTCAAGAACTAACCTATCAACCCACACGCCTTTGGGATGTGGGAGAAAACCAGAGTATCCAGAGACAACTCACATGATCACAAGGAGAACATGCAAACAATAGTGAAGAACAACAGGAATTCTGCAGATGCTGGAAATTCAAGCAACACACATCAAAGTTGCTGGTGAACGCAGCAGGCCAGGCAGCATCTGTAGGAAGAGGTACAGTCGACGTTTCAGTCCGAGACCCTTCGTCAGGACTAACTGAAGGAAGAGTGAGTAAGGGATTTGAAAGTTGGAGGGGGAGGGGGAGATCCAAAATGATAGGAGAAGACAGGAGGGGGAGGGATGGAGCCAAGAGCTGGACAGGTGATTGGCAAAAGGGGATAAGAGAGGATCATGGGACAGGAGGTCCGGGAAGAAAGACAAGTGGGGGGGGACCCAGAGGATGGGCAAGAGGTATATTCAGAGGGACAGAGGGAGAAAAAGGAGAGTGAGAGAAAGAATGTGTGCATAAAAATAAGTAACAGATGGGGTACGAGGGAGAGGTGGGGCCTAGCGGAAGTTAGAGAAGTCGATGTTCATGCCATCAGGTTGGAGGCTACCCAGACGGAATATAAGGTGTTGTTCCTCCAACCTGAGTGTGGCTTCATCTTTACAGTCGAGGAGGCCGTGGATAGACATGTCAGAATGGGAATGGGATGTGGAATTAAAATGTGTGGCCACTGGGAGATCCTGCTTTCTCTGGCGGACAGAGCGTAGATGTTCAGCAAAGTGGTCTCCCAGTCTGCGTTGGGTCTCGCCAATATATAAAAGGCCACATCGGGAGCACCGGACGCAGTGTATCACCCCAGTCGACTCACAGGTGAAGTGTTGCCTCACCTGGAAGGACTGTTTGGGGCCCTGAATGGTGGTAAGGGAGGAAGTGTAAGGGCATGTGTAGCACTTGTTCCACTTACACGGATAAGTGCCAGGAGGGAGATCAGTGGGGAGGGATGGGGGGGACGAATGGACAAGGGAGTTGTGTAGGGAGCGATCCCTGCGGAAAGCAGAGGGGGGGGGAGGGAAAGATGTGCTTAGTGGTGGGATCCCATTGGAAGTGGCGGAAGTTACGGAGAATAATATGTTGGACCCGGAGGCTGGTGGGGTGGTAGGTGAGGACCAGGGGAACCCTATTCCTAGTGGGGTGGCGGGAGGATGGAGTGAGAGCAGATGTACGTGAAATGGGGGAGATGCGTTTAAGAACAGAGTTGATAGTGGAGGAAGGGAAGCCCCTTTCTTTACAAAAGGAGGACATCTCCCTCGTCCTAGAATGAAAAGCTTCATCCTGAGAGCAGATGCGGCGGAGACGGAGGAATTGCGAGAAGGGATGGCGTTTTTGCAAGAGACAGGGTGAGAAGAGGAATAGTCCAGATAGCTGTGAGAGTCAGTAGGCTTATAGTAGATATCAGTGGATAAGCTGTCTCCAGAGACAAAGACAGAAAGATCAAGAAAGGGGAAGGAGGTGTCGGAAATGGACCAGGTAAACTTGAGGGCAGGGTGAAAGTTGGAGGCAAAGTTAATAAAGTCAAGGAGTTCTGCATGCGTGCAAAAGCAGCGCTAATGCAGTCATCGATGTAGCGAAGGAAAAGTGGGGGACAGATACCAGAATAGGCACGGAACATAGATTGTTCCACAAAGCCAACAAAAAGGCAGGCATAGCTAGGACCCATACGGGTGCCCATAGCTACACCTTTAGTTTGGAGGAAGTGGGAGGAGCCAAAAGAGAAATTATTAAGAGTAAGGACTAATTCAGCTAGACGGAGCAGAGTGGTGGTAGAGGGGAACTGATTAGGTCTGGAATCCAAAAAGAAGCGGAGAGCTTTGAGACCTTCTTGATGGGGGATGGAAGTATATAGGGACTGGACATCCATGGTGAAAATAAAGCAGTGAGGGCCAGGGAACTTAAAATCATCGAAAAGTTTAAGAACGTGAGAAGTGTCACGAACATAGGTCGGAAGGGATCGAACAAGGGGTGATAAAACAGTGTCGAGGTATGCAGAAATGAGTTCGGTGGGGCAGGAGCAAGCTGAGACAATAGGTCGGCCAGGACAGGCAGGTTTGTGCTCTGCACTCCCTCCGCACTAATCCTAACCTTATTATTAAACCTGCCGATAAGGGGGGTGCTGTTGTAGTCTGGCGTACTGACCTCTACCTTGCCGAGGCACAGCGACAACTCGCGGATACCTCCTCTTATTTACCCCTCGATCGTGACCCCACTAAGGAGCACCAGGCCGTTGTCTCCCACACCATCACCGACTTTATCCGCTCAAGGGATCTCCCATCCACTGCTACCAACCTTATAGTTCCCACACCTCGCACTTCCCGTTTCTACCTCCTACCCAAGATCCACAAACCTGCCTGTCCTGGCAGACCTATTATCTCAGCTTGCTCCTGCCCCACCGAACTCATTTCTGCATACCTCGACACTGTTTTATCACCCCTTGTTCAATCCCTTCCAACCTATGTTCGTGACACTTCTCACGCTCTTAAACTTTTCGATGATTTTAAGTTCCCTGGACCTCACCGCTTTATTTTCACCATGGATGTCCAGTCCTTATATACTTCCATCCCCCATCAGGAAGGTCTCAAAGTTCTACGCTTCTTTTTGGATTCCAGACCTAAACAGTTCCCCTCTACCACCACTCTGCTCCGTCTAGCGGAATTAGTCCTTACTCTTAATAATTTCTCCTTTGGCTCCTCCCACTTCCTCCAAACTAAAGGTGTAGCTATGGGCACCCGTATGGGTCCTAGCTATGCCTGCCTTTTTGTTGGCTTTGTGGAACAATCTATGTTCCGTGCCTATTCTGGTATCTGTCCCCAACTTTTCCTTCGCTACATCGACGACTGCATTGGCGCTGCTTCCTGCACGCATGCTGAGCTCGTTGACTTTATTAACTTTGCCTCCAACTTTCACCCTGCCCTCAAGTTTACCTGGTCCATTTCCAACACCTCCCTCCCCTTTCTAGATCTTTCTGTCTCTGTCTCTGGAGACAGCTTATCCACTGATGTCTGCTATAAGCCTACTGACTCTCACAGCTATCTGGACTATTCCTCTTCTCACCCTGTCTCTTGCAAAAACGCCATCGCTTCTCGCAATTCCTCCGTCTCCGCCGCATCTGCTCTCAGGATGAGGCTTTTCATTCTAGGACAAGGGAGATGTCTTCCTTTTTTAAAGAAAGGGGCTTCCCTTCCTCCACTATCAACTCTGCTCTTAAACACATCTCCCCCATTTCACGTACATCTGCTCTCACTCCATCCTCCTGCCACCCCACTAGGAATAGGGTTCCCCTGGTCCTCACCTACCACCCCACCAGCCTCCGGGTCCAACATATTATTCTCCGTAACTTCCGCCACTTCCAACGGGATCCCACCACTAAGCACATCTTTCCCTTCCCCCCTCTCTCTGCTTTCTGCAGGGATCGCTCCCTACACAACTCCCTTGTCCATTCGTCCCCCCCATCCCTCCCCACTGATCTCCCTCCTGGCACTTATCCGTGTAAGCGGAACAAGTGCTACACATGCCCTTACACTTCCTCCCTTACCACCATTCAGGGCCCCAAACAGTCCTTCCAGGTGAGGCAACACTCCACCTGTGAGTCGACTGGGGTGATATACTGCGTCCGGTGCTCCCGACGTGGCCTTTTATATATTGGCGAGACCCGACGCAGACTGGGAGACCGCTTTGCTGAACATCTTCGCTCTGTCTGCCAGAGAAAGCAGGATCTCCCAGTGGCCACACATTTTAATTCCACATCCCATTCTCATTCTGACATGTCTATCCACGGCCTCCTCTACTGTAAAGATGAAGCCACACTCAGGTTGGAGGAACAACACCTTATATTCCGTCTGGGTAGCCTCCAACCTGATGGCATGAACATCGACTTCTCTAACTTCCGCTAGGCCCCACCTCTCCCTCGTACCCCATCTGTTGCTTATTTTTATGCACACATTCTTTCTCTCACTCTCCTTTTTCTCCCTCTGTCCCTCTGAATATACCTCTTGCCCATCCTCTGGGTCCCCCCCCCACTTGTCTTTCTTCCCAGACCTCCTGTCCCATGATCCTCTCGTATCCCCTTTTGCCAATCACCTGTCCAGCTCTTGGCTCCATCCCTCCCCCTCCTGTCTTCTCCTATCATTTTGGATCTCCCCCTCCCCCTCCAACTTTCAAATCCCTTACTCACTTTTCCTCCAGTTAGTCCTGACGAAGGGTCTCGGCCTGAAACGTCGACTGCACCTCTTCCTAACAATAGTGAAGGCCAGGATTGAACCAGGCCCCTGGAGCTGCTCTAGAAGCTGCACCAATGTACAATCCTGATGACAACTTCTTGAACTCCTCACTTGTTTAATGATACTTAAGAATGTCTCCTGATGGATAAAGCTGTCCTGGCAAACAATTGTCAACTCATTCATTACTTCCATGTCGTATGACGTAGGCTTTCGTGGTTTTTGACCATGATTGATTCTGGCAAATTTTTCTACAGAAGTGTTTTGGTATTGACTTCTTCTGGGCAGTGTCTTTACAAGACCGGTGACCCCAGCCATTATCAATATTCTTCTGAGATCGTCTGCCTGGAGTCAGTGGTCACATAACAGGTCTTGTGATCTGCACCAGCTGCTCGTACGACCATCCATCATGTGATCCTGATACTACACTTTGCCCAAGGGTGACCTGCAGGCTAACAGAGGGAAGGAGCGCCTTTACACTTCCTCTGCTAGAGATGTATCTCCACCCCGCCACCCAAAAACTGTCACTAGCTACTTTCAGTCCACCTTAAATTTGTTAGATCATTTCAGAATACGTTGCTACGGTATGATCATGTAATGATCTGATTGAATAAAGATAGTTTTCCTTCCCTTAAAGACATTGATGAATTTAATCAGTGTTTGCAAAAATCCAGCACTCTGTTAGGATTGAAACTTGTATCTCCAGATAATTAATTCCAATTCCTAGATTAATAATCCAGTATCATACCTATGGTGATGCTGCACCCACAAATCACATTGAGAGAATGAATCCTTCACAATAATCCAAACTTGATTTTACCCAGGACCAGTAGTAAAGTCACCACAACCTTCCCACCAAGTGAATGGATGCTAGAGGCTCTAGGGAAATATTAAATACTCTCAAAGTTAAGTGAAAATATTTTCCTTAATGGAGACATGAGGTTAAAAAACTGTTCCTTCAACCTAAATGAAATTCATAGTCTGAAACAGTCTGGTGTCCTCCCCCACACTCAGTTCAAGGTTACTCTAAAATCTCCTCCAACTAACATTTCCTTTCGTGCCTTATACAACACAATTGAAGACAGGAGGTTACAATTCGCCAGGCCTTAAATCTAAGTTTGCCGCCATTCTTTGGACTTAGCCTAACTCTTGAAAACCGCTGTAGACTTAAATTAATCTCACAATATCTGTGAGGAAATCACCCTTCCACTGCCCCTGTTGTAGTGTGGGCCTACTGAAGATCCATCAAGCTATGCCAATGGCAAGAGAAATGAACTTTGCAAATATTTCCTTATGAAATCATTAAACTTAATATAGCAATTAATGTGAAATGTATTTAGATTTTTTTTTTCAGAAGAAAAATACAGCCTTTTAAAATCAGAAGATGCTTAAGAACAGTACCATCCGTAATTTGACCCCAAGTCACACACCATTCTGACTGGGAAACATTGCTGGTCCTTCATGAACAC
Organism: Mobula birostris; assembly: GCF_030028105.1. Classification (NCBI taxonomy): domain Eukaryota; kingdom Metazoa; phylum Chordata; class Chondrichthyes; order Myliobatiformes; family Myliobatidae; genus Mobula; species Mobula birostris. Next base: position 125,738,853 of record NC_092372.1, on the reverse strand, counting down.
TGAATCCAAATCCTCGAAACCCTACCTAATAATTCTGTGGGACTGCCTTCAACAGAGAGTCAAGAAGGCAGCTCATCATAAAATGTTTAGGCATAGTGACTGAGCTTTCTTTTTAGTTCAACAAATACTTTTATGCCTATATGCAGTGTATCTTGCCTCTATTTGTGCAATGCTTGTCAGTAACCCGCCTTCTGCACTCTCTGAATAAATTCACTGGAAGGGAACACACAACATGTGCAACTTTGAAATGATTTTCTAGACCCAGTTTCCCTTAAAGAAGGGCTGCAATGTAGACTTGACAACTGTGTATTGACAGCCCCTCTTTACATACATTTCCCTATTTTTATTGACTTGTCAACAATTTCACTTCCTTGGTCTTTGAAGGAAAGAAGCCTCGGACAAGGCAAGCCTCATTTTGGTCAAAGTAGTATCTTGCATCAGAAGGAATATTGATGTGATTTTCATTCTTTCTAACCGCACTAAAGAAACCCCTTAACTCTGGAAATCCAATATAACACTCTTATCTTACAAAACATCCTTGATATTGTAGGATATCCAAAGGTACCTCAGGGAAGCACAGTACACAAGGTAACACAAGTAACGCAGAGAGTCTCCATCAAGAAACGCCATTGAGTCAGCTGATTTTGGACTCAGGAATGCAAGTGGCTGCAAAGTTTTGCTGATTTGTGTGATGAGTTAAGTGAACGGGGACCTTTTTAGTACAAGAGGTTTAGAGTTGATAGTTGCATCCAAGAGAGTTTCTTAAAAAAAACCCTCCTATGCTACTGTGGGCGACATAGTGACACAGTAGTTAGCACAAAGTTTTACAGTTCAGACGAACTGGATTCAATTCCCACAGCCGCCTGGAAGGACTTTGTGACCACGTGGATCTCCTCAGTGTGTTCTGGTTTCTCCCACTGGAAGTAGGCAGACCTTGATGTCAAGTTCAGCGGATGTTTCATATCTGCATTATTGTTTTGTAACTCAAAATCCATGCATTCTCAATCTCTTAAAGAACTGTTAGGGGCCCTGAATGGTGGTCAGGGAGGAGGAGAGTACTTGTGTTGATTCCAGGGATAAGTGGCAGGAAGGATATCAGTGCGGAGGGACAACTGGAGAAGGGAATCATGGAGAGAGTAATCGCTACAGAAAGTAGATGGTGGTGTGAGAGTCCGTGGGGAGGTGAAGATGTGTCTGTTGGTAGAACCCATTGAAGATGGTGGAAGTTGTGGAGAATGATGTGCGGAATGCAGAGGCTCATGGGTAATAGGACAGAACAAGAGGAACTCTATCCTAGTTACAGCAGTGAGAAGATGGGTTGAGGACAGGTGTCCAGGAAATGGAGGAGATGCGGGGAGGGCAACATCCATGATGGATGGGGTGGGGGGAACCTGTTCTTTGAAGAAGAAGGACATCTCAGATGTTGTTGAAAGGAAAAGCTCGTTCTGACAGATGTGGTAGAGAAGGAGGAAATGAGAGAAGAGGATAGTATTTTTACGAGGTGCAGAGTGGGAATGCATCCAATTCTGAGTGGTAAATTAGAGAGGTACAAGTGAGTCATTGCTCCATCTGCAAGAAGTGTTTTTGGTTTCCTACTTAACAGGAAGGAATTACACACAGTTACCATGACACACAAGTACACGCAATACGCTTTACACAGATTTTATGAATCATCACCGTGCTCCCGCCAGGCTTCCCCGCTGTAGGAGGGGATGACGTCAGATGCTTAGGGAGATGACAAGAGTCTAACAGCAAGGAGTTTCAGAATCACAGGTGGGTGCAGAGCAGCATCTGCAAGATGGCGTAGTACTGTACAGAAGTCTTAGCCCATAGATATAGCTAGCGTGCCTAAGACTTTTGCACAGTACTGTAGTAATTTTATGTAACACGTAGTACTGCTGCTGCTGCAAAAAAGAAAAAATCCAATGACGTATGTGAGTGATGATAAACCTGATTCTGATAAGGGTCTCTATTGTAGACTGAGAGTGGGAAGGGGACAGGGAGAGGGGAATCATGGTTGGGAAAAGGGGAAGGGAGAGGGGAGGGAGCGGGAAGCACCAGAGAGACATTCTGTAGTGATCAAGAAACCAGTTGTTTGGAATCAAATGAGCTCGCCTGGTGTCTCAGGGCTGGGTGTGTCTGCACCCACGCCAATCCCTACTCCAAGCACACCTTCTCTGCCACCTATCTCAAATCCCTCCCGCGGCGCTCCACCCTCGCCATTCCCAGCATCCTTTGTTCCAACCAGATTTACAAACTCGCCCTTTGCTCCACTTTTACAAATACAGTACTGTGCAAGCGCACGCACACACTCACACACACACACACACACACACACACACACACACACACACACAAGCCCAACACTTTTGCACAGTATTATACATCTTCTTCATGACCTGTTAAAAGTGGCGACTAACCAGATGTTTGAGGAAGGGTTCAAAAGTAAAGCAGACTTGGCTGAGGACACTGAAGCAGGATGGAAAGATAAATTTTCTCCTGACCTGTACAAGAAATGAAGCTCTGACATCCTGTTCTTTTCAGGCTTATTCCAGGCTATTTTTATTAATCTCTGGCATAATTCTCAGTTTGCTGTACTGATGCTATCTACGCAAGCTCTCCAGGAAAACCCAAATCTCTATAAATCACAAGAGCTGTCATTACCTGAGCACCCAGTTCTGAGATCAAGAAAATTCTCACCATGCAAGGAACTTGTAAAACCCCTTTATCCTCAGGCAACCCGTAGTGTCTCCCACCATGTTGGGAAAGGACAAACCCCAGCACTCTTCCCCAAGGTTCTCCACATTCCCTGGGTCCTGTGCTTTGTTACAGATCACCAGAATATCCACAGCCACAGGCCAGCAAGAGCTTCATGCCCTCGAATCCTCAGAGTAATGTACAAAACAATCAGACCACATTGTGCTGAGCCACATTTTACCATTGTCTGCCGCCTACTCCATTAATCGAGCATTTACTGTCCCAGGACTTACCTAAAGATCTGAGGCAGCAACAGGAAGAGGAGGAGACAGGGTGGGAGGAGTGAGGGAAAGAGCAGAAGCACATCAGGAGGCAGTGACAGAGAGAAGATTTCTCTGGCCGGACTGTCAGTCAACACCTCAAAGCCCCGAAAGTGTTGCGAAGACAATTGGGTCTGAACCCAAGCACAAATACACTATCAGGTTTGGCATCACGTGGCTTTTGGATTTTCACTGACAAGGTACATTAGGGATGCTCCAGCGTCTGACAGTGGTTTTCCTCATCCATTATGAATGATTTGATGTCACCTCATTTGCATAGATAGGGTGGCTTCACATAATCCTTTTTCTGGGTGGAAAGGGAAGAGAAAGCTTGAGGGCATAGATTTAAGGTAAGCAGGAAAAGATTTAAAAGGGGTCAGAGGGGCAACTCTTCCATGTACAGTCCTGTGCAGATCTCTTCGGCATATTTATTGTGGAGTGGAGAGCGAGTTTGTAAATCTGGCGGGAGCAAAGGGCGTGATGGTGGAGTGCCGTAGGAGGGGTGTGGCACAGGTGGCAGAGAAGGTGCCAGGGATGGAAGGTGACGTGGGTGCAGACACACCCAGCCCTGAGACACCAGTCAAGGGCATTTTATTCCAAATATATTCCACATATATACACACACACTTTTGCTCAATAGTACAGAAGGTGGTCTGTATATGGAAGTAGTTTTAGCAGGTGCGATACTGTGTTTAAAGATATTTGGATAGGTACAGGTTTAGAGGGATATGGTCCGACGTGGGTAAATGGAACCAGTTTATTTGAGCGCCTTGGTCAGAATAGGCTGAAGGATTAGGGAGTGACTGTGACTCCATCTCCAATGGCGTTCTCGACAGCGTGACCCATCTCACAGGATAGGCTTCTTGCCTCCGCAACTGCATATAGACGGTTGTCAGCAGAGCACCAGTAACATCCCACTCTAAATCACCAATCTGCCCTTGCATCAGATGGCAGGAATACACTCCAAGTTTTGCCAAAGTTCAAGGACATTGCCTGAAACTACCACTCGCATTGTTAAAAATGTTTAACAAATACATCAAGCTTGAGCAAAAGGGGCCCTTCCTAACGCTCACAACTGAACAGACTGCCTTCTCCAGCCAGGTGACGGTGGAGTTGGCAGTCCAGCCAGTCACCCCACGAGCCTATCAGGCTTGTTTTGGTTTTCACCCTGGCCGCACAGATTCCTATAGAATCTCAACAATCCACCAGCATCACATACAGTAGCAGATGTTGAACAGGTATTATTGGACATCTTGGTCCATTGATCAACTGCAAAATGGGCTTTACATCATGTGACCACTGCAATGTGGTTGCTTCCTGTTTACCTGCATGATGGCGCTGACTCTACCTGTAAAGGCAACTGTGATTTTGCGTTCTGCGACAGCACCTTAATAAATTTTATGGAAGGAGACTGATCCACTTCCTCCACCCTGCACAACAGCCAGAATCAAACACGGTCAGTATTTCAAACACAGTCACAAGATTTCTGCAGTGAATTATTCTGTGTTGTGGCTTGTCTGCTGGTGGATGCATGGCACACAACCCATGAACGTAGACAATGAGGGATCTCACAGGCAGATTAATCATTAGAATTGGAATGCAATTACTGACAAACAAATGGAAATCCAATTATTTAACATGGTAATGCTAGGGTGGGTGGCCGGGTTGAGATACATCTCTACCAAAGGAGGTGTAAGGCGCTCCTTCCCTCTGCTAGCCTGCAGGTCACCCTTGGGCAAGGTGTAGCACCTGCTTAGACCCCGATCGGGGCCTCGTGAAGCAATGGGAGCAGGTAGTGGATGACCGTATGAGCTGCCGGTGCAGATCACAATTCCTGGTTATGTGATCACTGACGCCAGGCAGACTATCCCTGAAGAGTATTGATAATGGCTGGAGTCACCCGTCTTGTAAAGACACTGCCCAGAAGAAGGCAATGGCAAAACAATTCCGTGGAAAAATTTGCCAGAACAATTATGGTCACGGAAAGACCATATGATCACCCACATCATATGACACAGGACATAACAATGATAGTGATGAATGCTAAATAATTACCCTTGCACTTCCCTTTATTTTTGATGTATTCTTTGACTTAATATCCGACGTTGACACCATGCTCCCAAATGATTGCAGGTGGATTGTTTTTCCATCTCAATGGAGGAGGGCGATGATGGTCCAGAACACCATCTGGGAGCAGCTCTGGGGCTGTATAGGACATAGAACTTAGAAAATCTACAGCACATTACAGGCCCTTTGGCCCACAATGTTGTGCCGACCATGTAACCTACTTGAGAAACTGCCTAGACTTTCCCTACCACATAACCCTCTATTTTTCTAAGCTCCATGTACCTACCTAAGAGTCTCCTAAAAAGCCCTATTGTATCCACTTCCACCACCGCTGCCGGCAGTGCATTCCACACACCAACCACTCTCTGTGTGAAAAACTTATCCCTGACATCTCATCTGTACCTACTCCCCAGCACCTTAAAACTGTGCTCCCTTGTGTTAGCCATTTCAGCCCTGGGAAAAAGCCTCTGACTATCCACACAATCAATGCCTCTCATCATCTTGTAGACTTCTATCAGGTCGCCTCTCATACTCCGTCGCTCCAAGGAGAAAAATCTAAGTTCACTCAACCTATTCTCATAAGGCATTATCTCCAATCCAGGCAACATACTTGTAAATCTCCTCTGCACTCTCTCTATAGTATCCACATCCTTCCTGTAGAGAGGTGACCAGAATTGAACACAGTACTCTAAGTGGGGTCTGACAAAGCTTTAACATTACCTTATGGCTCTTGAACACAATCCCACGATTGATGAAGGCCAATACACCATACGCCTTCTTAACAACACTATCAACTGGTGCAGCAGCTTTGGGTGTCCTATGGACATGGACCCCAAGATCTCATTGATCCTCCACGCTGCCAGGAGTCTTACCATTAATATTATATTCTGACTTCAAATTGTACCAACCGAAAGCATGGTTAAGCTTGGTGAGCTGGTTAAAGGACTAAAATGAGGTCAATGTGCCTGAAGTGGGACTGGGAGAAGTCAATGATGTTCCTGCTTGTCAGTATAAGGGTTAAAACATGTCTGCAAGCAAAACAGAGTGTCAGCTCAAGGCTGTCCAAGCTGGCCTACTTAAGGGTCAGGTAAATCCTGAGGCCGCGAAGACTGTCACCCATGAAGCCCTGATCTACGCATCTGCAAGGACTTATGAAGACACACATACATTATGCTGGAGGAACTCAGCAGGTCAGGTAGCATCTGTAGAGCTGAATAAGCATTCGATGTTTTGGGCTGAGAACCTTCAACAGGACTGGGAAGGAAGGGGGAAGAAGCCAGAATAAGAAGGTGGGGACTAGGGAGGAGGAGTACAGACTGGAAGGTGATAGGTGAAGCCAGATGAGGGGGAAGGTGGGGGGTGGGGGTGAAGTGAGAACCTGGAATATGACAGGTGGCAGAGGTTAAGGACTGAACACAGGAGACCCAGTGGTAACAAAAGATAAAAGTATTTTCCTGAAAGATTTGCCAGTATGAGCTTAGCCATTCCATGGGGCAAAGAAGTTTGTCCTTTGTCAGGGACGTTACCTAGTTTGACATGTACCTGAGAGTTGTTTGTAAGATAAGGGCAGGTATATGCTCTTAACTATGTAAATGTAACCTGCATGTGATCTCATTGCACTGGGATTGTGAACATTGCTAGTACTTCAAAGTTCTCCAAGCTAGCCATCGATTATCTCTGCAGCTTCCCTGTCAGAGTGTGAAACTCACTGCTTTATTAACATTTATTAGTGACTTATTAGTTTAATAATTAATTAATTAGTCATTTACTGTATTTAATAAATTCAGTATTTTGTAACCTTACACTGTAAATGTACTTCAGGGGTTCCCAGCCTCTTCTATGCCATGGACCCCTACCGTGAACCAAGGGGTCTGAGGACTCCTGGTTGGAAAACGCTGCCTTACTCAATCATTGATCCCAGTCCTTGGAATCTGTATGAAGGCAAGTGGAAATGGACAAGGGGACAAATCACAGCATTGTTTGAAAGTAAGGCCGAGAATCTCTGGTGATGAGAAAAGTAAATACAAGGGGAACAGGTTGCTCTGCAGGCACAAGCTGGCACCTCAATCCTTATCCCAGGACGAAGCCAAATAAACATCCAGGCTGGAGCCTACATCTCTGTGTCAGTGCTGACACTGACTTTGGCATGCAAATAAAGCACAATACCCAGTTGTTGCAAGTGTAAATAATGGTTGATGATTTTTGGCATTCAAATGCTGTGTGTATCAACCCAGGTTAACAAAGTTAGCACTCACTCTGGAATCCAGCACAACTTTGCATCAGAAACCTTGAAAGTCATATTGCTTTCCCTGGCCAAATGAATATCACCAACAGCTTTTGGACTTTAATGTGTCTCTTCTGGTTCGTAGCTCTCTGCTGAGCATCAGTACTTCTTGCTGTCTGTAGTTGTGATCCTGGTACTAAAAATGGCATCACTAAATGTGCACCATGTGCAGAGCTCCGTGCCAGGTGTTAATAAGTGGCCAAGGTTAAGGCAGGCACAATGTTTTTACACAAGTGTGTGCTGCATCACCTCTGCATATATCAGAGATAGTCATGATGGTAGTCACTGGGATTGTCCGCACCATTAATCAAGGGTTCGTGGACCCCAAGTTGGGAAACCTTGGTCTATGTGGTTCAGTGGGAGAGGGGTGGGTGCTGTGGATGATAGTTATGTAATTTGTCTGGTGATCTTGCTTTGGGGAGGTAACTTTTCTGTCACTGAATTCAAAGAGGCTGTGGATGGGCAGGCAACTCCTAATGCTGATGTAGAGCACCAAAACAATCCAATTTGGTCGACAGAAGATGTGATCTCCCTGGCTCCCCACATGGCCTTGGATCACCTGGACAACACAAATACCTATGTCAGAATGCAGTTTATTGACTCAGCTCAGTATTTCACACCATCATTTCTACAGATCTGATCAAAAAACTCCAGAGTCTGGGTCTGCACACCTCCCTCTGCAGCTAGAAGCCCACAATCTGTGTGGATTGGAAATAACATCTCCACCTCGCTGACAATCAACATTAGCACACCTCAAGGATGTGTGCTTAGCCCACTGCTCTAATCTCTCTACAGCCATGACTGTGTGGCTAGGCACAGCTCAAATACCATCTATAAATTTGCTGACAGTACAACCATTGTTGGCAGAATCTCAGATGGTGACAAGAGGACGTACAGGAGTGAGATATGCCAGCTAGTTGAGTGGTGTCACAGCAACAACCTCACACTCAACATCAGTAAGTCCAAAGAATTGATTGTGGACTTCAGAAAGGATAAGATAAGGGAACACCCAACCAATCCTCAAAGAGGGATCAAAAGTTGAGAGAGGGAGCAATTTCAAATTCACTGGTGACCTAATCTGGTCCCATCATAGCGATGCAGCAACAAAGAAGGCAAGACAGCAGCTACATTTCATTAGGAGTTTGAGGGGATTTGGTATGTCACCAAAAACGCTCTCAAATTTGTACAGATATATCATGGACAGCATTCTAACTGGCTCCATCACCACCTGGTATGGGGGTGGAGGTCGCTACTGCACAGGATCGAAGTAAGCTGCAGAGAGTTGTAAACTCAGTCGCCTCCATCATGGGCACCAGCCTCCGTAGTATTCAGATCACCTTCAAGGAGCGGTGCCTCAGGAAGGTGGCGTCCATCATTAAAACACCCCCCACCCTGGACATGCTCCCTTTGTGTTTAGGAACAACTTCGTCCCCTCTGCCATCCGATTTCTGAATGGACATTGAACCCATTAACACTACCTCACTACTTTTTTATTTCCTGTAATTCACAGTTTTCTTTCTCTCCCTATCGTATTGCTGTGCTACGTTAACAAATTTCATGATACGTGCTGGTGATATTAAAGCTGATTCCGATTAATGTGTACACCTCACCCGTGCTGAACGGATGGTTAGCTTTTCTCCAACACCAACATCTGCTGGTGATATCTCCACCAGTCGTCCTAGCTGGTGACTTAAACTGCATCACTGACGCAGCTGGGCAATCTGACAATGCCAACAGGAGACTGGACAGCTGATGGGAGCGGTTACAGATGCCGAGTTTTGTGACACCGTCAGAACCACTGAAGGTGGAGCTCAGTCGCAGCACACTTGGACTAGAATGGATAGCTCAGGATGGTTCCACGTAGATATCTTCTTCACAACGAAGACAGTCATGGGCAGATCCACCAAAGTCACCTGCAGGTCCAGAAAGTCAAAACCAGAATCAGGTCTGACATCATGAAATTTGTTAACTTTATATGTCGTGAAATTCGTTAACTTTGCTGGAGCAGTACAATGCAATACATGATAAGGTAAAATAAAACTTTATTTATCCCGAAGGAAATTGTTGTTGCAAGGTTGCTCAGTAAGAAATATATATTTTAAAATACAAAATGCAAGCATTGAAGTATAAATATAGAAAAAAGTTTTGAATTACAGTATGTATATAATATATATATTATATACTATATATACTGTATATAAAAATAGTAAAATTACATAAGTAGTGCAAAAACAGAAATAAAGAAGTAGTGAGGTTATGTTCTTGGATTCTATGTCCAAACAGAGATCTGGTGGCAGAGGGGAAGAAACTATTTTTGAATCATTGAGTGTGTGCCTTCAGACGTTTGTACCTCCTTCCTGTTGGTAACAATGAGAAGAAGACACGTTCTGGGTGGTCGGGTTCCTTAATGATGGACATCGTCTTTTTGAGTCAACGCTCCTTGAAGGTGTCTTGGCTACTGAGGAGGTGATTAATTTTACAACTCTCTGCAGCTTAGTTCGATCTTGTGCAGTAGCCCCTCATGCCAGATGGTGATGCAGCCAGTCAGAATGCAAATGTTTTAGTTGAGAAACCAAATCTCCTCAAACTCCTCCTGAAATATAGCCACTGCTTTCTCTTCTTTTTAGCTGCATTGATATGTTGGGACTAGGTTAGGTCGTCAGAGATATTGACACCCAGGATCTTGAAACTGCTCACTCTTTCCACTTCTGGTCCCACTATGAGGATTGGTGTGGTTTCCTCATCTTACCCTCTCTGAAGTGCACAATCAGCTTTTTGGTCCTACAGACGTTGAGTGCAAGCTTGTTGCTATGACTCCTGTACACTCTCTTGTCACCATCTGAAATTCTATCAATAATGGTTGCACCGTCAGCAAATGTACTGATGGCATTTGAGCCACACAGTCATGGGTATAGAGAATGTAGAGCAGTGGGCTAAGCACACATCTCTGAAGTGTGCCAGTGTTGATTGTCAGTGTGGTGGAGATATTGCTTCCAATCCACACTGACTGCGGTCTTCCAGGTAGGAAGTTGATGACCCGGTTGCAAAGTCAAAGGATATTTATAATCGAAGCAAGTTTGTGAGTGGGGTCGACATGGTAGTACAGACGTCAGTGCAAGACTATTACAGCGAAAGCAACCCAGATTCAGTTCCACTGATTTGCGTAAGGAGTTTGAACATTCTCCAAATGAACGAGTGTGTTTCCTCTGGGTGCTCCAGTTTCCCCTCAAAGACATATGAGGTTAATTGTTCACATGGGTATAACTGGGAAGCCGGATTGTTGGGTCAGCAAGGCCTGTTATCATCTTGTATCTCTAAATACAATACAAATAAATTAAAACGTACAGAATGCATTACTATATACTACCTTAGATTCATTTTCTTGCAGGCATTTCCAGGAAAAAAAATAGAATTTACTAAAAACTCTGCATAAATGGAGACTGACAAACACTATCGTTCAAAAGACGACAAACTTCGCAAATGAAAAAACAACGTGGAGTACATGAGTTGTAGAGAGTCCTTGAAAGCGAGTCTGTACATTGTAGATTAGTGGTGACTGAAGTTATCAGCACAAGTTCAGGAGCCTGATGTTTCTGGGACGTTTATAACTGTTTTTGAACCTGGACATGCGGGAGCTCGGGCGACTGTACCTCCTGCCTGAAGGAAGATCTGAGAAGAGGGCACAGCCTGGATGGTGGGGATTGTTGATGATGGGTCCTTCTTTGTGACAGTGCTCCATGGTGGTACGCTGAATCTGAGCTGGGTTCTGAGTAAGACAGGTGCCATCCGGCTTTCTCTGTGATGACACTTAGCTGCTGGCAGGGAACGTGGAAGTTAAACACCAGGTGCTGCCTTGGGGTACACCAAGGATCTAAAGAGTAATTGGAGATTGGAGAGCCATGACTCCCCAATTCACTGGTGTGAAACAACCACAGAGAGCTTCATCCTCAAAGCACAAAGGCAGAGTCGGAAAAAGCAAGACAGAGTCAGAAGGAATTGTGCCAACTTCAGACAGACTTGCAATAATTCCTCTTTCTGTAGCCGAGAGGACTGGCAGTGAGTTTGGAACCCTGAGAGGTGAGGAGGGGGCAGGCCGTGTGCTCTTTGCCTTAGAATCTCTTCAGATTCTGGGTCTGCATCTTCCAAAATGTTCATAGTCACAGCCTTAAGGAAGAATGCAGTTCAGTAACGTCCTTGCAGGCCGACATACTGAAGATCTGCAGATCATCTTATGCCAATCTCTATGATAGTAAGATCACATAATGAACATTGTATAGTCATTATGAAATTCCCCACCTCATCTTACCCCATTTCTGACGGTATGATTGAGGGAAGGTCCCTTATGTAATAGCTGAATAGGGTTGGGCCAAGAACAAACCTCGGGGCTAAATACCCTACTTTCAGCCATTTCCTCATCTCTTTTGCTGTGAATCAAATTGGCTGAACACTGATTTCTGTAATGGTGGATTTCAGAGGGAAGCTAACTTGCATCATAAATCTGACAACTCTGGCAAAGTGTTTCCGATAGACATAAACATCACAATACTGTACTCCCCCCGTTCGTTATGCACTGATAACATCTGACATAATCGGTGACGTCAAATTGTCCACTGGCATTACACTGCACGGCCGACATGATGAGTTCCACCATTAGGGCTGAGGAACCCTGAAGCTCCAGAGGTTACTCAGGGAACCATTCTTCAGAGGTGCAGAGATAACAGAGCAGAAAGGATTCCCAGAGGCACGCTGTTGTTTTGCTGATGTCAGTCAGTGTTATAGCTCCCCAGAGCACAGGAAATAGGAGACAATCTGTCAGATACCTTACGCCCCATCAATGACAGTAGCAAGGAGAATGCTGTTTTATCCACTGAGGTGGCATTCTATGTGTGGGAATCATCAGTTTAATGCCATTTCTTTCATGCAACTGCCTAATCAAAATCTTCTCCTTCTCTATCCAGAGGCTCAAAGATGTTCAAAGTTCAAAGTAAATTCATTAACAAAGTCACCATATACATCCCTGAGATTCATTTTCTTGTGGGCATACTCAGTAAATCCTTGATAGAATAATGATCATAACAGAATCAGTGGAAGACCACACCGACTTGAACATTCAACCAGTCTGCAAAAGATAAAAACTATGAAAATACAAAACGAAAGGAAGGATAATAAATAAATAAACAAAGAAACAAACAATAAACATTGAGAATACGAGATGAAGAGTCCTTGAAAGTGAGTCCATAGGTTGTGGGAACATTTCAATGATGGGGCAAGTGAAGTTGAGTGAAGTTATCCCCTTTTGGTTCAAAAGCCTGATGGTTGAGGGGGAATAACTGTTCCTGAACCTGGTGATTTGTTTCCGCAGGCTCCTGTGCCTTCTTCCTAATGGCAGCAGTGAGAAGAGAGCATGGCCTTTGTGATTGGGATCCCTGATGATGGATGCTGTTTTCCTGGGCCAACATTTCAGGGCTTTACTGGTGATCGAGTCTTTGTTGAAACCTTGGAATCATGGAGCTGGAAAGCAATGAATTGATCCTTTGGACAGCCACATCCATGCCAAAATCTTTGAAACACTAATTCATTAACGCTGTATCTCCATGTTTTAAATATTATCCCAGGCCTAGCAGCGATCCACAGCACTGTGGTATTGTTACCTTTAGGTGGGATTCCAATTTTACCATATAACCATATAAAACATATAACAATTACAGCACAGAAACAGGCCATCTCGGCCCTTCTAGTCCATGTCGAACTCTTACTCTCACCTAGTCCCACTGACCTGCACTCAGCCCATAACCCTCCATTCCTTTCCTGTCCATGTATCTATCCAATTTAACTTTAAACGACAACATCGATCCTGCCTCAACCACTTCTGCTGGAAGCTCGTTCCACACAGCTACCACTCTCTGAGTAAAGAAGTTCCCCCTCATGTTACCCCTAAACTTTTGCTCTTTAACTCTCAACTCATGTCCTCTTGTTTCATTTCCCCCACTCTCAATGGAAAAAGCCTATCCACGTCAACTCTATCTATCCCCCTCATAATTATGAATACCTCTATCAAGTCCCCCATCAACCTCCTACGCTCCAAAGAATAAAGACCCAACTTATTCAACCTTTCTCTGTAACTTAGGAGATGAAACCCAGGTAACATTCTAGTAAATCTTCTCTGTACTCTCTCGATTTTGTTGACATCTTTCCTATAATTCAGTGACCAGAACTGTACACAATACTCCAAATTTGGCCTTACCAATGACTTGTACAATTTCAAGATTACATCCCAACTCCTATACTCAATGCTCTGATTTATAAAGGCCAGCATACCAAAAGCTTTCTTCACCACCCTATCCACATGAGATTCCACCTTCAGGGAACTATGCACCATTATTCCTCTGTTCTACTGCATTCTTTAATTTACCATGTATGTCCTATTTTGATTAGTCCTACCAAAATGTAGCACCTCACATTTATCAGCATTAAGCTCCATTTGCCGTCTTTCAGCTCACTCTTCTAACTGGCCTAAATCTCTCTGCAAGCTTTGAAAACCTACTTCATTATCCACAACTCCACCTATCTTAGTATCATCTGCATACTTACTAATCCAATTTACCACCCATCATCCAAATCATTAATATATATGAGAGACAACATTGGACCCAGTACAGATCCCTGAGGCACACCACTAGTCACCGGCCTCCAATCTGACAAGCAGTTATCCACCACTATTCTCTGGCATCTCCCATTCAGCCACTGCTGAATCCATTTTACTACTTCAATATTAATACCTAATGATTGAACCTTCCTAACTAATCTTCCATTTGGAACCTTGTCAAAGGCCTTACTGAAGTCCATATAGACAACATCCACTGCTCTACCCTCATTAACCTTCCTAGTAACCTCTTCAAAAAATTCAATAAGATTTGTCAAACATGACTTTCCACACACAAATCCATGTTGACTGTTCCTCTTCAGACCCTGTCTATCCAGATAATTATATATATCATCTCGAAGAATACTTTCCTTCAATTTACCCACCACTGACGTCAGACTCACAGGCCGATAATTGCTAGGTTTACTCTTAGAACCCTTTTTAGACAATGGAACAACATGAGCAATACGCCAATCCTCCAGCACCATCCCCGTTTCTAATGACATTTGAAATATTTCTGTCAGAGCCCCTGTTATTTCCACACTAACTTCCATCAAGGTCCTAGGGAGTATTCTGTCAGGACCCGGAGTCTTATCCACTTTTATATTCCTTAAAAGCGCCAGTACTTCCTCTTCTTTAATCATCATAGTTTCCATAACTATCCCAAGGGTACGGCGGGAGGAGAGAGAGAGCAGCGTGTCGCGTGTGCGCAGACCTCCGGTGAAAAATGATATTGTATCAGTTAAATAGGGGCCGTGGACAATTCTGATTTGATGGAGACAGACGTGAAAGCACAGAGGAACATCTGGAAAAATTTCTGAAATGCCAGTTCTCTGCTGTTGTTACTGCGTGATTGGGAATCTTTGGAGGGTAGGCCTCAAAATCCCCGGCTTTGCCTGATGTTGGCGACCGAGATGAAGGTCAAATCGCTGGGATAGAGATGGCCCTCAGTACTCGGTGTCGGAGAGCTGATCAGAGCTCAAAGTTTTCGGATGACGCAGAGTCGGACCTTGGTCGGGTATGGCAGGAAGAGTTTTTCTTCCTTCTCCCGTCTGTGTGAGTTGTGGGACATTTGAGAGACTTTGAGATTTTTACTGTGCTCGTGGACTTCTTCATCAAGTTATGGTATTGTTGCACTGTTGTAACTATATGTTATAATTATGTGGTTTTGTTAGTTTTTTTCAGTCTTGGTCTGTCCTGTATTTCGTGATATCATACCGGAGGAAATATTGTATCATTTCTTAATGCATGCATTACTAAATGACAATAAAAGAGGACTGTTTGTCTTCATAATCTAATTTGTTTCCCTTACCTTACACAATTCAATATTCTTCTCCTTATTGAATACCGAAGAAAAGAAATTGTTCAAAATCTCCCCCATTTCTTTTGGCTCCGCACATAGCCATCCATTCTGATTCTCTGAGGGACTAATTTTATCCCTCACTATCCTTTTGCTATTAATATAACTGTAGAAACCCTTTGGATTTATTTTCACCTTACTTGCCAAAGCAACCTCATATCTTCTTCTGGCTTTTCTACTTTCTTTCTTAAGATTCTTTTTACATTCTTTATATTCCTTGAGCACCTCATTTACTCCAAGCTGCCTATATTTATTGTAGACCTCTCTCTTTTACCGAACCAAGTTTCCAATACCCCTTGAAAACCATGGCTCTCTCAAACTTTTAACCTTTCCTTTCAAACTAACAGGAACATAAAGATTCTGTCCCCTCAAAATTTTACCTGTAAATAACCTCCATTTCTCTATTACATCCTTCCCATAAAACAAATTGTCCCAATCCACTCCTTCTAAATCCTTTCACATCACCTCAAAGTTAGCCTTTCTCCAATCAAAAATTTCAACCCTGGGTCCAGTCTTATCCTTCTCCATAATTATATTGAAACTAATAGCATTGTGATCACTGGACCCGAAGTGCTCCCCAACACATACCTTTGTCACCTGACCTATCTCATTCCCTAACAGGAGATCCAACACTGCCCCTTCTCTAGTTGGTACCTCTATGTATTGCTGCAAAAAACTACCTTGCATACATTTTACAAACTCCAAACCATCCAGCCCTTTTACAGAATGGGGTTTCCAGTCCATGTGTGGATAATTAAAATCTCCCACAATCACAACCTACAAATATCTGCTATCTCCTTACAAATTTTCACTTCCAATTCTCACTCCCCATTAGGTGGTCTATAATACACTGCTATAAGTGTTACTACACCTTTCCCATTCCTCAATTCCACCCAAATAGCCTCCCTAGATGAGTCCTCTAATCTGTCCTGCCAAAGCACTGCTGTAATATTTTCTCTGACAAGCAATGCAACACCTCCTCCTCTTGCCCCTCCGAATCTATCACACCTGAAGCAACAAAATCCAGGAATATTTAGTGTCAATCACACCCCTCCTGCAGCCATGTTTCACTAATAGCTACAACATCATATTTCCAGGTATCACTCCATGCTCTAAGCTCATCCACCTTTCTTAAAATGTTCCTAGCATTAAAATAGATGCATTTAAGAAACTCTCCACCTCTTACTCTCTGTTTACCCCTAATGGTGCAAACAACTTTGTTATCTTTTTCTTCCTTCTCCCCTACATCTTCGGTCTGAGTTCTCCCGTTCTCTGTCCCCTGCCTATCCTCCCTCACACACTGTCTACTAGCTTTCTCTATTTGTGAACTAACCCCCTCTCTCCTAGTCTCTTCAATTTGATTCCCACCCCCCAACCATTCAAGTTTAAAGTCTACCCAGTAGCCTTCACAAACCTCCCTGCCAGGATATTGATCCCCCTAGGATTCAAGTGCAACCCGTCCTTTTCGTACAGGTCACACCTGTGCCAAAAGACGTCCCAATGATCCAGAAACTTGAATCCCTGCCCCCTGCTCCAATCCCTCAGCCACGCATTTATCCTCCACCTCATTCCATTCCTACTCTCACTGTCATGTGGCACAGGCAGTAATCCCGAGATTACTATCTTTGTGGCCTTTCTTCTCAACTCCCTTCCTAACTCCCTATATTCTCCTTTCCGGACCTCTTCCCTTTTCCTGCCTATGTAATTGGTACCTATATATACCACGACCTCTGGCTCCTCACTCTCCCACTTCAGGATATCTTGGACGCAATCAGAAACATCCCGTTCCCTGGCTCCAGGGAGGCAAACGACCATCCGGGTCTCCTGACTGCGTCCACAGAATCGCCTATCTGACCCCCTAACTATCGAGTCCCCTATTACTTTCCCTAACTTTCTGAGCTACAGAGTCAGACTCTGAGCCGGAGGCATGGCCACTGTTGCTTCTCCTGGTAAGCTGTCCCCCCCTGCCAACAGTACTCAAACAGGCCTGTGCAGTCCCGCCTCTCTTAACTCCATTGATAAGAAGAAAAACCAAAATGGCTCCCGCCGCTCTCCCACTCCGATTCTCAGACTTTCTTCCCTAGAGGATAATCTCACAAGTAGATCACAGCTCTTCAAATAGACACCCAAATGCATTTTAAATATGGTAATTCCTTCCTCTGCCATCCTTTTCAAGCAGTATGCTTCAGACCCCTGACCACCCTCTAGTGAAAAAAAGCTTCCTCTTCTACCCTTCAGTCTTTCTACCCCTTATTATACTATAAGTCTTTTCACTGCTATCTTTGTTTTAAACTTAAGTTAAAGAAAATAGGTCCTTTCTATCTAGTGTGTCTAATTCCTGTAAATTCATACACCTCAATTTAGCCTTCTTTTCTCCAAAGTAAGCAATATTAGCATATCCAAATTTACCTTGGCTAATTTTTTTTGGCTATTTTGCCTATACCCTCTGTGGTGAAGTCACATCTGTCACATGTAATAATTTGTGTTCACAGGTCACAGTATATTTGAGAAATGTTTAAGAAAAATTCAAAGAAACATCCTGATTTCAGATTTCTCCTTTCAATTTGGCATCCACTCGCCCATGACTCAGTCAAATAATGACATTGTTGTACAAAGTTCAACATTTTTAATATGAATTTTAAGGTGTGTCACATCAATCTTCACCATAAATGATCGATGCTTGAATCTTACACAATAAATGTATGACTAAAAGTCCTTCTACAGAGTTACGTTTTTTCCAGCTATTGCTTCAAAACATGTTTACCTGCAGATTAAATTGGATAAAAACACTTCTCTTCTTTGATTTCAGCATTTATTGCCCCAGATATGTTAGGCTGTATACGATCTCTTATTCTTATGTTCTAAGCTGCATTCTCTTATGGAGTCGTAGAGCAGAACAGAATAGAAATAGGCCCTTCTGCCAATATAGTCTGTGCTAAATTACTATTCTGCTTAGTCCCATCGACCTCTACCTGAACCATAATCCTGTATACCCCACCCATCAATGTATATATCCAAACTTCTCTTAAATGTGGAAATCAAACCCTTATCCCTACTTCTGCTAGCAGCTTGTTCCACACTCTCACCAGCCTCTGAGTGAAGAAGTTTCCCCTTGTGTTCCCTTAAACCCTTAACCAAAGACATCTATATTTACTCTCACCCAACCTCAGTGCAAAACCCCTGCTTGCATTTACCCTATCTGTACCACTCATAAAATTTGTATACCTCTATTAAATCACCTCTCATTCTCCTGCCCTCCAGGGAAGAAAATCTTAGCCTACTCAAACTTCCCCTGCAAGTCTGGTCCTCAAGTCCCAGCAAAATCCTTGTAAATTTTCTCTGTAGTATTTCAAAGTTATTGATATTTTTTGCTGTAGGTAGGTGACCAGAATTACACACATTACTCCAAATTCGGCCTCACCAACATCTTATACAACTTCAACATAACATCCCAACTCCTGTACTCAATACTTTGATTTACGAAGGCCAATGTGCCAAAAGCTTCCTTTATGATTTTATCTACCAGCAACAGCTTTTTCAAAGAATTATGGATCCGTACTCACAGATTCCTCTGTTGTACCACAATCCTCAGTGCCATTCACTGTGTAAGTCCTGCCCTAGTCTGTCCTCCCAAGGTGCAACACCACACACCTATCTGCATTAAATTCCATCTGCCATTTTTTTTCCAGCTGGACCAGATCCCTGCTGCAACCTCTGACATTCCCTCCATACCTTTCTCCAATCACCCTTGTATTAGCATTTTCACCCTGGAACAAAGTCTCTAGTTGTCCACTCGATCTATGCCTCTTATCATCTTGTACACCTCAATCGAGTCGCTTCAATGAGAAAAACCCTAGCTCGCACAACTTATCCGCATAAGACATGCTCTCTAGTCTGGGCAGCAACCTGTAAAATCTCATTTGCACCCTCTCTAAAGCTTCCACATCCTTCCTATAATGAGTCAACCAGATCTGAACACAATATTCTAAGTGTGGTCTAACCAGGGTTTTATAGAGCTGCAATATTACCTCACTGCTCTTGAACACAAAGTCTTGACTAATGAAAGCCAGCATTCCATTGGCCTTCTTAACAACTGTATCCACTTGCAGGGCAACTTTGAGAGCTCTAAGGGAATGGACCCCAAGCTCCCTCTGCTCCTCCACACTGCCAAGAAACCTACCGTTAATCCTGTATTCTGCCTTCGAAATCAACTTTCCAAAATAAATCACTTCAAATTTTCTGGGTTGAACTCCATCTGTCACTTGTCAGCCCACCTCTGTAATTAGTCAATGTCCTACACCTCTAATTCAATTACAAGACATTGGTGAGTCCACGTGTGGAGTATTGTGGACAGTTAGAACATAGAACATAGAGCAGTACAGCACAAACAGGCCATTCGGCCCACAATGTTGTGCCAAACTAGCTAAAAAGCAAATCAAAAGCATCCAAGCACTAATCTGTGTCCATATCCCTCCATCTTCCTTACATCCATGTGCTATCCAAATGTCTCTTAAAAGCCTCCAATGTATTTGCCTCTACCATCAAACCAGGCAGTGTATTCCAGGCATCTACCACTCTCTGAGTATAAAACCCTACCCCTTGTTAGAGTGAATTTTTGAGTAGATGATTCATTTACACTTAAATGACTTGGGCTACCAGTCTTCTGTTTGACGAAGTACTGTGGATTGAGTTCACAACAATGCATTTCCTAAAAGCTGTGAATATCAGAATACTAGCTCACTGTGGATGGAAGTGTGAAGTTTACAGGTAGTTTCGAAGACAGCCTTATCTATATTTATAAATATTAATTGTCCTCTATGTTAGCACGTAAAATACCAAATAAATGTATTGTGGATTTGACTTGCACTCCTAAAGGCTGTGAGTACCAACCCAGGCATGTTGGTGTCGGGAGGAAAGGATGAAGTCAGAAGGTGTGATGTTTTGTACGTAGCTTCAAAAGGAAGCATTGTCAATGCATTGTCTATAACTTTGTAAACAGCGATTGCCTTTGTGATTAGCATATAAATATCAAGCCCACGTTGGGCTAGCAGACCTTTCTACCAAAGGGTCTCCGTCCGTAAGATGCCTGCTGTACCTCGTTGTGTCAGATAAAGAAGCTGCTTTGTATCTACCAGTAACTCCGTCCCTCCGGTGATTTCATCCACCCCACAACACCCCTCACATCCCCTTGACCCTGCGCCCTCTCACCTTCAATGCATGTATTGGGCTTTTCAACACAGGGAAACAGATACTCTCTGTGTACTCTATCGATATCTCTCATAGTCTTGTAAACCTCTATCAGATCTCCCCTCAGCCTCCGGCCCTCCCAAGAAAACAACCCAAGTTTATTCAGTCTCTTGTGATTGCACATGCCCTCTAAACCAGGCAGTGTCCTGGTGACTGGTAAATGTCTTCTGCACTGTCTCCAAAACCTTAACATCCTTTCTGTAACGGGGCGCCCAGAACTGGGTGCGATACTCTAGATGTGGCATAACCATAGCCACATGCAAGTACCTGCAATACATCATCAAGAAAAACTACACTGCACTTCAGAGTGAAATTACAAGAGAAACACCACAAACCTGTTCGGTGAACCTCACACAGTACCTGATGCTCACCAATCTTAGTAGGGTAAGTTTTGCTGATGTGAGCAATTGTCTAGCCCTCCTTCAGAATAACATTAAAAATTATGTCTCCTGCACAAATTGCTAATTACAGAAAAATGGCAAATCCAACAATGTTGAACAACTGAGTTTTGTGTCCATAAATGTTGACAGCCAATTATTTTGCACACAGTACAATAATGGTTCTTATGGGTCTGGATCAGGCTCAAGAAGCACCTTGGTAACGTAACAGTTGACACAACGCTTTACAGTGCCACTGACCCGGGTTCAACGCCTGCTGTTTTCCGTAAGGTGTTCGTATATTCTCCCTGTGACCGCGTGGGTTTCCTCCAGGTGCTCCGGTTTCCTCCCACAGTCCAAAGATGTATCGATTGGTCAGCTAATTGGTCATTATAAATTGTCCCGTGATTAGGTTAGGATTAAATTGAGGGATTGCTGGGCGACGTGGCTCGCAGAGTCAGAAAGGCCTATTCTATGCTGTATCTCAATAAAACAAAGAACATTCCATTTGGCATATTTATTCACAGTTTTTCCCCATGTTTCATAGAATACAGAACATAGAGCATAGAATAGTACAGCACAGTACAGGCCCTTCAGCCCACAATGTTGTGCCAACCCTCAAACCCCGCCTCCCATATAACCCCCGCCTTAAATTCCTCCATATACTTGTCTAGCAGTCTCTTAAACTTCACTAGTGTATCTGCCTCCACCACTGACTCAGGCAGTGCATTCCACACACCAACCACTCTCTGAGTAAAAAACCTTCCTCTAATATCCCCCTTGAACTTCCCACCCCTTACCTTAAAGCCATGTCCTCTTGTATTGAGCAGTGGTGCCCTGGGGAAGAGGCGCTGGCTGTCCACTCTATTTATTCCAATTAATATCTTGTATACCTCTATCATGTCTCCTCTCATCCTCCTTCTCTCCAAAGAGTAAAGCCCTAGATCCCTTAATCTCTGATCATAATCCATACTCTCTAAACCAGGCAGCATCCTGGTAAATCTCCTCTGTACCCTTTCCAATGCTTCCACATCTTTCCTATACTGAGGCGACCAGAACTGGACACAGTACTCCAAGTGAGGCCTAACCAGAGTTTTATAGAGCTGCATCATTACATCGCGACTCTTAAACTCTATCCCTCAACTTATGAAAGCTAACACCCCATTAGCTTTCTTAACTAACCTATCTACCTGCGAGGCAATTTTCAGGAATCTATGGACATGTACCCCCAGATCCCTCTGCTCCTCCACACTACCAAGTATCCTGCCATTTACTTTGCACTCTGCCTTGGAGTTTGTCCTTCCAAAGTGTACCACCTCACACTTCTCTGGGTTGAACTCCATCTGCCACTTCTTAGCCCACTTCTGCATCTTATCAATGTCTCTCTGCAATCTTCGACAATCCTCTACACTATCCACAACACCACTAACCTTTGTGTCGTCTGCAAACTTGCCAACCCACCCTTCTACCCCCACATCCAGGTTGTTAATAAAAATCATGAAAAGCAGGGGTTCTAGAACCGATCCCTGTGGGACACCACTAGTCACAATCCTCCAATCTGAATGTACTCCCTCCACCACCACCCTCTGCCTTCTGCAGGCAAGCCAATTTTGAATCCACCTGACCAAACTTCCCTGGATCCCATGCCTTCTGACTTTCTGAATAAGCCAACCGTGTGGAACCTTGTCAAATGCCTTACTAAAATCCATGTAGATCACATCCACTGCACTACCCTCATCTATATGCTTGGTCATCTCCTCAAAGAACTCTATCAGGCTTGTTAGACATGATCTGCCCTTCACAAAGCCATGTTGACTGTCCCTGATCAGACCATGATTCTCTAAATACCCATAGATTCTATCTCTAAGAATCTTTTCCAACAGCTTTCCCACCACAGGTGTAAGGCTCACTGGTCTATTATTACACGGACTATCCCTACTACCTTTTTTGAACAAGGGGACAACATTCGCCTCCCTCCAATCCTCTGGTACCATTCCCTTGGACAGCAAGGACATGCAGATCCTAGCCAGAGGCTCAAAAATCTCTTCCCTCGCCTCGTGGAGAGGCCTAGGGAATATTCCATCAGGCCCCGGGGACTTATCCATCCTAATGTATTTTAACAACTCCAACACCTCCTCTCCCTTAATATCAACATGCTCCAGAACATCAACCTCACTCATATTGTCCTCAAATTCATCAAGTTCCCTCTCATTGGTGAATACCGAAGAGAAGTATTCATTGAGGACCTCGCTCACTTCCACAGCCTCCAGGCACATCTTTTACCCTACTCGCCAAGGCCTTCTCATGCTCCTTTCTTTCTCTGCTCAGCCCCTTCTTAAGCTCCTTTCTTGCTATCCTATATTCCGCAATAGACCCCTCTGATCCCTGCTTCCCAAACCTCATGTATGCTGCTTTCTTCCGCTTGACTAGATTTTCCACCTCACTTGTCACCCGTGATTCCTTTGCCCTACCATTCTTTATCTTCCTCACTGGGACAAATTTATCCCTGACATCCAGCAAGAGATCCCTAAACATCGACCACATGTCCATAGTACATTTCCCTGCAAAAACATCATCCCAATTCACACCTGCAAGTTCTAGCCTTATAGCCTCATAGTTTGCCCTTCCCCAATTAAAACATTTCCTGCCTCTCTGATTCGCTCCTTTTCCATGATAATATTAAAGGCCAGGGAGTGGTGGTCACTGTCCCCCAGATGCTCACCCACTGAGAGATCTGTGACCTGACCCGGTTCATTACCTAATACTAGATCTAGTCTGGCATTCCCCCTAGTCGGCCTGTCAACATACTGACAGGAATTTGTCCTGGACACACTTAACAAACTCTGCCCAGTCTAAACCATTGAAACTAATCAGGTGCCAATCAATATTAGGGAAGTTAAAGTCACCCATGATAACAACCCTGTTATTTTTGTGCCTTTCCAAAAACTGCCTCCCAATCTGCTCCTCTGTATCTCTGCTGCTACCAGAGTTTGATCTATTGATCAAAGTGTGGTGTTGCCAATCATTTTAAGTTACTAGTCTGACACAGTGCAAATTCCCTTGGTCTTGCAGGAGGTATAAGAAAAGTATACAGGATTTCTGCTTTAAAATTAAAATACAATATTCACATTTCAGAGTCAGAATCAGATTATTATCATGCGTGAACTTTGTTATGTTGTGGCATCAGTACAGAACAAGACATAACATTACAAAAAGTTGCAAATATAAATAAATAGTGCAAAAGATTGATGGTCTTCAGACTCCTGTACCTTCTCTTTGATGGTAGCAGCATGAAGAGTGCACGTCCTGGATTGTTAGAGACTTTCACTAGGGATGTTGCTTTCTTGAGGCTCTGCCTCTTGGAGATGTGCTCAATTATAGGGAGGGTTATGCCTGTGATAGATCTGATTAAGTCTACAACCCTCTACAGCCTCTTGCAATCCTGCACATTGGTAGCTCCATACCAGGCTATGGTGGGACCCGTCAGAATGTTCTCCACCTTACATCTGCAGAAATTTTCTGGAGTCTTTGGTGACATATCAAATCTTTTCAAATTCCTAATGAAATAGAACCACTGTCATGTTTTCCTTGTACATAATTGCATCAATGTTTTGCACCCAGGATACATCCTCTGAGATGTTGAAGCCCAGGAACATGAAGTTGCTCATCCTTTCCACCACTGACCCCTCAATGAGGATAGTTGTATGTTCTCCTGAAGTCACAATTATTTCCTTGATCTTGTTGACACTGACACATTGCCATCTGAGATTCTACCAGCAACAGTGCTGTCATTGGATAATTTACAGATGGTGGATGTTTGAACAGTGCGTAGCCGCCCAGCCATGAGGGTAGACAGAGTAACGCAGTGGGCTAAGCACACATCCTTGAGGTACACTGGTGTTGATTGTCTGTGAGGAGGAGGTTTTATATCTGATCTGCACTGTCTGTGATCTCCCAATGAGGAAGTTGAGGATCAAGTTGCAGAAGGAGGTACAGGGACCCACATTTTGAACCTTGTAGTGATCATTGTGTTGAACACCAAGCTGTAATCAATAAACAGCATCCTAATGTTATATTCCCCTCAATGTTGCCTTATAGTCAATGCTCTGAGAGTTCAGAATTGACACTGGCAGTCCTCCTAGACATCCTTGGTGTGGACATTCTCTGAAAAGATCTTTCTCGCCTCACTAACATGGTGCTTTTCACCCATACAGCAGCTAGTGAATGTCTCCTCTTTGCCATGTCATTGTATCCCAGACAAGCCAATAATCTTGGTTAATGAAGTACTGTAGAGCAGAGCACCCCAATTCCAGCACTGCAGATTCAATCGAACTATTTGACTTTGTGTTCTGGTAGAACGCCACAAGATGTGTACAGAATCTCACTCTGCACATTGGGAGTGGCACCAAGTCCGCAGTCTGGGAGATACAACACCTCATACAATGCAATGTAACACTGACCATAATCGGGATTAGGGTCATTGTTCACCATGGGCTATGTGTGAACTGTCTGAGGCTGTGAATTACCTGCTTCACTATTTCTCAACATGGACATACATACTCGACATACAGCAACCTTTCATCCCCTTTCTTATAAGGAAACTACCTACCTCTGCCTCAAAATTATTCAAATACTCTGCTTCATCACACTTTGAGGGAGATAAGTCCAAAGCATTGCAACCCACAGAGCTATGTTCTTTACCTCTTTCTTAAAACCCCTTAATTTTAAAAATGCACTCCTAGTTTTAGATTCTCCCACAAGAAGAAATCCTCTCTCCCTATTATCATTGTCAAGAACTTTATGATCTCATTTATTTCAACTGTCTCTGACTCTCCTAAATTCCAGCAGCTTATTCTAGGTTTCCTCATAAGAGAACAGATGTATTCCAGGTATTAAAGTCTAAAGTCAAAGTTGAGTTTATTGTCAAGTACACAGATACATGCTTGCATAAAACTTGGTTGTCCATCGTGTCTGACGATGGCAGAAGACCTGTGCGGGAGAGTTTTTAAAGTGAAAAAGCCATTGCACTGGGGAAGTTCTATCCTCTTGACCTCAGAAGTCCAGGTCCAGTGGTAGGAATGAGTGTAACAAGCTGGGATCTTGCTTGGTTTCAGTAGATGGCCATGACGTCTTTTGTGCCTCGTCGTGCCCTTCGTTCTCCACAGAGCATTACAGAACCACCATCCTGGCCATTGGATCTTACTTTAGATTGAAAAAGAAAGAAAGATCTCAACTGCCCAGACTGCCAGAGCTAACTTCACATGCTAGGACAGCATACCCCCTTGTCACTGGGATATGAGGCCGCTGGCTACCCTCATTTGGTTAAGCCCAACTGTTGAAACCATAAGACATAGGAGCAGAATTAGGCCATTTTGTTCATTGAGTCTGATCTGCCATTCCATCGTGGCTGATTTATTATCTCTCTCAACCTCATTCTCCTGCCTTCGCCCTGTAAATCTTGAAACCCTGATTAATCAAGAACCTATCAATTTCCATCTTAAATATACCCAACAATTTGGCCTACACAACCAACTGTGGCCATGAATTCCACAGATTCTCCACCCTCTGGCTAAAGAAATTCTTCCTCATCTCTGTTCTAAATGGATATCCCTCAATTTTGTGACTGTGACTTCTGGTCCTAGATTCTGCCACTAGAGGAAAGATCCTTTCCAAATCCAGGCCTTTCAATATTTGCTAGGTTTCATGGGATTCCCCCTCTTTCTTCTAAACTCCAGTGGCTACAGGCCTAGAGCCATCAAACACTCCTCATATGTTAATCTTTTCATTCCTGGAATCATTCTCATGAATCTCCTCCGGACTCTCTCCAATGACAGCACATCCTTTCTTAGATAAGGGGCCCAAAACTGCTCAAAATACTCTCAGTGCATTCTGACCAATGCCTTATAAAACCTCAACATTACATCCTTGCTTTTGTATTCCAGTCCTCTGGAAGTGAATGCTAACATTGCTTTTGTCTTGCTTACCACAAACTCATACTGGAATCTTTAAGGAATTCTGCATGAGGACTTGCAAGTCCCTTTGCACCTCTGATTTTTGAATTTTCTCCCCATTTAGAAAACAGTCCACACCTTTATTCCTTTTGCCAAAGTGCATGACCATGCACTTACCCTACATTATATTCCATCCACCACATCTTTGCCCATTCCCTCAATTTATCTAAGTACTTCTACAGTCACCCTGCTTCCTCAGCACTACCTACCCCTCCACCTATCTTAGAATCATTGTAAACTTGGCCACAAAGCCATCAATTCTTTCATATCTTTTCAGTCCTGAAGAAGGCTCTTCACCCAAAAAGTCGACTGTTAGTTTATTTCCATAGATGCTACCTGACCTTCTGAGTACCTCCCACATTTTGTGTGAATTCTTTCATGCTTAGCTTACCTTCATATTTCATCTTTTCTCTCTTTATGGCTTTTTAGTTGTCTTCTGTTGGTTTCTAAAAGCTTCACAATCCTCTGCCTTTTGGTATATTATATACCTTCTCGTTAACTTTTATGCTGTCTTTGACTTCACTTGTTAGCCATGGTTGCTCCATCCTCCCTTTAGAATATGTCTTCCTCTTTGGGATGTACCTTTCCTGCACCTTCTGAATTTCCCCCAGAAATAGTTCTGACATCATTCCTGCTAGCGTCCCTTCCAATCAACTTTAGCCAGCTCTTCTCTCATGCCTCTGTAATTCCCTTTACTCCACTGTAATACTGACAAATCTGGTTTTAGCTTCTCCTTCTCAAACTGCAGAGTGAATTCTGTCATATTACAATCACTGACTCTTCAGGGTTCCTTTATCTTAAGCTCCCTAGTCAAACCTTGGTCATTACATAGTACCCTATCTAGAATTGCCATTCTCCTAGTGGGCTTAACCACAAGCTGCTCGAAAAAGTTATGTCATAGACACTCTAGCAACACACATCAAAGTTGCTGGTGAACGCAGCAGGCCAGGCAGCATCTCTAGGAAGAGGTACAGTCGACGTTTCAGTCCGAGACCCTTCGTCAGGACTGTCAGACACTCTTCAAGTTTTAACTCTTGATATTCAGCACCAACCATATTTTCCTAATCTACCTGTATCTCGAAATCCCCCATGATTATCGCAACATTTCCCTTTTTACAGATGTTTCTACCTCCTGATATAATTTGTGCTCCACATTCTGGCCAATGTTTGGAGGCCTATATATAATTCCCATCAGAGTATTTTTACCCTTACAGCTATTTTAACTCTACCCACAAGGATTGTACATCTTCCAACCCTGAGTCACCTCTTTCTGAAGTTTTTTACTAATAAATCCACTCCACTCCCTCTGTCTACTTGGCTCTACAGGTTGGTTCAAGCTTAGAATGGATGAAGAGTATCAACTGTTCTTGAACCACTTCAGACTTCTGTACCTTGTAGCCGCAAGAAAATGGCATGGCCTGGATGCTGAGTGCTTTGCTTGAGAGCACATTGCTGGGAGTTGCAGCAATGAACAAGTCCTGAGACGTTATGCAGTACTGAACAGACATTACACAAGATGTGTAAAGGACATCAGGTTAAGTTGGGACTAAATCTAAGTCTAGTGAAAGGGGAGGTGAACATCATGAGAGAGACCTGGGTATTAGAGAAGATTGGGGATCACATGGGGGAGGTCAGTAAATAGAGAGGAGTCAGGGCAAAGATTGGTAAAGGGGAAGGATGACTGAAAGCCAGAGGGGCTGTCACAAATTGATAGGATTGGTGGAGGAGTTGTCCAATAGATACAAGAAGAATTGGTTGCTAGTTGTTGAGTCTGCATCTGGGGTTGGGACTGGCAATTAGGTTGGTTGGGAGAGCCAACTGATCAGGCAAAGGTCATAAAGCCTTGGGTGGTTACAGTTAGGGTCACTACAATTGGTTGGGGCGGGGGGTTGTTGAGATTTCACATGAAGCAGGTCTCCAGTATTGGCCTCTCTATGCCAAATTAAAGTCCCTACCCACACCGGATATTCCCTTCTCTCTCCTCTCAAATCAGACAGAGGATAGAAAAGCTAAAAACATGTTCCACCAGGCTCACGCTCACGCTCACGGACAGCTTCTGTCCCACTGTTATCAGACTCCTGTACGATAAGATGACTCTTGACCTCAGAATCAATCACACTGAGATCTTGCACCCCATCGTTTGCCTGCACTGCACTGTCTCTGTAGCTGTTACACTTCACTCTGCATTCTTGTTCTAACTCAATGCATTGAGTAATGGTTTCATCTGTGTGAACAGTAAGCAAGACAAGCTTTTCACTGTATCATGGCACATGTGACAATAACAAACCAATGCCAACACCAAGTCCAGTCCTCTTGAAGTCATGGTGAAACGGGTACCACAAGCAGGATTGACCCACACCCAGCACGGGTCACCCAAGTGTGGATGATATGGCTGGATCTTTGCTCACTAGTGTTATGAAGTAGATGCATTTTGCGTGAGGAAGGATGTGAAACTCTTCATTATATATTTATTTTGAGCTTCAATAGCAGTTGTGACTATCTGGCTGGAAATCAAGCTTGCTGCCAGATTTGGGAGATTCTGGAGGCAGGAGGAAGGAAATGAGTGTCTGATAGGGGCAGTAGCAGTCAGGAAGAGGTAGATTGGTGCTGGATATCAACACCTGACTTTATTGACCTATATTAACTGCCTTACTGTTGTCCAGCCAGCAAAGGTGGTTAATATCAGAATCAAAATCCGGTTTAATATCACTGGCATATGTCATGAAACATGAAATTTAGAGGGATGAGAGGGGATCTGATTGAAACATATAGGATTATTAAGGGATTGGACACGCTGGAGGCAGGAAGCATGTTCCCGCTGATGGGTGAGTCCAGAGCCAGAGGCCACAGTTTAAGAATAAGGGGCAGGCCACTTAGAACAGAGTTGAGGAAAAACTTTTTCACCCAGAGAGTGGTGGATATGTGGAATGCTCTGCCCCAGAAGGCAGTGGAGGCCAAGTCTCTGGATGCTTTCAAGAAAGAGATGGATAGAGCTCTTAAAGATAGCGGAGTCAAGGGATGTGGGGATAAGGCAGGAACTGGATACTGATTGTGGATGATCAGCCATGATCACAGTGAACGGTGGTGCTGGCTTGAAGGGCCGAATGGCCTACTCCTGCACCTATTGTCTGTTGTCTATTGAAACATGTTGTTTTGTGGTAGCAGTACTTGGCAATATACAATATTAGAAAGTATAAATAACAATAAGAAGTCTAGATACAAAGATAAATAAGAAGTGCATAAAGAGAGGGAGAAATACTGAGAAAGTGTTCATGGGTTCATTGTCCATGTCATGCCCTGGTTCATATTTTTATTGTTATGCTGTTCTGTATTTCATTTTGTCAGCTCTGTGCAAGCTGCTTGTTTCCATATCTTTTACTATTATGTTGTATGTGCTGTTCTGTGAGAGCTCCTTGTTTCAGCTTATGTTTGGGTTATTGTTGAAGATAAAAGATGAGGAGAAACGTGTGCCATCCATGGTCGAATTGAATCAGAATCAGAATCATGTTTATTATCACCGGCATATCAAAAGCCGGGGATTTTGAGGCCTTCCCTCCGAAAGTTTCCCCACCGCGCAGTAACGACAGCAGCGAACGAGTGTTTCAGAAATTTTTTCAGATGTTCCTCTGTACTTTCACGTCCCTCTCCATCAAATCAGAATTATCCACGGCCCTTATTCAACGGATACAATATCATTTTTCACCGGAGGGCTGTGCTGCTTCTCTCTCCTCCCGCCGTTTAGTTAAGATTCATAAATATAATTCCTTTAATCATATGCAGTGTGCTGTCTGTTATTACGTGGCATTAATTTGTACCAGGGTAGCGAATGACACAGCATCCAGACAAACCGGGGTTTGGGGTGGGATGAAACATGCTTCAATCTCACAAGTTTGGCAGTGCCAGAAGTTGTCTTCCCTAGACTTACACAGCGAAGAAAACTAGAAATTTGTTGGTGGAGTGAAAAAAGCAGTCCCTGAATCAATGAGTGTGTGTTTTTATGCTCATGTACCTCCTCCTTTATGGTAGCAATGAGAAGAGAGTATGTCCTGTGTGATGGGGGTCCTTAACGACAGATGCTGCCTTTTTGAGGCATCACCTTTCGAAGATGTCCTGGATGCTGGGGAGGCTGAGTTTACAGCTTTGTGCAGCTTATTTCGATCCTCTGCAGTGGCCCCTCTACACCAGACATCCAACTGGAATGTTCTCGACGATACATCTGTTCAAGTGTCTTTGGTGATACACCAATTCTCTTCAATATAGCCACTGTCATACATGCTTTATAATAAGTTGGGCCCAAGGTAGATCCTCAGAGATGCTGACACCCAGGAACTTGAAACTGTTCACCCTTTTGCACTTGGTGGGGATTGGTGTGAGCTCCCTTTCCTTACCTCTCCTGAACTGTTGATGTGATGACACTTGTGCTTAACTCTTGCCAGCTTCAGTTAGTATCAAGGCTACAGCCCAAAAGTTAATGCAGTATGCACTCTGGATCAAATGAGGATGAGAAGGAGCAGTCCCAGTTACGTGAGAATTGTTCAAAAAAAGTTACTGTATGTCACACACTAGTATTCTATGCAAAACCTTCCAACTTTCAAACTCTTTGTTATCTCCTTAACCTCTTACATAACAATGTTTACACTGTAATTCTATATTTTAATGGTAAACAGTATTAATATAAACTACATCAAATGTAAGCTACCCGAGTGACCATTCACCATCCCATCCCAGGAAGTATCACATCTCTGAAGAGGATGTTGCTGTTATACAGCTCGGAACTGCTGCTCTTACCTGCAAAAATAACCGTAAGACATGGGAGCAGAATTAAACCATCTGGCCCATCAAGCCTGCTCTACCATTCCATCATAGAAACATAGAAACATAGAAAATAGGTGCAGGGGTAAGCCATTCGGCCTTTCGAGCCTGCACCGCCATTTATTATGATCATGGCTGATCATCCAACTCAGAACCCTGCCCCAGCCTTCCCTCCATACCCCCTGATCCCCCTAGCCACAAGGGCCATATCTAACTCCCTCTTAAATATAGCCAATGAACTGGCCTCAACTGTTTCCTGTGGCAGAGAATTCCACAGATTCACCACTCTCTGTGTGAAGAAGTTTTTCCTAATCTCGGTCC
Organism: Mobula birostris; assembly: GCF_030028105.1. NCBI lineage: Eukaryota > Metazoa > Chordata > Chondrichthyes > Myliobatiformes > Myliobatidae > Mobula > Mobula birostris. Next base: position 125,706,714 of record NC_092372.1, on the reverse strand, counting down.
TAAAAGGCTTCCCCTTTATCCTCAAACTGTGACCCCTCGTTCTGGACTTCCCCAAAATCGGGAACAATCTTCCTGCATCTAGCCTGTCCAATCCCTTTAGGATTTTATACGTTTCAATCAAATCCCCCCTCAATCTTCTAAATTCCAACGAGTACAAGCCCAGTTCATCCAGTCTTTCTTCATATGAAAGTCCTGCCATCCCAGGAATCAATCTGGTGAACCTTCTTTGTACTCCCTCTATGGCAAGGATGTCTTTCCTCAGATTAGGGGACCAAAACTGCACACAATACTCCAGGTGTGGTCTCACCAAGGCCTTGTACAACTGCAGTAGTACCTCCCTGCTCCTGTACTCGAATCCTCTCGCTATAAATGCCAGCATACCATTCGCCTTTTTCACCACCTGCTGTACCTGCATGCCCACTTTCAATGACTGGTGTATAATGACACCCAGGTCTCGTTGCACCTCCCCTTTTCCTAATCGGCCACCATTCAGATAATAATCTGTTTTCCTATTTTTGCCACCAAAGTGGATAACTTCACATTTATCCACATTAAATTGCATCTGCCATGAATTTGCCCACTCACCCAACCTATCCAAGTCACCTTGCATCCTCTTAGCATCCTCCTCACAGCTAACACTGCCACCCAGCTTCGTGTCATCCGCAAACTTGGAGATGCTGGTACAATTTTCCAGGACGATTCACCTGAAAAAGACACATTTTAACAATGTACATGGAACATACAGCAGTACAGTACCGCACAGGCCATTTGGCCTTCTATATTGTGTCTATCTTGTTGCCAAGTTATACCAAATGTCCTCCTCGTGTGTAACATCCATATCCTTCAATTCCCTGTATGCTCATGTGCCTATCTACAACCTCTTCAACTCCACTACTGCCTCTGGTAACCCATTTCAGGCACCTACAACTCTACATGAAAGACTTGCCCCTCACATCATGTTTAAATGATTCCCTCCTCTCTCCACAAAGTGAACTCTCCACATTCTATTTCTGGAGCCCCTCTTGGATTCCCTGAAGAAATTACACCCCATCCCCATCTAAGCTTCCTGTATTAAGGAAGTTCCAATCAATCCAGTTTCAAGTTTTTGGGGATGGACCTCACCGAGGAGCTTTCTTGGTCTATCAACACAATCTCGATAGTAGGGAAGGACAATAGCAACAATACTATCTGGGATGATAAAGGAGAGCTAATCTGCCGCAAAAATTGCTGGCCAACTTTTATTGACGTGTGGTAGAGAGCTTACTGACACACAAGATGATGGTGTGGTACCAGCTGCAGCAAGGCAGATCACAAAGCACTCCAAAGGATGATTAGGACGGCTCAGGACATCACTGGGACTCAACGAATGGACCTAGAGACAATCTACAACCCTTGATACCTAAGGTGCAATTGTAACATCATTAAGGACCTATCCCATAATGGACACTGTCTGTTCAATCTCCTGCCATCTGGGTGGAGATGCCAAAACATCTTAGCCAAGACAGTAAGACTGAAAAACAACTTCTTCCCGAGGACTGTTGTGCACCTGAATACTGCTACACCACGGCTTGTCAATGGCCTTTCAGTGTTATGGACCATCAAAGTCACATGTTGCATGTAAATATGGGATTTTTAAAAATTAAACTGTTCCACATGTATTGCAAATATCTGTTTTGCACGGACTGGAGAAGCACTGCAAACTTGTTGTCTTGAGCAATGATAACAAAGTCCTGCTCTATTCTACCAAGCAAGTTAAACCTCTCCACTATAACAACCCTGGTGTCTGTGCATCTTTCCATGACCTGAGTGCATAACTGTCCTGCCAACTTTCAGTGGCTATTGATGCGGGGCAGGGGAAGGTGTGGGCGTTTATAGTTTAATCCCATCAGAGTACTTGCAGCTATCTTATTTCTGAGCTCCACAAAACCTATCGCCGGGTGACTATCCCAGTATGTCCTCCCTGGGTACTGCTGTGACATTCTCCCTTCTCAATAGTGCAACCTTTCCACCTCTTTCACCCTTCACCCCCTCCCCTCCCCCACCTGACACACCTAGAACAAAGAAAGCCAAGAATGTTGAATGGCCAGTCTTATCCTTCAAACAACCAGGTCCCTGTAATGTTAGCAACATTATAATTCCAGGAACCCGTCCACTCATGCTTACCTCCTCACCCGTTACACATCTAGCATTGAAGTAAACACATTTTAGCTCAACATACCCAATGTTGATTGACTTAGCCCTCACTGTCCTTCCTCGCAATCTTACTTTCATGCCCTAAAACCTACCACCTGTCACCCCGCTGTTGTAGCCCTCACTCTCTTGCCACTCTAATTTAAGCCCTCCCGAGTAGCACTAGCAAACCGGCTGGCCAGAATGTTGATTCCCCTCCAGTTCAGATGGTAGCCGTCTTGTTTGCACTGGTCCCACCTGCCCTGAAAGAGATCCATAAATCTGAAGCCTTCCCTCCTGCATCCGTTCTTTAGCCACGCTTTGAACTCAGAATCCAAATCAGGTTTGATATCCAGTGATGAAATTTGTTAACTGTGCAGCATCAGTACAATGGAATATGTGATAATATAGAAAAATAACACTGTGAATTACACTAACTATATATATATGTTAAATTAAATAAGTAGTGCAAAAATGGAAGTAAAAAAAAGTAGTGAGGTAGTGTTCATGGATTCAAAGTCCATTCAGAAATCAGATGGCCAAGGGGAAGAGGCTCTTCCTGAATCACTAAGTGTGTGCCTTGAGGATTCGACACCTTCCTCCTGACGGTAACAATGAGAAGAAAGCATGTACTAGGTGGGGGGGGGGGTCCTTAGAGATGGACACTACCTTTTTGAGGCACCACTCCTTGAAGATGCCTCAGATACTACGGAGGCCAGTGCCCATGATGGAGCAGACTAATTTTACAACTCTCCGCAGCTTACTTCGATCCTGTGCACTGGCCTCCTCCTGCCCACCCCCCACCCCCCCAAGTTAGAATGCTCTCTACAGCACACCTGTAGAAATTTGCGAGTGGCACACGTCATGAAGGACGGCAGTATCTGAACAGAAAGGCAGTGAGCTTGTTGGGAAAATGGAAGAAATATTTTAGCATGAGGAAGCTCCACCATATACAGTAAATCATTAGGAAGAGAAGGGGTTCACAGATCGGATAAAGTAAAGGTGCAGAAAATCAAAAGGATGAAGAAAATAGGTCTTTTTTAACGAAGAGAATAGGGCAAGTGATAATTATTTTTAAAAGGGTCAGCACGTGAAGGTGGTTGGTGTTAAACAATGTAGGGTCAAGGAGGTGTAGAAGAACACCCATGTGAAACAGATAATAAAGGTGTCCATCAACCCAAATCAAAGAGATAGAGAAATAAATGAGAAATATCGAGTAAGAACTCTTCAGGAGGGGTAAAGGGACACTGGAGCACTGGAAAATAGTTATCAGTCATTAGAAACTTCTGGCATATGATTTTGGTCTAGCCAAGTTAAGTGTGCGTATGGGTGGTGTTGGTGCAAAAAGGTAGCATGAGACCAGAATATTTTATAGCCGGAGTCCTGAGAACAGGTGAGGTAAATGCAAATCTCAGTCAGTAAAACTCTTAGGTCATAAAACATGAAACTGTCAAAAGAAATGCTCCAGGGAGATTATCATCTGGGACTTTGCTCTGTTCTTTTCTTCATGCCATTACTGCTATGACATCAGTGGTAGGAATGTCTTCACTTTGTCACGCCTCTTAGACTTGTCCATTAGGAGGATTTACATTAGTTAATGTGGATAACAAAGCACATGGCAAATTCTCACAACTGTAATTACATGAGTCATTATATATTTTGTTTTATGGCAGTATTCAACGTCATAATTCCCTCCAGACTTGACAAGAAGCTCAGAGATCCCGGCCTTGACCCTACCTTGTGCAGCTGGATCCTGGACTTCCTGTCAGATCACCTCCACCCCTCTGACTCTCAACACAAGAGCCCCTCTGGGCTGTGTACTAAATCCCCTCCTTTACTCCCTGTATACCCATGACTGTGTCGCCACCCGCAGCTCCAATCTGTTGATTAAATTCGCCAATGACACTATATTGATTGGTTTAATCTCAAGCAATAATGAGGTGGCCTACAGGGAAGAAGTCATCTCTCTAACACAGTGGTGTCAAGAAAACAACCTCTCCCTCAATGTCACAAAAACAAAGGAGCTGCTTGTGGATTACAGGAGGAATGGAGATGGGCTAACCCCTATTAACATCAATGGATCTGGGGTTGAGAGGGTAAACAGTTTTAAGTTCCTCGGCATCCACATCACTGAGGATCTCACATGGTCTGTACACACAAGCTGTGTGATGAAAAAGACACAACAACACCTCTTTCACCTCAGATGCTTGAGGAGGTTTGGTATGGGCCCCCAAATTCTAAGAGCTTTCGACAGGGGCACAATTGAGAGCATCCTGAATGGCTGCATCACTGCCTGGTATGGGAACTGTACCTCCCTTAATCACAGGACTCTGCAGAGAGTGGTGCGGACAGCCCAGCACATCTGTAGTTGTGAACCTCCCATTATTCAAGACATTTGCAAAGACAGGTGTGAGAAAAGGGCCAAAAGGATCATTGGGGACCCGAGTCACCCCAACCACAATCTATTCCTGCTGCTACCACCTGGGAAACGGTACCGCAGCATAAAAGCTAGGACCAACAGGCTCCGGGACAGCTTCTTCCACCAGGCCATTAGATTGACTAACTCATGCTGATATGAGTGTATTTGTACATTACATTGGCTGTTTTAGTTATTATAAATTACTATGATTGCACATTGCACATTTAGACAGAGACATAAAGATTTTTACTCCTCATGTATGTGAAGGATGTAAGAAATAAAGTCAATTCAATTCAGTTTCGTTTGAGAGAGATATGTCAGCCGGTAAGCTTTTTACTCTCTTTGAAAAGCCTGCCTAACTTCTACAGAATTCATATGGACCCCCATCACCCAGGACCTGCTCTGTTCTCATTGGTGCAATTTTACATCAGGAATGAGGTACAGAAGCCTGAAGACACACACTCAATGATTCAGGAACAACTTCTTCCCCTCTGCCATCAGATTTCTGAATGGACATTGAACACATAAACACTACCTCACTACTTTGTTTTTAATTTTTACTTTTTGCACTACTTATTAAACTATTTTTTAATATTTACAGTGGCATGCAAAAGTTTGAGCACCCTGGTCAAAATTTCTGTTACTGTGAATAGTTAAGTGAGTAAAAGTTGAACTGATCTCCAAAAGGCATAAAGTTAAAGATGAAACATTCTTTCCAACATTTTAAGCAAGATTAGTGTATTATTTTTGTTTTGTACAATTTTGGAGTGAAAAAAAGGAAAGGAGCACTATGCAAAAGTTTGGGCACCCCAAGAAATTTGAGCTCTCAGATAACTTTTACCAAGGTCTCAGACCTTAAATAGCTTGTTAGGGCTATGGCTTGTTCACAGTCATCGTTAGGAAAGGCCAGGTGATGCAAATTTCAAAGCTTTATAAATACCCTGACTCCTCAAAGCTTGTCCCAACAATCAGCAGCCATGGGCTCCTCTAAGCAGCTGCCTAGCACTCTGAAAATTAAAATAAATGATGCCCACAAAGCAGGAGAAGGCTATAAGAAGCTAGCAAAGCATTTTTAGGTAGCTGTTTCCTCAGCTCATAATGTAATTAAGAAATGGCAGTTAACATGAATGGCAGAGGTCAAGTTGAGGTTTGGGAGACCAAGAAAACATCTCAAAAGAACTACTCATAGGATTGCTAGAAAGGCAAATCAAAACCCCAGTTTGACTGCAAGAGACCTTCAGGAAAGTTTAGCAGACTCTGGAGTGGCGGTGCACTGTTCTACTGTGCAGTGACACCTGCACAAATATGACCTTCATGGAAGAGTCATCAGAAGAAAACCTTTCCTGCGTCCCCACCACAAAATTCAGCGCCAGAATTTCGCAAAGGAACATCTAAACAAGCCTGATGCATTCTGGAAACAAGTCCTGTGGACTGATGAAGTTAAAATAGAGCCTTTTGACTGCAATGTTTGGAGAAAGAAGGGTGCAGAATTTCATGAAATTCTTTTATATATATAAAAGTATGGGCACCCCGGTCAAAATTTCTGTTACTGTGAATAGCTAAACGAGTAAAAGATGACCTGATTTCCAAAAGGCATAAAGTTATACATATTGTCCCAGATTCAGGAGAGTGATAACCTGAATGGTGCAATGGCATAGCAGGTAGTGCTGCTGCCTCCGAGCTCCAGCACCCTGTGTTTGATCCTGACCTTCACTGGTCTTGGACTTCATGGTTGCTTCTGTTTCTCCTCATACACCAACGACAGAACCAGAATCAGATTTATTGTCACTGACTTATACAATGTGAAATTTGTCTTCTGGCAGCAGGACATTGCAACCTCATGTTTATTTTTTTTAAATTTATTTAGAAATATAGTGTGGATAAGGCCATTCTGGCCCTTCAGATCTACCCCGCCCCATCAACCCCTGAATTGAGTCTAGACTAATCACAGAGCAATTTTACACCTACTAACTGGTACATCTTTGGAGTATAGGAGGAAACCAGAGCACCCGGTGAAAACACATGCATTCCATAGTGTCAACATTTAAACTCCTTACAGAAGATGCCAGTATTGAACTCTGATGCCCCAAGCTGTAACAGCATTGTGCTAACCACTACGCGAAAAAAATAAGTAAGTGAATAGTGCAAAAATAAAAAGAAATGAAAAATGAATGTTGATGGGTTTATTGGCCATTCAGATCTCTGATGGCAGAGAGGTTCAAGTTGTTCCTAACCTGCTGAATGTGGGTCTTCGGGCTTCTGCACCTCTTCCCCAGTGGTAGTGATAAGAAGAAGCCACGTTCTAGATGGCGAACGCCAGTCCCTGTGGCACACCACTGGTCACCGGCCTCCCATATGGAAAGCAACCCTCTGACTCCTTCCACCAAGCCAATTTGGTGTCCACACATCAGCTCACACTTGATCCTGCCCGATCTAATGTGCGATCTCATTAAAAGCCTTGAAAGCGTCCATGTAGACAACACCCCCTCAAAAAACTCTATTAAATTTGTGTGACACAGTTGTCCAGGCAAAAAACATGCCTACGGAATCTCCTCCAGTAACTTTCCCACCTCACCAGCCTGTAGTTCTCTGATTTGTCCTTGCAGTCCTTTTCAAATAAAGGCACAACACTAGCCACTCTCCAATCTTTACTACCTCACCCATAGCTAAAGATGATAAAAATATCTCTGCCAGCGTCCCTACAATTTATTCTAGAGCTTTGCATGCTGTCGCTCTATGAGACATTGGCACTTGGCATAGACATGAGGCATAGACAGAACTTGGAATATGATGAGCAGTTTTGAGCCCCTTATCTTAGAAAGGATATGCTGGCATTGGACAGGGTCATTGGAGAGGCAAATGATCCTAGGAATAAAAGAGTTAATGTATGAAGAGTATTGGTGGCTCTTGGTCTGTACTTTTTGGAGCTAAGAAGAATGAGAGGGATCTCCTTGAAACCTGCTGACCATTGAAAGGCCTTGATAGAGTGGATGTGGAGAGGATGTTTCATATAATGGCTGAGTCTGGGGCCAGGAAGAACAACCTCAGAAGACAAGGACATCCCTTTAAAAGGTGGAAGTTGGAATTTATTGCAGACAAGTGTGAGGTGTTGTACTTTGGGAGGACCAGCCAAGGTAGGTCTTACACAGTAAATGGTAAGGTACTGAAGAGTACGGTTCTACAAAAGGATCTGGGAATACAGATCCATAGTTTATTGACAGTAATGTCAAAGGTAGATAGGATCATAAAGAAAGCTTTTGGCACATTGACCTTTATAGATCAAAGTATTGAGTACAGGAGTTGGTATGTTACATTTAAATTGCACAAAAAGTTGGCGAGGCTTAATTTGAAGTATTTTGTGTAGTTTTGGTCACCTACCTACAGGAAAAATATCAATAAGATTGAAAGACTACAGAGGAAATTTACAAGGATGTTGCTGGAACTGGAGAATCTGAATTACAGTATAAGGAAAGATTGAAGAAGTTAGAAGTTTAGATCTTAGAACGTAAGAGATTGAGGGGAGATTTTATAGAGGTATACAAAATTATGAGGGGTATAGATAGGGTAAATGCAAGCAGGCTTCTTCCACAAAGTTTGGTGAGATTACAACATGTCGTCATTGGTGAAGGGTGATAGGTGAAATCTTAAGGGTAACATGAGGGGAAACTTCTTCACTCAGAGGATGGTGAGAGTGTGGAACAAGCTGTCAGTGCAAGTGGGAATGTGATTTTGATTTCAACGTTTAAGACAGTTTTAGATTGGTAAGTGGATGGGAGGAGTATGGAGAGCAATGTCTGGGTGCAGGTCAATGGGACTAAGCAGTTTAAATGGGTTGGCATGGACTAGATGGGCTGAAGGGCCTGTTACTGTACTGTAATTTCCTATGACTCTGTAATCTAACAGAGATAAGAAGGAACTTCTTTAGCCAAAGGGTGGTGAATTAATTGCCACAGACAGGTGTGAAAGCCAAGTTATTGGGTATATTTAAAGTAGAAGTCGATAGGTTTTTGATTAGTAAGGGCATCAAATGTTATGGGCAGAAGAAGAATAGGTTTGTCAGGGATAATAAGTCAGGGATAAAAAGGAGGGAGAGAGAAACCAGGGAATTATAGACCGGTTAACCTAACGTCGGTGGTGGAGAAACTGCTGGAGTCAGTTATCAAAGATGTGATAACAGCACATTTGGAAAGCGGTGAAATCATCGGACAAAGTCAGCATGGATTTGTGAAAGGAAAATCATGTCTGACGAATCTCATAGAATTTTTTGAGGATGTAACTAGTAGAGTGGAAGGGGAGAACCAGTGGATGTGGTATATTTGGATTTTCAAAAGGCTTTTGACAAGGTCCCACACAGGAGATTAGCGTGCAAACTTAAAGCACACGGTATTGCGGGTAAAGTATTGATGTGGATAGAGAATTGGTTAGCAGACAGGAAGCAAAGAGTGGGAATAAACAGGACCTTTTCAGAATGGCAGGCAGTGACTAGTGGGGTACCGCAAGGCTCAGTGCTGGGACCCCAGTTGTTTACAATATATATTAATGACTTGGATGAGGGAATTAAATGCAGCACTACCAAGTTTGCGGATGACACGAAGCTGGGCGGCAATGTCAGCTGTGAGGAGGATGCTAAGAGGATGCAGGGTGACTTGGATAGGTTGGGTGAGTAGGCAAATTCATGGCAGATGCAATTTAATGTGGATAAATGTGAAGTTATCCACTTTGGTGGCAAAAATAGGAAAACAGATTATTATCTGAATGGTGGCCGATTAGGAAAAGGGGAGGTGCAACGAGACCTGGGTGTCATTATACACCAGTCATTGAAAGTGGGCATGCAGGTACAGCAGGCGGTGAAAAAGGCGAATGGTATGCTGGCATTTATAGCGAGAGGATTCGAGTACAGGAGCAGGGAGGTACTACTGCAGTTGTACAAGGCCTTGGTGAGACCACACCTGGAGTATTGTGTGCAGTTTTGGTCCCCTAATCTGAGGAAAGACATCCTTGCCATAGAGGGAGTACAAAGAAGGTTCACCAGATTGATTCCTGGGATGGCAGGACTTTCATATGAAGAAAGACTGGATGAACTGGGCTTGTACTCGTTGGAATTTAGAAGATTGAGGGGGGATTTGATTGAAACGTATAAAATCCTAAAGGGATTGGACAGGCTAGATGCAGGAAGATTGTTCCCGATTTTGGGGAAGTCCAGAACGAGGGGTCACAGTTTGAGGATAAAGGGGAAGCCTTTTAGGACCGAGATTAGGAAAAACTTCTTCACACAGAGAGTGGTGAATCTGTGGAATTCTCTGCCACAGGAAACAGTTGAGGCCAGTTCATTGGCTATATTTAAGAGGGAGTTAGATATGGCCCTTGTGGCTAGGGGGATCAGGGGGTATGGAGGGAAGGCTGGGGCAGGGTTCTGAGTTGGATGATCAGCCATGATCATAATAAATGGCGGTGCAGGCTCGAAAGGCCGAATGGCTTACCCCTGCACCTATTTTCTATGTTTCTATGTTTCTATGATGGAATGGTAGAGCAGGCTTGATGGGCCAGATGGTTTAATTCTGCTCCCATGTCTTACGGTTATTTTTGCAGGTAAGAGCAGCAGTTCCGAGCTGTATAACAGCAACATCCTCTTCAGAGATGTGATACTTCCTGGGATGGGATGGTGAATGGTCACTCGGGTAGCTTACATTTGATGTAGTTTATATTAATACTGTTTACCATTAAAATATAGAATTACAGTGTAAACATTGTTATGTAAGAGGTTAAGGAGATAACAAAGAGTTTGAAAGTTGGAAGGTTTTGCATAGAATACTAGTGTGTGACATACAGTAACTTTTTTTGAACAATTCTCACGTAACTGGGACTGCTCCTTCTCATCCTCATTTGATCCAGAGTGCATACTGCATTAACTTTTGGGCTGTAGCCTTGATACTAACTGAAGCTGGCAAGAGTTAAGCACAAGTGTCATCACATCAACAGTTCAGGAGAGGTAAGGAAAGGGAGCTCACACCAATCCCCACCAAGTGCAAAAGGGTGAACAGTTTCAAGTTCCTGGGTGTCAGCATCTCTGAGGATCTACCTTGGGCCCAACTTATTATAAAGCATGTATGACAGTGGCTATATTGAAGAGAATTGGTGTATCACCAAAGACACTTGAACAGATGTATCGTCGAGAACATTCCAGTTGGATGTCTGGTGTAGAGGGGCCACTGCAGAGGATCGAAATAAGCTGCACAAAGCTGTAAACTCAGCCTCCCCAGCATCCAGGACATCTTCGAAAGGTGATGCCTCAAAAAGGCAGCATCTGTCGTTAAGGACCCCCATCACACAGGACATACTCTCTTCTCATTGCTACCATAAAGGAGGAGGTACATGAGCATAAAAACACACACTCATTGATTCAGGGACTGCTTTTTTCACTCCACCAACAAATTTCTAGTTTTCTTCGCTGTGTAAGTCTAGGGAAGACAACTTCTGGCACTGCCAAACTTGTGAGATTGAAGCATGTTTCATCCCACCCCAAACCCCGGTTTGTCTGGATGCTGTGTCATTCGCTACCCTGGTACAAATTAATGCCACGTAATAACAGACAGCACACTGCATATGATTAAAGGAATTATATTTATGAATCTTAACTAAACGGCGGGAGGAGAGAGAAGCAGCACAGCCCTCCGGTGAAAAATGATATTGTATCCGTTGAATAAGGGCCGTGGATAATTCTGATTTGATGGAGAGGGACGTGAAAGTACAGAGGAACATCTGAAAAAATTTCTGAAACACTCGTTCGCTGCTGTCGTTATTGCGCGGTGGGGAAACTTTCGGAGGGAAGGCCTCAAAATCCCCGGCTTTTGATATGCCGGTGATAATAAACATGATTCTGATTCTGATTCAATTCGACCATGGATGGCACACGTTTCTCCTCATCTTTTATCTTCAACAATAACCCAAACATAAGCTGAAACAAGGAGCTCTCACAGAACAGCACATACAACATAATAGTAAAAGATATGGAAACAAGCAGCTTGCACAGAGCTGACAAAATGAAATACAGAACAGCATAACAATAAAAATGGAGGGAAGGCTGGGGCGGGGTTCTGAGTTGGATGATCAGCCATGATCATAATAAATGGCGGTGCAGGCTCGAAGGGCTGAATGGCCTACTCCTGCACCTATTTTCTATGTTTCTATGTTTCTATGTTTCTATAATGGCTTATCTCATGTGTGTTTACCATTGTATGGACAATGACTCCATGTTTACAAACCGCGACTCCCTAAATTTAATTGTTAGCTCAAAAGAAGGAGAACTTGAATCCTTTGGTGATAATTAGGATTTCACAGGGAGACAGGCCGGATATTAATCTAAAGTTACGTAAACATTAAAAGCATTGTTGCCTGTTATGATGGCACATTAATGAAGTAGCCTGATTGCTGGGAAATAATTAGGTTTACTTGCTTTATTTTCCAAGCTTCATTTGTTATTAATAAAATGCAACATAAAACTAGGTCCACCTTGACCTTGCAAATTGTAGACCTATAAAACCAAAGCCAAAATCTCTCCTCTCTTCAAAAAAAAGAACAATAAAAGCACTTATTTCTATAAATGCATACCTTAGATGATTGCAAGCTCATGGAACATGAAACATTATCTCACAGTCAGTACTGCAGATGAGTTCGTAAAATGCCCTAAGGTAGATTACTGTGAATACTTCAGAAAGCTCCAACTCTATCTGGTATCGATGAAGCTTATTAAAAACTACCATTGTGTCCCAGAAGATAATTTAACTAACCCTGAGTTGGTTTAACAGGTCTACTCATTTGGACAAATATATAGCTTTCAATGTCTGGGTTCTTATTTGTAGATCAGATTAATATCCGCCCTGTCTACCTATGAAATCATAATTATCAAGAACAAGCCGAATTGCTTCTTCTAAGTTAACAATTAATTTTTATTAGGGTGTGTGATAGAAACTAAAGCATTTTATTAAGCTTAAGTAGCAGTATATTTGTTGTAATACTGCAGGCAATTTCACTGCTTTATGGTGTAACATGAAACATCAGATCAACACATACTGAAGCAAAGCTGTCTCTGCTTCTGATTGCTGAGTGCAGAGAATGTGCAAAGGCAGAGTTTTGAAGAGAAGGCTGGGATGCTGTCTGTAAAGCAGATAGTGTTACAGGGAGTAAAAGCAAGAAATGCTGGAGGTGGATCTGGCAGAGGGGAAAGGTTGATGACTTTCATATGAATTAGTTATCAACTTGGAAAGTTAAATCTGCTTCCAGCTTCATAGGAGCTATCTGAGCGGTTGTGCATTGCCAGGAATTTTTGGCCTTGACTTGGAGTGCCAGCTTCTACCGTATTTTAATTTTTCAGTTAGAGCTTTTGTTAAGATCAAGTGACTGAAAGGTGCTGCCGAAAATCATGGAGGGACTTAATGTGAAATCTTCTCCGGTGACAGAGGGATCAGAGACATAAAGTGAAGAAGTAGAAATGATACAAGAGAAAGAAACAAGAGAAAGAGTTAAGTTTGTTTGAGACTGTAGTGTATGTGCACATGAACTCTGTATGTATTTATTGAGATACTGCGCGTTTGGCCGTTCGAGCTGTGCCACCCGGCAATCCCCAGTATAACCTTACCCTAATCACAGGACTAGTTACAACAACCTACTAACCTACCAACTGCTATGTCTTTGGACTGTGGGAGGAAACCCACACAGTCATGGGGAGAATGTACAAACCTCTTACAGACAGCAGCCGGAATTGAACCCGCATCACTGGTACTGTAAAGTGTTACGCTAACCAATTCATTACTGAGGAGACCAACCCCTCCACCTCCTTTTCTTCTGGTGACTTCCCCCTTCCTTTCCAGTCCTGAAGTAGGGTTGAAACGTCGACTGTTTACTCATTTCCATAGATGTTGCCTGACCTGCTGAGTTCCTCCAGCATGTTTTGTGTGTTTCTCTGAATTGCCAGCATCAGCAGAATTTCTCTTGCTTGCTTTATTCTACCTTCTGTTTCTTTTCACCACATTGAGGTAATTATGAACGGCATTATCTGTTTAGATGGCAAGCAAAACAGAAGTGATACGTGACAAAAAAGAACCAATTCCACAACCAATAGTTTTGGTTGCAAAAGGCTAAAGGCTGATTTATACCTGTGTGTCAATTGTACGCCGTAGGTGTCGCGTACCCTACGTCATAGGGTGAGTGCACCTCCTCAAAAGTGTAACTCACGCGTCGCGGCGACGCAGATCGCAACAACTGATTGGTCTGCTTGGTAGCATCGCATTTCCTCATACGCATTTCCGGTTGCTTTTCTCTGCCATGTCTGTACACTGATGTGAAATAAATGGTTGGAGACGATGAACCAAATCGTCAAATCTACCTGCCGACATCCGAAAATATTTGAAATGCATTTCCTCGTCCATGTCTCTCACGAAGAAACTCAACACAGTGGCATAGAGACCCCACCGCCAACTAGCGTTTTGGTGGTGAATTGCAGAGCGATGCAGACACAACTATGCATGCTCGCTACGGCGAAGTATAAATCAGGCCTACGGCGTAAACCGTAGACACATGTATAAACCAGCCTTAATGCTTAATGCTTGGGTACCTCTTTGAATACTGTTTAAGACAGTTCCCTACAGTTGGTTAGGACATTATGTGAGAAAGCTTCACACATCAAAGTTGCTGGTGAACGCAGCAGGCCAGGCAGCATCTCTAGGAAGAGGTACAGTCGATGTTTCAGGCGTAAACACTTCATCAGGACGAACTGAAGGAAGAGTTAGTAAGAGATTTGAAAGTGGGAGGGGGAGGGGGAGATCCAAAATGATAGGAGAAGACAGGAGGGGGAGGGATGGAGCCAAGAGCTGGACAGGTGATTGGCAAAAGGGATACGAGAGGATCATGGGACAGGAGGCCCAGGGAGAAAGAAGAGAGGGAGGGGGGGAAAACCCAGAGGATGACAAGGGGTATAGTGAGAGGGACAGAGGGAGAAAAAGGAGAGAGAGAGAAAAAGAATGTGTGTATAAAAATAAATAATGGATGGGGTACGAGGAGGAGGTGGGGCAATAGCGGAAGTTTGAGAAGAAAGACTCCTGAGTTTGTCTGGAAGAATCTCTGCAGTAAAATTAGGCTTCTGCGTTGAGGAAAAGTTGGTGAGTGTGCTTACACTGAGCAGGGCCTAGCTAAGCCTTTGTTACTACAGAAGAGCCCAACTTTGATAAAGCATATGAGATTGCCTTTATTAGAATAGCTGAAGACATTCAGACTTGACTATTCTTTGCTACGTGGTGAGTAAGCATAGAACAGTATCACCTGTGGTGTCCCCCAGGGGTCAGAGTCAGGACCACTTCTTTACACAGTACACCTCAGCCGTCTGCATGACGGAATTGATGGCTTTGCAGCAGGGTTTACAGACAACACAGACATAGCTGGAGCTGCAGGTAGTGTTGAAGAAGCAGGGTGTCTGCAGAAAGACTTACACAGATTAGGAGAGAGGACGAAGATGGAATGCAGTGTAGGGAGTGTATGGTCACGCACTTTGGTAGAAGGAATAGAGGTGTAGACTGTTTTCTACACGGGGAGCAAATTCAGAAATCAGAAGTGCAATGGAACTTGGGAGTCCTCGTGCAGGTTAACTTGCAGGTTGAGTCGGAGGTAAAGAAGGTAAATATAATGTTATCATTCATTTCCAGAGGACTGGAATACAAAAGCAGGGGTGTGATGCTGAGGCTTTATAAGGTACTGGTCAGACTGCACTAGGAGTATTGTGAGTAGTTTTGAGCCCTTATCTAAGAAAAGATGTGCTGGCATTGGAGAGGGTCCAGAGGAGGTTCATGAGAACGATTCTGGAATTGAAAGGGTCAATGTATGAGGGGCACTTGATGGCTCTGGGCTTGTACTCACTGGAGTTTAGAAGAATGAGGAGGTGGAGGATAATCTCATTGAAACCTATCGAATATTGAGAGGAATAGAGTGGATGTGCAGAGGATGTTTCCCAGAGTAGGAGTGCCAAGGAGACGATGCATCCAGTCTGAGTTCCCAGTACTTCGAACAAGCATTACACAACAGAGTATCCCTTGAAGCATCCCTTTGGTTCCAAATGTCAGCTATCCGTCCTGGAACACCGGGTGTAACTTTGCAAACTGTGTCGTTCATTCTTCCAGCTTTAACTTTACCAGGTGACCTCATTGTCTTTACAATCCTGAGATGCGTTTTCTTGTGGACATACTCAATAAATCTGTGGAATAATAACCATAACAGAATCAATGAAAGACCACCTAACGCGGGCATTCAACCAGAGGGCTTCACCTTTTCCCAACCTTCAGCCATAAATTGAGCAGATTAACAGCAGAAGCTGCTGAGACACAAAATGGCAGCTTCTATTGTTTCTCTGGACTCCCGCCAATTCTCCTCAAAAGTCACAGCAAGGGATCGGAGGGAGCACTTCAGACCAGATTTAAGCTAGTGTTAGATTATCTCCAACAGCCTGCCAACTCTTGTGTCAGGAAAGGACAGAAATAATCATTTAGGGAGAATTTCTGTGAGTTAAAACATAGAACAAACATTAAAGGAACAGGCCCTAAGGCCCATGATATCTGTTCTAACCATGATGACAATTTAAATCGTGCATCTACCTGCACTTATCAAAATGACTCCTTTCCAGGCACCTGCTGACTTCCGTGTGAAACATTTGCCTTGTAAGCCTCCTTTATGTCTAAGGTGGTGAGGTGGACATACGTCCCGAAGGCTCTGCTTCCCTCCGCTAGCCAGGAAGTCACCTTTGGGCAAGGTGTGGCTCGTGCTTAGACCCCCTGATGAGGGTCACGTGAAGCCATGGTGGTGGATGGCTGGTTATACGGCCACTGATGCCATGCAGGCAGTCTCTGAAGAGTATGGAGAGTGGCTGGGATCGCCCATCTTGTGAAGACACTGCCCAGAAGAAGGCAATGGCAAGCCACTTTGCCAAGAACAGTCATGGTCATGGAAAGACCGTGATTGCCCATGTCATACATCACTGCACATAATTTATGTTAAACCAATATTATTCACCCCAGATTTCCATCTACCCACAGATTCTGCCACTCATCTGAGGTCAATGTGCAATGAGCAATGAACCCACCAACCAGCACGTCTTTAGTGTCTGAGAGGAAGCTCACATGGTCAGAGGAGAACATGTGAAAAACATGAGGGTGGGGAATAAGGATCGTACCCAGGTCGCCAGAGCAGCGAGGAAATGGCTTTACTTGCTGTGCCATTGTACCCCGAAGAGCGTGGCAGCCCTTGCCAGTAGAGGTGTGAGCTAATTATGTCCAATGTTATAGAAAGTGCCAAACCACTGAAGTCAGCAGCAACATCAGGTGCAATGTTGGTGATTTGTGATGTCCGACTTCTGTCGACTGAAATAATTCATGCTGCTGACAATGAGATTTTTAATATATTAGAATGACCAGTGGTGATCTCATAAAATATAAATTCACGCTCAGTATCTGCAAGACTCTTGGTAGTTCCGAGTTTGCCATTGAAGTATGGGACTGGTTCCAGAGCTCTGAAGGTCCTAAGCAGGACCTGGCAGCTGGGATGGATCGTCAGCGTAAAACCGAGTAATCAGATAGTAACAAGACAAACAGAAAATAGTCATGGCAAAGCTGAAAACAGAAGATCCAGAAGGAGAAGGAGAGTATTTCAAAAATGTCAGGCGTAGTTTGCAGTTTGGAATTTAATGAAAAGAAACTCATAAAATGGATGAACTCATAGTCAGTTGAGTTTACAAATTTGTATTGAAGTAAGTAGTTAAATAATTGCTTTCAGATGTAAACTAATAAGCACTTTGTAGAGGGGATGCAAGTGGAGTATAGTGTAGATAATGCAATGTTCAAGTTTGCTGACGACACCAGTGTTGCTGGCCGAATTGAAGATGGTGATGAATCAGCATACAGGAGGGAGGTTGAAAATCCAGCTCTCACTCAATGTCAGCAAGACCAAGGAGCTGATTATAGACTTCAGAGAAGGAAGCCAGAGGTCCAAGAGCCGCTCCTCATTGGGAGGTCAGAGGTGGACAGGGTCAGCAACTTTAAATTTATTGGTGTTATTATTTCAAAGGGCCTTTTCTAGGCCCAGAACGTAAATGAAATTACAAAGAAAGCATGTTAGTACAACTACTAGTAAGGACAAACCAAGGTAGAACATACAAGGTAAATGGTAGGGCACTGAGGAGTGCAGTAGAACAGAGGGATCTGGGATTACAGATACAAAATTCCCTAAAAGTGGCGTCACAGGTAGATAGGGTCGTAAAGAGAGCTTTTGGTACATTGGCCTTTATAAACCAAAGTATTGAATGTTGTGGTGAGTTTGTATAAGGCATTGGTGAGGCTGAATTTGGAGTATTTGTGTGCAGTTTTGGTCACCAAATTGCAAGAAGGATATTAATAAGGTTGAAAGAGTGCAGAGAAGGTTTACAAGGATTTTGCCAGGACTTGAGAAAGTGAGTTACAGAGAAAGGTTGAATAGGTTAGGACTTTATTCCCTGGAGTGTCAAAGAATGAGGGGATATTTGACAGAGGTATATAAAATTATGATGGGTATAGATAGAATGAATGCAAGCAGGCTTTTTCCACTGAGGCTAGGGGAGAAAAGAACCAGGGGACATGGGTTAAGGGTGAGGGGGGAAAAGTTTAAAGGGAACATTAGGGGGGGGGCTTCTTCACACAGAGAGTGGTGGGAGAGTGGTGGGAGTGTGGACTGAGCTGCCAGATGAAGTGGTAAATGCAGGCTCACTTTTAACATTTAAGAAAACCTTGGACAGGTACATGGATGAGAGGTGTATGGAGGGATATGGTCCAGAAGCAGGTCAGTGGGACTAGGCAGAAAAATGGTTCGGCACAGCTAAGAAGGGCCAAAAGGCCTGTTTCTGTGCTGTAATGTTCTATGGTTCTATGGTTCTACTTCCTTAGGAGTTTGTGGATATAGAGCATGCCATCTAAAACTTTGACAAACCTCCATAGATGTTTAGTGTAGAGTATATTGATTGGTTGCATCACAGCCTGGTATGGAAACACCAATACTTTTAGATATAGAATAGTACAGCACAGTACAGGCCCTTTGGCCCACAATGTTGTGCCGACCCTCAAACCCTGCCTCCCATATAACCTCCCACCTTAAATTCCTCCATATACCTGTCTAGTAGTCTCTTAAACTTCACTAGTGTATCTGCCTCCACCACTGACTCAGGCAGTGCATTCCACGCACCAACCACTCTCTGAGTAAAAAACCTTCCTCTAATATCCCCCTTGAACTTCCCACCCCTTATCTTAAAGCTATGTCCTCTTGTATTGAGCAGTGGTGCCCTGGGGAAGAGGCGCTGGCTATCCACTCTATCTATTCCTCTTAATATCTTGTACACCTCTATCATTTCTCCTCTTATCCTCCTTCTCTCCAAAGAGTAAAGCCCTAGCTCCCTTAATCTCTGATCATAATGCATACTCTCTAAACCAGGCAGCATCCTGGTAGATCTCCTCTGTACCCTTTCCAATGCTTCCACATCCTTCCTATAGTGAGGCGACCAGAACTGGACACAGTACTCCAAGTGTGGCCTAACCAGAGTTTTATAGAGCTGCATCATTACATCGCGACTCTTAAACTCTATCCCTCAACTTATGAAAGCTAACACCCCATAAGCTTTCTTAACTAACCTATCTACCTGTGAAGCAACTTTCAGTGATCAGTGGACATGTACCCCCAGATCCTTCTGCTCCTCCACACTACCAAGTATCCTGCCATTTACTTTGTACTCTGCTTTGGAGTTTGTCCTTCCAAAGTGTACCACCTCACACTTCTCCAGGTTGAACTCCATCTGCCGCTTCCCAGCCCACTTCTGCAACCTATCAATGTCTCTCTGCAATCTTCAACAATCCTCTACACTATCTACAACACCACCAACCTTTGCGTCGTCTGCAAACTTGCCATCCCACCCTTCTACCCCCACGTCCAGGTCGTTAATAAAAATCACGAAGAGTAGAGGCCCCAGAACAGATCCTTGTGGGACACCACTCGTCACAATCCTGCAATCTGAATGTACTCCCTTCACCACGACCCTCTGCCTTCTGCAGGCAAGCCAAATGGAAAATCCTACAAAAAGTAGTGGATACAACCCAGTCCATTAAGGGGTAAAGCCCTAACAACCATTGAGGACATCTACATGAAATGTTGTAGCTGCAAAGTAGCGTCCATCATCAAGAACCGTTGCCTAGGACAAGCTCTCTCCTCCCTGCTGCCATCTGGAAGAAGGCATAAGAGCCTCAGAATTTACATGTCCAGGTTCAGGAATAGTTATTACCCCTCAACCATCAGGCTTCTGAACCAGAGGGGATAACGTCACTCAACTTCTCTTGCCCCATCACTGACCTGTTCCCACAACCGATGAACTCACCTTCAAGGACTCTTTATTTCAAGCTTTTGTTATTTATTGTTTATTTATTTATTTTTTTCTCTTTTTATATTTGCACAGTTTGTTGATTTTTGCACACTACTTGTACACCCAGTTGGTGTGGTCAATCAGGTTGATTCTATTATAGTTACTGGACTTACTGAGTATGCCCATAAGTAAATAAATCTCAGGATTGTATATAGTAATATTGTTGTCATGGCGATCCCTTGAGGTCGAGGATGAAGGTCTTCATTCTGAAGAAGTGGCCCACAGAGCGAAGATGCCAGTGCGTGTATTTGTTTAACGTGTACTTGATGTTGCACTCCAAGAAGCACACGATACTGCACAAATCAACCAACTGATTCCAATGGCATGGAAACCACGACGATTGGAGCTGATGGATTTGTTGCAGCCTTCATCCACCTTCACAGCCGTTGAGTTCGAAGTACCTTCGTCCACCTGTTCCACCGTTGAGGTCTTGGTTGGATTGTTCTTTGTCAGGGATCTCACCCTTGACCTTACCGCCATGGGTGACCCTACCAGGAGTATAGCTCCAGACGGCATTGCTCTCGGGATCACAGGACCACACAAGCTTCTCCACCACGACAAGGTGACAATCCACGGAGAAGATAGTAATATATACTTTGATGATAAATTTACTTTGAACTTTGAACTCTGAGTTGTGCATTGTGACTTTAAAACTTGCCACCACAGTATCTGTTTTAAAGTCACAATACATAGATATAGTTTGTCAGCTAATATCATTTCTGTTTTGATATTTAAATGAGTTCCTGTCTTTATTAATGCTATCAACATCTGTCTTCAACGTCAACCCACACTGGATGATTCTGCAAAGAAACAACTTCAGTCTCAATTCAGTCCTTTTTCAGGCTTTGGGTCCAAGGTAGAAAAATACATTCAGCTAGTTCAGTGCTTACCAGCACTGAATTGACAGCGTTATTTGCAGATAGGAGAAAATGGAAATTGTCAGATGAGTGCAGCCAGAGATGGTTTTCTGAGGGAAAACTTTATAACAAAGGTCGTCTCATGAGGAGAAAGATGTAGAAACTTTAGAGAGGGTGCAGAGGAGATTTACCTGTATTAGAGAGCATATCTTATGAGAATTGGTTGTGTGAGCTAGGGCTTTTCTCTTTGGAGTGAAGGAGGATGAGAAATAACTTGATAGAAATGTACAAGCTAATGAGAAACATAGGTTGAGTGGACAGCCAGAGACTTTTTCTCAGGGCAGAAATGGCTAATTTGAGAAGGCAAAATTTTAGTGTGATTGGAATGAAGTAATTTTTCTAAGAACTAGCTTTTTGACACAGAAAGCGCAAGCACATGGAATAGACAAGCACAGGGGTGGTAGTAGAGACAGATACATTAGGGAGATTTAAGAAACTCTCAGAAAGGCACGTGATGAAAAAAAAACAGGAGGGCTATGTGGGAGAGCAACGTTGGATTGACCTTGGAGTAGGTTAAAAGGCTGGCACAACATTGTGTCCAAAGAGGCTGTACTCTATAGTGCTGTAGGTGCTATATTCCATCTATAATTGGTTTGAAAGTGTTTGCTAGTGTAACTGAGTGGCCCCAACTGGGTGATCATCCTTCACCAGCATGAAGTCATCTTTTATTGACAGAGTTTCTCACATGAAGAGAAGAGAGAAAAGACTTTCATCCGGACGTCATTGTGTATGTGCACAATCATATCTAAATTGGCCAGGCCCTGATAATAAACTTCACATGATTTGAATGCTTAATACTGCCTCATTGATCAAACATCAATTTAAAAGGGGCGAAAAGCTTAAATAAATTGCCTATGAAATGAACAAATATATGTTATTGTGGGTGAACCCGAGTGAAGCGATGCTGGAAATGAACTCCCTATTTACCAATGAGCTCATTCCATTCTCCGATCTCCACCCCTGTGTTTACTGTTAAGAGCAGGTCCAGTTACAGTAAATTGCGTGAATGAATTGACCTCTGGCACTTGTCCAGAAGCACCTGCTTGCCAAGTAATTAATCGCAGGTACATTCAGGTAACGTTGCCGGAGTGAGTCTCGGCCCATAGGGTCTATCATGGTTGACTTATTAACATCAGGAACACTGCACATCATCCTCTAGTTTAAGAAAATAGAAAGAAAAATATATATTATTCGCAATGAACCAAATTCAGAATTTATTTAGCAGGCTCCTTCACCACTTACCCAGTTAACATACACAGGAGGCAATATTAATCTAATTTACCGCCAAATCTATTCACAGGTCACTGGAAAGCCAGCTTCCCACAGACTGTATGAATATTATGGACATCAAAGGATAGTCAAACAGATCTAAAATTAGCACGACACCTGTTCCTGCCAGTTTTCCAATTGTACAGATTGTTAAGATATACCTGCCACTCTAATGTTAACAGAAATATTACAGATATGCCAAAAAAAAACCCATATCAGAGTTATTCGAAAGAGCACACAAGAAAAACAAGGGTTGCAAAAGTAAACCCAGTTTCTGTGAATGGAACATGGGAACAGGAGAAGCCAAGTGGATCTGAGTTTTCAAAGCCATTAAATATTGAAGTGGAAGTAGATTTTGCAGAGGAAGTGAAACTGGGGAAATGGTTTTTTGAGGAAGGTTATAAACAAAACTTCGAAGGGGAAAGAGTTGGTTCCTGAACTCTAACGTTCACCGAAGAAGAGTGGGCATCAGAGGTTCCCAACCATTTCTCTGCCAAGGACTCCTTACCATTAACCCAAGTGTCCAGGGACCCCCGTTTGGTAGGAATCAATCGTGTGGGTGGATAAATAAGATGAGAATGAATCCAATGTATCCTGTGTTCTGGAGACCCTTTCTCTGATGGGTAAGATTTATATAAATAATAATGATGTTGAATGCATTTCAGGTAGGTTTTTAATTATTTCTTTTTGTTTATAGTTGAGTTGAGTGGCAATATGCCCCAGTTTACACAGAGTACCAGAGCGTCCTTACTACTTACCTCTTCTCACCTGGCTAACACCTTCCCCTGGGCCCCCTCCTCCTTCACTTTCTCCTCTGGTCCACTCTCCACTCTCCTCTCCTATCAGATTCCTTCTTCTCCAGCCCTTTACCCTTCCTATCCCCCCGGCTTCACCATTCACTTTCCAGCCATTGCCCTTCCCTTCCCCCCACACCTTTTTACTCTTGGGTCTTCCCTCTTCCTTTCCAGTCCTGATAAAGGGTCTCAGCCTGAAATGACAACTGAGTTCCTCCAGCATTTTGTGGGTGTTGCTCTGGATTTGTGTCATCTGCAGACTTTCTGATGTTTATTCCTAACTACTTGATGGCAATATATTCATTCAAACTTTCAAATGTTTTGTATCTACCTTACTTCCAAACTACATATTCCTAGTAGAGTTATTCTTATCATACAACTATCTTGAGCATACAATGGGTGTCACTACATCATTTCTGACCACCAGAGAGAACCGAGTTAAAACAATGAAACAAAATCCACTCTGACCATGATGTTTGGTTTGTCTCTGCCAGACTATAAAAGTCTAAAACCAAAAGAAAAGTTCTCATGTTGTTAAAACATCTACAGTCTCCAGTGGAGCTGCAAACTTTAATTGGGAAAGAAGCACTCAGCAGTCTAAGCAGCATCGGTGGGGAAAGACACAACCCTGACCCTTCGAGTAAGGCACAGCCCTGACCCTTCGAGTAAGACACAGTCCTGACCTTTCGAGTAAGACACAGCCCTGACCCTTCGAGTAAGGGGCCTTCATCAAAGCTGGAATAAGGGAGAGGTCATGTGTGTTTTAAATAACCGAGAGGGAGAAGGTAGAAAGAACCGTAGGAATATAGGACACCAGGTTACAATTTTTCAAAGTTATCAAAGTAACAATTACTTTAAAAATACAGCAGTTGGAGAAAATAAGGCATGAATTGAAAGAGAATCTGTGGAGAGCGTGAAAAAAAACGGTCAGTGGCCTGAACTTGTTATATCTGGTATTAAATCCAGAGAGCTGTAACATCCACAAGGGACGGTGAGGTACTCATACCTGTGCACTCGCTGTTGTCCTGAAAGCAATGCACAAAGACAGAATGTGGCAGAGGGACAGAGAATTAAAGCAACAGGTGATTGGAAGCTCAGGATCCCCCTTCTGGCCTGAAAGAAGGTGCTGGGCAGAGTGGTCACCCAATCTGTATTTGGTTTCTCCAATAACGAGGAGGCTTCAGTTACAGGGCCCCTAAGCTGAAAGTTCTAGTGAATTGTTGTTTCAGCCAGAGGAACTGTTTATGTCCCCGGCTGGTGTAAAAGGAAGAGATCAAAGGACGGGAAGCTCCTTCCCCCACCTCCAGAATTCCTCATCCATCTTTCCCCTCCTTCCAGAGCCTTGCCATTTCTAGGTTTCCATTGCCTTTACTCACGCTGACCTAGTGGCCCCTCTCCTTCCCCTGAACTTGCTCACTAAATTTCATTGTTAACCCTAATAATCAGGATGGTGGCATTGTGGTTTGATGAACCACCCCACTCCAGGACTGAACTTCAGCTCTCAGGTGCCTCCTCATACCTCCCACTAGAGCATTACCCCACCATTGAACATCAGAATGTTCTCTCCCAGAATAATTACTGACCTCATTTCCTCTACAGCCTCCTGCCTCATAGTTCCCAGCTCATGAACAGCCTACTTCTACCTGCTGCCTAAGTTCTATAAACAGAACAGTCCTGGCAAGCCCATTGTTTCAGCTTGTTTTTCTCCCACAGAACTTGATTCCTTCTTCTTCAATTCAAAACTCCCTTCTCGCTTACATCTTTGACACCTCTGATGTCCTATTGCTGACAGTTTCCAGTCTCCTGGTAGTAACTGATTGAAAAAAAATCCCGCTCTCCCCTCTTCTTCTCT
Source organism: Mobula birostris (assembly GCF_030028105.1). Classification (NCBI taxonomy): domain Eukaryota; kingdom Metazoa; phylum Chordata; class Chondrichthyes; order Myliobatiformes; family Myliobatidae; genus Mobula; species Mobula birostris. Next base: position 125,681,822 of record NC_092372.1, on the reverse strand, counting down.
TCCCCCTTCTGGCATCTTATCTCTTCTCACCTGCCTATTGCTGCCCCCTGGATCCCCTCCTCTTTCCCTTTCTCTTGTGGTCCACTCTATTTTTTTTTATCAGATTCCTTCCTCTCCCACCCTTTATCTTTCCTACACATAGATTCACTTATCACCTTCTCACTGTCCTCCTTCCCCTCCCCCTACCCTTTTATTCTGATGTCTTCTCCCATCCTTTCCAGTCCTGAAGAAGGGTCTCGGCTTGAACCGTCAACTGTTTATTCACTTCCATTGGTGCCCAGTTCCTCCAGGGTTTTGTTTGTGTTGCTTTGGATTTCCAGCATCTGCAGAATTTCTCGGGCTACACATTGATTCACCTTCGCCATGATTGTACAATTCCTTTACACATCTGCTCTGCGTCAGACTGGTCTGAGCGCCCTTCACATCTTCCTTGAGCAGAAACCTAGGTAGTATCACTCCACCATACTCTCCTTCACCAGACTGAGCAACTACTTCTTCAGCTAAATCCACCTTCTCCAAGGGACATGCATAAATCTTATTGGGATACATGGAGCAATTCCTGTTTTTCAGGCCTATTGAGACCCACTCTTTTGTTTGCATCCTGCACTTACGCAGAATATTCAAAGAAGCTATCACCATGCTCACTATGGTTCACATCTGGCACTTCTCCTCCTCAACATCTCTCAATCATCTTAGCAGGTAGCTTAACAACCAATGTCCATTACAATCTCCAAACAAGAGAGCATCTGCAGATGCCGGAAACCCGAGCAACACACACAAAATGCTGGAGGAACTTGGTGAGCCAGGAGGCTTCTATGGAAAAATGTATAGTCCACATTTCAGGCCGAAACTCTTCGACTGTGCTTTTTTCCATTGATGCTGCCTGGCCTGCTGAGTTCCTCCAGCATTTTGTGTGGCTTACTCCATTACAACCCCGCTACCCCACTGAATCACGGAGCCAGCTGGACTACACTTTCTCACTTCCTGTCACCTACATTTCTCCATCTTCTTCATTTCTGTTTGGATAACATGACTTTCCACACCTGTACCTCCATAATGTCTTCTTATCTCCTTAACCCTGCTTTCTCTTCTACCACGCGTGCCACGGCTCTTTACAGCGTCTCTTCAATTTTATCCATTTCAGCAGCCACTCCCTCTGCTCATTGCTGGAGTAAGGACTGAGCTTACTCCACAATTGCTATCCATCCAAACTAGCCTCCACATTGAATGGATCACCTTCCATAATCTCACTACCTGCAACAAGTTCAAAACCATGTTTTGCCATGGCCCTCACAGTCCCCTGACCTAAACATCATCTAGAATCTGTGGATAGACCTCAAAGGAGCAGTGCATGCAAGACCGCCCAAGAATCTCACAGAACTAGAAGCCTTTTGCAAGGAAGAATGGGCAAAAATCCCCCAAACAAGAACTGAAAGACTCTTAACTGGCTACAAAAAGTGTTTACAAGCTGTGATACTTGTCAAAGGGGGTGTTACTAAGTACTGCCATGCAGAGTGCCCAAACTTTAGCTTTAGGCCCTTTTCCTTTTTTGTTATTTTGAAACAGTAAAAGATGGAAATAAAAAAGTTCTCTTGCTTAAAATATTAAAGAAATGTGTCATCTTTAACTTTATGCCTTTTGGAAATCAGGTCATCTTTTACTCTCTTAGCTCTTTCACAGTAACAGAAATTTTGACAAGGTGTGCCCAAACTTTTGCATGCCACTGTATATATATACCCATCCATAAACAACCCTGAGGTTCATTTTCTTGTAGGCATACTCAGTAAATCTATAGAATGACAACCATATCAGAATCAACTTGGGTGGTCTTTCATTGATGCAAATGCAAGAAAGAAATAATAACAATAAATAAAAAAACAATAAATACTACTTGAAAGTGAATCCATTGGTTGTGGGAGCATTTCAAAAATGGGAGAGGAGAAGTTATCCCCTCTGGTTCAAGACCCTGATGGTTGAGGGATAATAATTGTTCCTGAACCTGGTGGTGTGAGTCCTGAGGCTCCTGTGCCACCTCCCTGATGGCAGCACTGAGAAGAGAGCACGGCCTGGGTGGTGGGGGTTCCTGATGATGGATGCTGCTTTCCTGTGACAGAGTTTCATGTAGATGTGCTCAATGATTGGGTAGGCTTGACCACTACAAGATGATAAGAAGCGTTAATCGAGTGGACAGCCAGAGACTTTTTCCCAGGGTAGAAATGCCTAATACCACGGCGACATAGTTTTAAAGGAGTTGGATTGGGGGGGGGGGGTGCAGAATACCAGAGACAAGCTTTTGTACACGAAGAGTGGTGAGTGCATGGAACGCCTTGCCAGGGCTGGTGGTAGAGGCAGATACGTTAGGGACATTTTAAAAACTCTTAAATAGGCACATGATTAGAAAATGGAGAGCGATGTAGAAGGGAAGGTTTAGAGTTGGTTAAGGGGTTGACACAATATCATAAGTCGTAAGTGTGCTGCAATGTTCTATGTTCTCTGTTCTACTTGGCCCACTTTTATGAGCAATGACTTGAGGGTAAGTATTTGCCTACAGACCAGATCACTCACAGTTGATTTAAAAGAAATACCGCAGGCCTTTATAGTCAGCCATGTGTGACGGGGTCCTGAATTACCCCTATGAACTGCGCTTTTGAAAAGAGAGAGAGGTGTCCAACACAGACACCTTCTTAAAAGAGAGAGAGAGGCAAAAACAGCTCACAGTTTGTTTACACTTCTACAAAGACTCTAGCAGCTTCCAAGTTCTTACAGAGAGAGAGGGGAGGAGCTGCTTGATGGACAGTTGGTGTTCAGCACGGTGAGATAAATAGAAGGTCAGCTGTTAGACCTGGAGACACATGGTTTTGGACATTGAATGAGCTTTGTTGTGCCAACAGAAAAGTAAGTTTTGGAGGATCAATCAGGCAGATCGATCAGTGGCTCTCGCAGTGCGAAAAGGGAGTGACCGGTGGGGAGTTACTTGTGCATGCAACCCTCGCCTGGGTTGATAATTCCACCACAAAAGAACGGTCTCCTTTGTTGTGGTCACAATTGGTGACTTCTAAAGGATTTCGGAGGACAACGGGAAGATTGACGGTATCAGCTCACCTGAAGACTCAAATCTCTCCCTCTGTCTCTCTCTCCATCACTACTCAACTCAATACCACGAACTGAACTGAACTTTACACATCATCGTAAGACTGTATTCATTTACCCCTAGACCTGAAGAAGCTTTGTTTTCATATAGACCAGTGGTCTCCAACCACTGGGCCGCGGACCGGTGCCGGACTGCAAAGCATGTGCTACCAGGCCGCGAGGAAACGATATGAGTCAGCTGCACCTTTCCTCATTCCCTGTCATGCACTGTTGAACTTGAACATAGGGTTGCCAACTGTCCCATATTTGCCGGGACATCCCGTATATTGGGCTAAATTGGTTTGTCCTGTATTTCCCCCGCTAAGGTAGAGCGTTCCTATGAAACCTTTCGTGCTGAAATGGCGTGAAGCGAAGAAGCAATTACTATTAATTTATATGGGAAAAATTTTTGAGCGTTCCCAGAGCCAAAAAATAACCTAACATATCATACCAAATAACACATAAAACCGAAAATAAATAACATTAACATATAATAAAAGCAGGAATGATATGATAAGTACACAGCCTATAGAAAGTAGAAGTAATTTATGTGCAGTATAGTCGGGAAGATGAAGGCAAAACCGATTTGTGGGGGATAAAATTGGCACGTACGCGTATGCGCACCTCATATGCGCACGTCACCCATGCGCACACAGGTGTCCGTGCAAGACTTCATGGTCATAGTAGTCTTTCCAGGGGTAAAGTGTCCCTGGATTTGACTGCTACTTTTGTCCCTTATTTGGGAGTGAGAAAGTTGGCAACCCTAACTGTAAAAGACATGTTGAGGTGAGTTTAACCCTACTTGAACACCCCCTCCCTGGGTCAGCCGGTCCACAAGAGTATTGTCAATTTTAAACTGGTCCGTGGTGCAAAAAAGGTTGGGGACCCCTGATATAGACACTTACACATATCTAATCATTTCTAACCTGTTTGATATATCTGATTTTATATTACTGTATTGCGTAGTTACTAATAAATACCATTAGTTAATAGCAATACTGGACTCCAAAGTGCTTTCCATCTCTATTGGTTCTTCAACCAGTCATGGGGTACGTGACAAAATTGGGGCCAGCGTCCGTGATATGAACAAATTGTTTGGGGGACTTGTTTGAATTGATTGAGGAAAATCTCTTTTGATTTGGTGGTGTGGAAAAACAGCAGAAATGGATGTTAGGAAATTTCTGGCATTGCCAAACTCATGGCCTTGAAGAGAACTAAAAAGGATGAGTTGCGGAAAATTGTTGAGGAACTGGACGGTAAAGAAGGGTATGACTAAGATAGGAATTCAAAGAAAAATAGTTGAATATTGTATTTCGACCAAGCAATTTACTGAGGATGTGTTGAAAATGTTTGCTGAAGTTAAAGTACTTACTGAGGCTGAGCTCCAGCTTCAGCTGGAAAAATTAAAAATGGAGCATGAGTTGCAACTGAAACAGCTCAAGGCAGAAGAGGCAGAAAGACAGAGACAGTTCGAGAGGGAGATGTGGTAGCTGGGAGGTTCAGTGTCGGAAACGGCTGATTTTTACGACTTGAAAGAACTGGTTTTGATTGATGAATTTAAGAAGTGTGTACCTTATGATGTAAGGGCATACCTAGATGTAGAGGATGCTGACACCCTGCAGAGGTCTGCTAAGAAAGCAGACGAAGTTGTTTTGAGTTTACTCCAGATGAGGATTACCCAGAGAGTAGCTGGGAGGTTCGGGGTGACCTTGAATTTGTAACTGGAACAAGTGATGAAAGCCCAGAAGAGGCAGCTGTCCCAGCTGCCTATGTTCAGGTTGTTGAAGTACCTGTGGATTCATGGGGTACTGAACCTTGTGTTGAAGCTCAGTTAAGGTCTGAGGTGTCGGACTGTGTTAGATGGTTTTGGTTTGGTGAATAAGGGGTTAACCTTGGTACCAGTGGAAATTGAGAACTCTCAGTCACTTGTATTAGACAGTGTTTTAAAAGTTAGTAATGAGATTAAAATTGGTGAGGTAAGTTTTACTGGAGATATTGAAAATAGTGTTGTCTCTGGACTTTTGAATAAAGTACTTGTGAAGGTTGGATTGGTTTCGCGATCTTTGACCCTGCTTGCAGGACAAAGGCCTGCTGAGGAAGTATGTGCCACTCTGTTGAATTTTGCCAGGTTGAGGGGAAACTTAATCAGGTTATTCAAGTAGCACCACTTAAACCGATACCTGCTTTTGGTGAACCTTTTTCTAGGGTCATAGTGGATTGTGTTGGCCCATTGCCAAAGACAGCAGCTGGTCATCAGTATATGTTAACAACTATGTGTGCTTGTGTCTAGGTTCCCTGAAGCCGTGCCTCTCGGAAACATCCAGGCCTAGATGGTGGTAAAAGCATTCAGTAAGTTTTTCACACTGGCAGATCTGCCCAGAGAAATTCAATTTGACCAGGATAGTAATTTTACTTCAAGAACGTTTCCAGGGGATAGTTGGAGAATTGGGAACTAAGCACATTGTGTTATCTGCACATCACACAGAGTCCGAGGGGGCCTTGGAATGGTTCAACTCCTCTCTTAAGACCATGATTAAAACATATTGTGGGAAAAATGGGAAAAACTGGGATGAGGGGGTTCCCCTACTCTTATTTGCTGTTGGAGATACGATTCAAAAATCATTGGAGTGTAGTCTATTTGAACCTGTGTTCGGTCACAGGCCAAAAGAACGTTTGACCCTACTCAAAGAACTGTGGTCTGATTTGGAAATATGTGTCGGTGTGCTTAATTATGTTTTAAAATTCCAGAAAAGATTTAACAAGGTTTGTGACCTTGCAAAGGAGAGGTTGCAGAATGTTCAAATTAAAATAAAATACTTGTTTGATAGGATGGCACCTGGGAGGACTGTTATGAAAGCAAATGGAGTCGTAAAGGCTGGGAATTAGGTGAAAAATTATTTTAACCCACTGAAACTAGTATCAGTAAGATTTAAGAATTCCATTGTTTTGAAAAATATTACTGATAAGGTCCATCAGTTGGAACCTACACCGCAAAAACAATTGAAGGAATTAATTAGCAAGCATAAAGATTTATTTCCTGACATTCCAAGGTGGTGTACAGCTGAAGTGCATGGTGTCATTGTAAATTCAGCCCAGCCCATCAAAGAGCATCCTTACAGAATGAATTAAGCGAAAAGTAAAATGGTTGAACAAGAATTTGGAAACAAGAAGGAACGAGGAGAGAGAGTGGATGACTGTATTGATACAGTGGGGAAGGCTAAATGCCTTACAAAAATTGACCTGTTAAAAGGATATTGGGGTGTTCCTTTAACAGAGAGGGCTAAAGAAATATCAGCATTTGTGACACCATCTGGACTGTATGAATACAATGTTTTACCCTTCGGGGTGAAAAATGCTCCAGGGACATTTCAAAGAATGATCAGTTCTGTGATTAGAGGTCTAGAAAACACAAGGGCTTATATCAATGATTTAGTGGTCTGGAATGGCACGTGGGAAGAGCATGTTGCAGCAGTAGAAAAACAATTTGAAAGGCTGTCCAAGGCTAATCTTGCTGTGAACCTCTCTAAAAGTGAGTTTGGCCAAGCCACAGTTACATATCTGACTATGTAGTAGGCCAAGGCCAACTGGCTCCTGTACAGGCCAAGGTTCAAACTATTGTTGAGGTTCTTGTTCCGATGGGCAAGGAAGCGTTAAGAAGGTTTTTGGGAATGGTTGGGTATTATCATAAGTTTTGTAAGAACTTTGCTGACATCACTCTGCCCATAACAAAACTCCTAGGGAAGAGTGAAAGACTTGTATGGAATAACCTTTGCCAGGAGGCACTTGAACTTCTGAAAACCATCCTGTGTTATCATTTTGTGCTCAAAGCCCCTGATTTTTCCAAGCCATTTTCTATCGCAACAGACGATAGTGATGAAGCTGCTGGGGCAGTACTGTTGCAGAAAAGTGTGGATGATATTGAACACCCTGTAACTTATTTCTCAAAGAAATTTAATGGGCACCAGAAAAATTATTCCACTGTTGAAAAGGAATTGCTAGCACTTATTCTGGCTTTACAACATTTTGAAGTCTATGTTTGTCCTGCCCAGAGGCCACTTGTGGTTTAGACGGATCACAATCCGTTGGTGTTTCTAACTAAGATGAAGGATAAGAATAAAAGTTATTAAATTAGAGTCTGATATTGCAAGAATATGACCTGAGAATCAAACATGTGAAAGGTACTGACAATATTATAGCTGATTGTTTATCCAGATGTTGTTAGAAATTATACACGTTTTTGCTCTGTTATCTGATGATTATACATGTATTATTTCAAACTCTATAATTTACATTTAAACAAAAATTTTGCCTGCATCAAATTTTTTTTGAAAAGGAACGGGATGTGATGGGGTCCTGAATTACCCCTATGAACTGTGCTTTTAAAAAAAGAGTGAGAGAGAGGTGTCCAACACAAACACCTTCTTAAAAGAGAGAGAAAGAAAGAGAGAGAGAGGCAAAAACTGCTCACAGTTTGTTTACACTTCTACAAAGACTCTAGCAGCTTCCAAGTTCTTACAGAGAGAGAAGGGAGGAGCTGCTTGATGGACAGCTGGTGTTCAGCACGGTGAGATAAATAGAAGGTCAGCTGTTAGACCTGGAGACACATGATTTTGGACACTGAATGAGCTTTGTTGTGCCAACAGAAAAGTGAGTTTTGGAGGATCAATCAGGCAGATCGATCAGTGGCTCTCACAATGTGAAAAGGGAGTGACCGGTGGGGAGTTATTTGTGCGTGTAACTCTCGCATGGGTTGATAATTCCACCACAGAAGAACGATCCCCTTTGTTGTGGTCACAGTCGGTGACTTGTAAAGGATTTCAGAGGACAACGGGAAGATCAACGGCGTCAGCTCACCTGAAGACTCAAATCTCTCCCTCTCTCTCCATCACTACTCAGCTCAATACCACAAACTGAACTGAACTTTACCCATCAACTTAAGACTGTATTCATTTACCCCTAGACTTGAAGAAGCTTGGTTTTCATATATTTCCACACTTATACATATCTAATCATTGCTGTTTGATATATCTGATTTTATATTACTGTATTGCATAGTTACTAAAAAATACCATTAGTTAACAGCAATACCAGACTCCAAAGTGTTTTCCATCGCTGCTGGTTCTTTAACCAGTCATGGGGTATGTGACACATGCGAACGTAGAGCGCAGTTATATTTCCCTCTGGACCACCCAAGGAGTAGCAGGGCACACACACCTTATAATGCTTCCCTATTAGCAATTAATTAAAGTAGACTCTGCAGTGGAAACATGATCTCTGAAGATGGTTGCTTCTTATCAAGGCCCATCAGAAAGCCCCACTCCACAACCGCTTTGAGGTTGGTGAAGAATTTATCATCACCGTTTGAAAGTTGCTTCCACCACCCTTTCAGACAATACATTCTCTATCATAATAACTCTCTGTGTAAAAATCTGATTGTGCCTCTGGTCTCTGGTTCATTTGCAACATACTTTAAATTTAGGTCCCTACTTACCGTGTGTCATGTGGTAAAAATACTGCTTCTCCCTATATACACAATATTAATTCTTCCCTTTTCTAAGAGGAATAAGTCATCTTCTCTAATTACTCCAAATAAATTAATTCACTTAACCAATGTTCAGTTCCACTTCAAAATGTGTAGTAGAGAAAATAATATGCCTAGAAATTAGAATCTACCCATTCCTCGTAGGGTAAATTGATATTGTATTTAGCCTTAATGCCCAAACAGGGAAGCTAATTGGGTGAAATTTACCTTCTTAAAAAAATATCTCAAGTGGTTTGCCTGACGTTTCCTTCGTCAAAGACTGCCTGAGCATTTCACAGCAGCAGCTCTGCACATTTTGCAGCTCCTATTTCATTCCTGCATTCATCGCCATCATCATTACGTGACGTGTCGTTTGACGTGGACAATCGTGCTCCCATTGCCATGATTGTTCTTGGCAGTTTTTTCTACAGAAGTGGTTTCTTCTGGGCAGAGTCTTTACACAGCGGGTGACCCCAGCCACGATCAATACTCATCAGAGCTTGTCTGCCTGGCATCAGTGGTCACATAACTAGGACTTGTGATATGGACCAGCTGCTCATACAACCATCCACCACTTGCTCTCATGGCTTCACGTAACCCTGATCAGAGGGTTAACCAGGTGCTACACCTTGGCCAAGGGTGACCTGCAGGTACACATTACACATCCTTTTTAGAGGTGTGTCTCCACTCCCCCCCACACACACACACTCTATTTCTGCAGTGGACACTAGAAAACATTAGAGCCTTGAAGTAGTCTTGCTCTGGTAGCCCCACTACAACAGCACACAGTTGCCATGGAAGCAGAAGGAAGATAGCAGGGATAAGGGAGATGGTGCGGGGGAGGGATGCAGTCACATGTCATATATGTGGGCCAATCCGCCCCACCCCACGATCTACCCGTGAATCAATTCAATGAATCGTGGCCTTGACCTACAGTCTCAAAATGTAGGCAGAGACTGAAGGTGTTATATCTGAATGCGTGCAGAATACAGAATAAATGCTGAGGCTTTATGAGGCCTCGCCTAGAGCATTGTGAGCAGCTTTGGGCCCTTTATTTCAGAAAGGATGGGCTGACATTGGAATGGGTTCAGAGGAGGTCCACGAGAATGATTCTGGGATTGAAAGGGTTAAGGTATGAGGTGCATTTGATGGTGCTGGGCCTGCACTCGCTGGAGTTTAGAAGAATCGGGGGTGGGGAGATCTCATTGAAACCTATAGAATGTTGAAAGGCCTAGATAGAGAAGATGTTTCCTATAGTGGGGAGTCAAGGACCAGAAGGCACAGCCTCTGAATAGAGGGGTATCCATTTAGAACAGAGATGAGGAGGAACGACTTTAGCCAGAGAGTGCTGCATTTGTTGAATTCATTGTCACAAGTTGGCTTTAATGCCCAAGCCATTGGGTGTATTTACGGCAGAGGTTGATGATCCTTGATTAGTCAGGCTGTCAAAGGTTGCTGGAAGAAGATAGGAGAATGGAGTTGTGAATGAAATGGATCAGCCATGATGAAATGGCAGAGCAGATTCAATGAGCTGAATGGCCTAATTCTGCTCCTATGTCTTATGTTCTTATACAAAAATGATTCCTTGTGCAGGCGGTACAACAAGCAGCCAGGTAAATTAATTTATCTCTGGTTGGCAATTTAGTGCGGGGTTTGCTCCATGCTCTGTTGTGAACGAGCAATGCAGGTTACGCACAGCTAGTCCAAGTTCTACCAGAAGAGCAGAAATCAGCATGTGTGATGTTGTCATACCACGCATAAACAGCACCAGGTCAATAACACCAGAACTCAGGTGAATCGCACTCAGATGTGCCTGGTCCAATATCCTGATAGGTGTGACTTGCACTGAAAATGACCACAATGGTCTTACAATGTAGCTAGAGCAGCTATGCATGAGGGAAGGATACAAGTGGGTCAACTGTCTAGGCAATAGACTCTTGGAACTGAAGATGATGCTTTATTTCTTTTAGAAGTGTGTTTTCACTGAATGGTATAATTTTATATATAACATCATTGAGCACTGCGCACAGAAACAGGCGCTTTGGCCTTTCTTGTCTGTGCCAATCCATTACTGTGCCTAGTCCCATCAACCTGCAGCTGGAACGTAGCCCTCCAGAGGTCTCCTATCCATGTACTTAATCCAAATTTCTCTTAAGTCTTGGAATCAGACCCACGTCCACAACTTCTGCTGGCAACTTATTCCACACTCAAAGGTTCAAAGGTTTATTTTTTTTACTTAAGTGTGTATGCAGAATACAACTCTGACACTTGTCTTCTCCAGATAGCCATGAAATACAGAAAAACCATGGAAGTCATTGAAAGAAAAAGACATCCACCCCCTCTCACGTGAAAAAGAAAAGAAATAAAACTCACAAACCCCAAACCCACCATCTCCTCCCTCGCACTAAACAAAATTGATCACCCACCTGGACGCGGCAGATAAAACATCAAACCACTAACTCTCAAGCCCTTCTCACACAACAAAAAAAAGAACAGTGACAATAACGTCAAACCCCAAACCCCCCTCTCACATACAAAACTGTAACAGATCGCTCACACAGAAAAACAGCAATACGAGCATCATATCCCAAATCCTCAAACTGTTCCTCACTCAAGAAAAGTAACATCGCCCAGCTGTCAATCAGCAACAAGAAACAAAACACAGAAAAACTAAATCAAGGGGAGTCCTTCCGTAGGGAGCGACCACCGAGACGTGGCCTCCTGAACTCCAGCCCGATGTGGCCCTGTGGGGAGTGACCTCTGAGCCTGATGTGGCCTCCCATGGGGAGCGACCTCTAGGGATGACTTGGCTTCCCATGGGGAGCAACCTCGGAGCCTGACACATCCTCCCATGGGTGAAAACGTTCCAACTTAGGCTCCCCTTGAATATTTCACCTTTCACCTTTAATCCATGACCCCCTAATTCGAGTTTCACCCACCATCTGAGAGAAAATTCTACTTACATTTACCCTCTCTATCCCCTTCTAATTTTGTATACTGTATCTCTATTAAATCTGCACACATTTTCGTACATTCTAAAGAATAAAGTCCTAACACAGTGTTTCCCAATCATTTTAGCCCAACACCCCCCTAAAGCACCTTCATACTTGTCAACACCCCTCAGACACAATCTACTTTCTAGCACACCCACAGTGTAAAAACATGTCTACCATATGCTAACATCAGAAAAATGATTCTGCTTTAATTTTTTATTTGTCATTAAACCTAGCTTACACAGTACCTGTGCACTGTACAGCAGCTTCGATGTCAATCTGATCCTTGAGCTTGATGGTTCTTAGCAAGAATTGGCATATTTGGTTAAAGTTATGACAGCAAAAGCCTTAATTCCCCATTTATAACAAAGTCCAAGCAGTTTCTGTTTTTTTGTGAGTATGTGATTCACTGCACTGAAGCCTCTTCCAACAAGATACTGAAAATCCTTCTTCAGTGACTGCAGGTGTAAGCAGTACTCTTGCAAATCACCATCTGTGAAACAGAGTGCCATTCCTCCAATGCAGGGAAACCATGAGAACATTCTTCTCCCAATGTTAGACTATAAGGCCATAATGTATAAGGGCAGAATTAGGCCACTTGGCCCATCGAGTCAGCTCCACCATTCAACCATGGCTGACCCTTTTCTCCCCTCCTCAGCCCCACTCCCCGGCCTTCTCCCCATAGCCTTTGATACTATGTCCAATCAAGAAACAATCAAGTTCTGTCTTAAATACACCCAATGACATGGCCTCCACAGCTGCCAGTGGTAATAAATTCCACAAATTCACCACCCTCTAGCTGAAGAAATTTATTTGCATCTCTGTTTTAAATAGACGCCCCACTATCCTGAGTCTGTGCCCTCTTGTCCTAGACTCCCCCACCGTGGGAGACATGCTTTCCACATCTACTCTGTCTAAGACTTTCAACATTCGAAAGGGTTCAATGAGATCCTCCCTCATCCTTCTAACTTCCAGCGAGAACAGACAAAGAGCCATCAAACATTCCCCATATGATAACCTTTTCATTTCCAGAATTATCCTTGTGAACCTCCTCTGAACCCTCTTCAATGCCAGCACATCTGCTCTGAGATGAGGGTCCCATACCTGTTCACAATGTTCAAGGTGAAGCCTCACCAGTGCCTTATAAAGCCCCCCATCGTATCCTTGCTTTTCTATTCGCGATCTCTTGAAATAAATGCTAACATTGTATTTGCCTTCCCCACCACTGACTCTACCTGCAAAATAGGGTGTTCTGCACAAGGACTCCCAAGTCCCTTTGCATTTCAAATTTTTGGATTTTCTCCCCATTTAGAAAATAGTCTGCATATGTATCTATTCTGCCAAAGTGAATGACCATGAATTTTCCAACATTGTATTTCATTTGCTACTCTCTTGCCCAGTCTCCTAATCTGTCTAAGTCCTTTTGCAGCCTGCCTGTTTCCTCAACACTACTTGCCCCTCCACCAATGTACCATCTACATACTCGGCAGCAAAGCCATCTATTCCATCATCTAAATCATTGATATACAGCATAAAAAGAAGTGCTCCCAACACCGACCCCTTGGAACACACTGAGTCATTGGCAGCCAACCAGAAAAGGATGTTTTTATTCCCACTCACTGCCACCTACCAATCAGCCAATGCTCTAACCATGCCAATAACTTTCCTGTAATACCATGGGCTCTTAACTTGGTAGGCAGCCTCATGTGTGGCACTTCCTCAAAGGCCTTCTGAAAGTCCAAATATACAACATCCTCTGCATCCCCTTTATCTATCCTACTTGTAATCTCCTCAAAGAATTCCAACAACTTCGTCAGGCAGGATTTTCCCTGAAGGGAACCATGCTGACTTTGTCCTATCTTGGCCTGTGTCACCAAATACTCCATTACCTCATCCTTAACCATGAACTCCAACATCTTCCCAATCATTGAGGTCAGGCTAACTGGTCTATAATTTCCTTTCTGCTGCCTTCATCCTATCAGAAAGAGTGGAGTGACATTTTCAATTTTCCATTCCTCTGGCATCATGCCATAGTCCAATGATTTTTGAAAGATCATTATTAATGCCCCCACAACCTCTACCACTACCTCTTTCCTGTTTTGCTTACATATTTCCAATTGTCCTATAAAAGTGGACACTGCATTTTTTTGCCTGGGTTAAATTGAAATTCTCACCCTGCAGTTTCATATTTAGAATATTCATTTTATCATACAGATTGACTGTATCTGAACATCTCCACATAGAAGTTCAATCTTGTTTACCAAGCTTTTGTCAACCGTGAGCAAACATTCAACCACAGTGTCAAGATGAAAGAAACATATTAAGTATCAGCTTTTCGGCAGCTGATGCATGTCAGTGTGAAGAAGCAAGCATTCAAACTCCTCATCGTTATCTTGACATTTCTAACAAAATATTCTGCTATTCTGTGATGAGTTTTAATTTTGTAGATAGCCATTATTACAAGAGTCTTGCTTGAAAAAAGTTGCTGGCTGAGGATTTTGTCTGCAAACTGTTGACGATGAATTACTGAACTTGGAATTTCTTTTTTCATAAATGCCACTAAACCAGAATGGCATCTTGTCATATATGGTGCTCCATCTGTTGTACAAGAAATCATGTTCTTAATCAAAATGCTTTTATCCTCAATATACATTTTGAGCTCATCTTAGATTGATTCTCTGTCGATATCTGTTTTTAACTTTTTATAAAAGAGAAGCTCTTCAGAAACTTTTCCATTTTCGATAAACCATAAATATGCCATCAACAAATGCCATTAGCAATGCCTTGTGATCTTAACACAGTTGATTCATCCACTTGTATCCAAAGTTCTGTGCATAGTTGATACTCAATTTGACAGTGAGTATAGGAATAGAATGAGGTGGAGGATAAATGTGTGGCTGAGGGATTGGAGCAGGGGGCAGGGATTCAGATTCCTGGATCACTGGCAAATCTTTTGGGGCAGGTGTATCCTGCACAAAAAGGACAGGCTACACATGAATCCCAGGGGGACCAATATCCTGGCAGGGAGGTTTGTTAAAACTATTAGGGACAGTTTAAACTAAAATTGCTGGGAGGGTGGGAACCGAACTGAAGTGATGGAGGAAAGGGAGGTTGGTTCACAAATAGAGAAAGTTTGGAGACAGTGCGAAAGGGAGGATAGGCAAGTGATAGAGAAGGGATGTGCTTAGACCAATGGTTTGAAATGTGTCTATTTTAATGCGAGGAGTATTATGAACAAAGTGGATGAGCTTAGAGCGTGGATCAGCACTTGGAGCTATGATGTTGTGGCCATTACAGAGACTTGGATGCTGCAGGGACAGGAATGGTTACTTCAAGTGCCAGGCTTCAGATGTTTCAGGAAGGACAGGGAGGGAGGCAAAAGAGGTGAGGGTGTGGCACTGTTGATCAGAGATAGTGTCACGCCTGCAGAAAAAGAGGAAGTCATGGAAGGGTTTTCTACGGAGTCTCTGTGGGTGAAAGTTAGGAATAGAAAGGGGTCAATAATTCTACTGGGTGTTTTTTATACACCACCCAATAGTAACAGGGATATCAAGGAGCAGATAGGGAGACAGATTCTGCAAAAGTGTCATAATAACAGGGTTGTTGTGGTGGGAGATATTAATTTCTCAAATATTGATTGGATTCTCCCTAGAGTGACGGGTTTAGATGTGGTGGAGTTTGTTAGATGTGTTCAGAAAGGTTTCTTGACGCAATATGTAGATAAGCCTACAAGAGGAGAGGCTGTACTTAATCTGGTATTGGGAAATGAACCTGGTCAGGTGTCAGACTACTCAGTGGGAGAGCATTTTGGCGATAGTGATCACAATTCTATCTCCTTTACCATAGCATTGGAGAGGGATAAGTACAGACAAGTTAGGGAAACGTTTAATTGGAGTAAGGGGAAATATGAGGCTATCAGGCAGGAACTTGGAAGCATAAATTGGAAACAGATGTTCTCAGGGAAATGTACGGAAGAAATGTGACAAATATTCCTGGTAAATTTGTGTGGGGTTCTGCATTGGTACATTCCAATGAGACAGGGAAAAGATGGTAGTGTACAGGAACCATGATGTACAAAGGCTGTTGTAAATCTAGTCAAGAAGAAGAGCTTACGAAAGGTTCAAAAAGCTAGGTAATGATAGAGATCTAGAAGATTATAAGACTAGCAGGAAGGAGCTTAAGAATGAATTAGGAGAGCAAGAAGGGGCCATGAGAAGGCTTTGACGTACAGGATTAAGGAAAACCCCAAGGCATTCTACATGTATATGAAGAGCAGGAGGATAAGACGTGAGAGAATAGGACCAATCAAGTGTGACAGTGGAAAAGTGTGTATGGAACTGGAGGAGATAGCAGAGATACTTAATGAATAACTTGCTTCAGTATTCACTACGGAAAAGGATCTTGGCAATTGTAGGGATGACTTGCAGTGGACTGAAAAGCTTGAGAGTGTAGATATTAAGAAAGAGAATGTACTGGAGCTTTTGGAAAGCATCAAGTTCGATAAGTCACCGGGACCAGAACGAATGTACCCCAGGCTACTGTGGGAAGTGAGGGAAGAAATTGCTGAGCCTCTGGCGATGATCTTTGCCAATGAAGACGGGAGAGGTTCTGGAGGATTAGAGGGTTGCGGATGCTGTTTCCTTATTCAAGAAAGGGAGTAGAGATAGCCCAGAAAATTATATACCAGTGAGTCTTACTTCAGTGTTGGTAAGTTGATGGAGAAGATCCAGAGAGGCAGGATTTATGAACATTTGGAGAGACATAATATGATTAGGAATAGTCAGCATGGCTTTGTCAAAGGCAGGTCGTGCCTTACGAGCCTGATTGAATTTTTTGAGGACGTAACTAAATACATTGATGAAAATAGAGCCATAGATGTAGTGCATATGGATTTCAGCAAGGCATTTGATAAGGTACCCCATGCAAGGCTTATTGAGAAATTAGGGAGGCATGGGATCCAAGGGAACATTGCTTTGTGGATCCAGAACTGGCTTGCCCACAGAAGGCAAAGAGTGGTTGTAGATGGGTCATATTCTGCATGGAGGTCAGTGACCAGTGGTGTGCCTCAGGGATCTATTCTGGGACCCCCTACTCCATGTGATTTTTATAAATAACCCTGTATGAGGAAGTGGAGAGATGGGTTGGTAAATTTTCTGATGACACAAAGGTTGGGGTTGTTGTGGACAGTGTGGAGGGCTGTCAGAGGTTACAGTGGTACATTGATAGGATGCAAAACTGGGCTGAGAAGTGGCAGATGGAGTTCAACCCAGATAAGTGTGAGGTGGTTCATTTTGGGAGGTCAAGTATGATGGCAGAATATAGCATTATTGGTAAGATTCTTGGCAGTGTGGAGGATCAGAGGGATCTTGGGGTCTGAGTCCATAGGACACTCAAAGCTGCTACGCAGGTTGACTCTGTAGTTAAGAAGGCATATGGTGCATTGGCCTTCATCAATCGTGAGATTGAGTTGAGGAGCCAAGAGGTAATGTTGCAGCTATATAGGACCCTGCTCAGACCCCACTTGGAATACTGTGATCAATTCTGGTCGCCTCACTACAGGAAGGACGTGGAAACCATAGAAAGGGTGCAAAGGAGATTTACAAGGATGTTGCCTGGATTGGGGAGCATGCCTTATGACAATAGGTTGAGTGAACTTAGCCTTTTCTCCTTGGAGTGGTGGAGGATGAGAGGTGACCTGATAGAAGAGTACAAGATAATGAGAAGCATTGATTGTGTGGATAGTCAGAGGCTTTTTCCCAGGGCTGAAATGGCTAGCATGAGAGGACATAATTTTAAGGTGCTTGGAAGTAGGTACAGAGGAGATGTCAGGGGTAAGTTTTTTACGCAGAGAGTGGTGAGTGCATGGAATGAGCTGCCGGTGGCGGTGTGGAGGCGGAAATGATAGGGTCTTTTAAGAGACTCCTGGATAGGTACATGGAGCTTAGAAAATAGAGGGCTCTGGATAAGCCTAGGTAGTTCTAAGGTAAGGATATGTTTAGCACAGCTTTGTGGGCCAAAGGACCTGTACTGTGCAACACACATTAAAGTTGCTGGTCAACACAGCAGGCCAGGCAGCATCTCTAGGAAGAGGTGCAGTCGACGTTTCAGGACGAAGGGTCTCAGCCTGAAACGTCGACTGCACCTCTTCCTCTTCCTGGCCTGCTGCGTTCACCAGCAACTTTAATGTGTGTTGCTTGAGTTTCCAGCATCTGCAGAATTCCTGTTGTTTGACCTGTACTGTGCTGTAGGTTTTCTATGTTTCTATGTCTTCACTCATTTCGTCAATACGATCAGCTACAGAGTTATTACTCAGAGGAATTGATTTTAAAATACTGGTATTCATTTTAAGAACAGTGGTGAGCATTTCTGATACAGCAGGCATTATTAATCATTCTCCAGTTGTATGAGGCTTTCCACACTTTGCTATCATTTTGGAAATGTTATAAGAAGCAGTGAGACCACTATCAAGGTCATTTTTAGCTTTCTTGGCAAATGTCTCGAGAGTGCAAGGCTTTTCAAATGCTGCTTTCATCTTCTGGAACTGAATAATACCTGCAGGAGCCTTTTCAGGGTGTCTTTTACAGATGTATTCCTGCAATTTGATGGTTTTATGGCTTTATTAGACAGTAATGTATTACAAATCAGACTCATGGGGCATCGCTGATCTGATGGGAACAGAATTAAACCAAACTCCAGGTATGTAACATTGTGTTGATGCACTTTCTGCAGTTTGTGTTTCTTAGCAGGATTAGAATTCAATGCTTCACCACCTTCAGACTCATAGAGATTGTGCTGTACATACTTATCCATCATTAATGGGGCTAAATTAAAATAAAAATGTAAAGTTTCTCTGTATTCTTTCAATCGTATTGATATATTTTCTGTAGATAGTTTCAAAGTTCAATGTACATTTATTCTAATGGAGCTAAATTAAAAACTGGGAATGCCTGCCGGATGTTGACGATGGCAGTGAGTAGACATGGAAGGAATGATGGTAGTGGCATGCAAAGAAATGGCAAGGCAAAGATGAAGACGATCACAACAGCGAAAATTACTTTGACAAGGATTCAGATTGGATCTGAATGTTAGTCAGGATAGAGTTGGTGCTCGGCAAGCTACCTTTATACTATTCCAGTTAGCAAGATTGACCAATCATGTAAGGTCTCATATTCTGCAAAGACAGTTCTTGACCTCACACACGAAGCTGAGGTCACTTTGAACAACTCAAAAGGAATCCTCAGGGTCGGCAGGTTCACTGATTGGTTCTATTTCACCGTTTGGTTCCAGCCAGCACTGTATCTTTTCGCGTCCTGTTTTCCATAGTTCTGTAGAGAAAGTTGAGAGGATGTACTTGACTTATCAACTGTTAAATTGCATGAACTTGCTCCATGCCACGAGTCAAGGGCAACTGTTGAGCACTCTGATTGCTAATTTATGCATCAATAAAAACGTCTGTTTGGTTGGTAAGGTCAGATGAGATTGTTAAGTTTCAGGCGTGTTGTGACGACGAGTGCTCACCACCTGCAGAACTATGGATCTTCCTGTGTTCCAGTGAATCATCCTTTTTTCGTAAGTGCCTGCTCTACTAACAAATGGTCAGGTCTCGTGCCACTTACCAGCCCCCAAGAATCTTGAACATCCTCCCCCGTCACCCCGATGACTTCTATTTCCCCTAAAGCTCCCTTAGGACACGTAACCACTCCTGTTGGGAATCATTATCCTGACCTCTTCAACCTTTCCCTGTAACTCATGTCCTCAAATCCCGGAGACATCCTTATGAATTCTCTCTGTACTCTTTGACTTGTATTGATATATTTCCTGTAGATAGATTCAAAGTACATTTATTATCGCAGTATATATACTGAGATTCATTCTTCTGCAGGCAGCCATGAGAAAAGGAAGCACCGTACCCGTTCAAAAACACATCGAACACCCGACACGCAAGAAATAAGAACAAATCACAGAAATAGCAAAAAGCGAACAAACAACTCCTAGAATGTCAAACATCAGACCAGGAGTCCAGCCATATTCAGTTTAGTCACATTACTTTAAATTAGGCCTCACTAATGTTTTCTACAACTTCAACATAATATCCCAGCTCTTGTACTCAGTACTTCGATTAATGCCAATGTGCCAATGACCTTTCTTTACTGTGTATTTACAGTACCTGTTATGCCAGGTTTGTAACGAGTATTTGGTATATTGGTCTTCATAAATATAATTATAACATAACTTATGGGGTGGCAGGGTGAAGATATGTCTCTACCAAAGGAAGTGTAAGGTGCTCTTTCCCTCTGCTTGCCTGCAGGTCACGCTGGGGCAAGGTGTAGCACCTGCTTAGCCCCCAATCGGGGTCACATGAAGCCATGAGAGCAGGTGGTGGATGGTTGTATGAGCAGCTGGTGCAGATCACAAGTCCTGGTTATGTGACCACTGACACCAGACAAACAATCTCTGAACAGTATTGATAATGGCTAGAGTCACCTGTCTGTAAAGACACTACCCAGAAGAAGGCAATGGTAAACCACTCCCACAGAAAAATTTGCCTAGGACAATCATGGTCACGGAAAGACTACAATTGCCCATGCAGTACGACATAGCACATAGTGACATCGTGACATTGATGATATAATTTATATTCAATGTGTTGTTTGCCTACATGCCTATGATGCTGTTTCAAGCTTGTTTTTCATTGCGCTGTACCTCATCGTTCGTGTGTACACGATGATAAAACTGTTGTTGACTGGACAGATGGATCTGTCTTCACAAGTTATCTTTACAACCATCAAAAATGGTTTACTTGGTGAAAGGAGGGATGGACCTAACCATATCAGTAATCAAACTGGTGGCACTTGGCTGCCTACAGACAACAGAGTTGATGGTGCAGATCAAAACCAAATTTAGCTTTATACAGCTGTCTCCACAAAGTGTCGAGCTCCCAATAGATAAACTCACGGATACACAAATAAAGCTGGACGAAAAAACTGTCAACACAAACTTAGCATGATAAAAGAAAAAGAAAAATTTAAGAAACAGGGATGACAGGTTGAGCCAATATAAAATCTCTCACAGTTTTGGTACTTAAACAGTTTAAATATCACAGTAATAAATCCACGACTGTAGACATAATGGCTTTATTGCACTACACCAGCTGTACTTGTTTCGGCAAAGACCAGAGTGGTTGGAATTTACTAGATTTAGTGACAATTGATGTACTAATTGCATTGTGGAGTTCATTTGAGAATTAGAAACCATTTAAGCTTCATTTTATAACCTGAAGCACTTGAGATTTTTGCCAAGAAATGTCATAAGTAGTTATTAGTCACTATAGTAATCTTTTTGTGTACGTTATTATCAAGCACACCTATTGTATTCAATAGCATCAGGCACTCATTGTCCTGGTGCATCACTGTGACGAGGTTCCTACTCCATAATAAAAATCAGCTCAAAATGGATATGAGACTTGACATTCCATGTCCTTTGGGTTGTTTAAGTTGTCAAGTCCCTACTGATCTTCATAACTCATTCTACTTTGCTGTCATGGTATGTGACCTCAACTATATCATCTCATCGCATTCTCTTTTATTCAGTTAGCCTATAATAGTTACTTTGCCCACACTTGTTTTTTTCTCTTCCCTTCGCGCTTGCATCATCGCAACACAGAACTTCTGGAGACGAGAGGTTAGAAATGTCCGTATCCACAACAAGCTTCTGGGTCAGCTGTTAGTTACAAATAAACAAAGAGGTAGATAGAGTTTTCTTGATGCAGAGTTCAAAATGTTCAGACAATGATGATTAATCAGTGGGAAGAGCAGTCTGCAGCCACTACAGATCACACTTTGTGCAGTGGAATGCTGTTCCTCTGGGGTGATAGCTAAACAAACTACATTTGTGTAACCAGTGAAAGAAGTCCTGCTCTACCTTATGCATATGTAGACACCATAAGCGCACATTTCCAAAGTAGAAGTTACTCAGCAACATTAATATTGCCAGGGAGATCGAGTCTTGTGATTGGCTGTTCACTGGAACAGATTAGAGCCATTTCTGCTGGACCTGAACAAAACCCAGAATGCAGGAAAATGTTCTACAGGTAACAAGAATAAGAAAATCCTGTTTTCAATAGGAAAAAGAAATATTTGAGAGTCCGGTAAAATACCATTATCGCACATTTCTCTGGTGATTCAGACTCACAAAACAGGTAGGCTTTCATTTAAAATGTGTTTTTATTTGTAAAATATTATTATATTCATAGGAAAATAAACAAAGACATACAGATTTTAAATTTCTTACAAAATCTATTCAATCTATTTAAAGAATATTTACCCCAGATTTTTTGTTTAAGTCATATATACACACTCAGGTTTCAGTGGAAATTGTACCAGTCCAGCTGAATAAGTTCCCATTGTTTCTTAATATATATACAGATATATACATAGGTAGGTTAGCGATCTCTGTGACATAGACTATATACAACATATAATTCTGTGCACAAGCAATGAAAGGAGTCCTGCTATACATTATCCTTATGTAGACACCATAGCGCATATTTCAAAAGTAGAAGTTGCCAAGCAACATTAATATTGCCAGGGTAGAATAGAGAGATTGATTCTTGTGACTGGCTGTTCACACTTGCCAATGCCTTCGAAATATGTGTTGCACATTCAGTGGGATTTAGGTCCACAACATTTTTTTTCCTAAAAATATCAAATTGGTTCAATAACCTACTTTGGCCCAAAAATAGGCTTACTATTTCCAGTGCCACCTTTATGACACATACATCTGGCCCAAGAAAGGCTGGAGTTTGAAAACGCAGAGAATTAAAAATAAACAAACACACCCATCCTCTAAAAAAAATCATCACTTTATGCCCATGGAGCACGTCCCTTAAAAGGGCCAGTTCATCAGTCCAGTACTCCCCACCATGTCTCTGTTGGGAATCTTGTTTGCCAGCAAACATATTTGCAGAGAAAGTGAATTTTTTACTGGAATGAAAATGTTTCTTCATCTTATGCATCACCAACTCTCCAGCCACTGGAGTTCTTTCCAAACTTGTAGACCAGTCTCCTTCCATCTACGCGTTCCAGGATTTCACGCTTGTAATAATACCTGTAAGAGAGTGGGAATAGTTATTCCATGTCAGTCTGGTCACTGTTCCTACCAAAAAAGTTTCATGTGTCCTTAACTAATTTTTCTTAGCAGAAAAAAAAATAATCATAATTTTATTCAAAATCAGCAATCTCTTGACATGGATCCAAAAGGATTGGAATCCATTTGGAAATTCTAGGGGATTTCCAAATCCATACACTAGGGGATGCACTTCAGTCTGATAGGCTTTGATGGGCTTCACTCCTGAACCTTCACAAACGTGAACTATGGAGGGGTGACCTTAGTCCATCACTGTCCCAACTTCCTGAAATTCTCTGCTGTACGTTGCTTTGGTTTCACTATCCTGGCCTGAGAAGAGCAAGTTGGATAGATCTCCCTATTTAAAACCACTGTAAAGTTTTTGTCAACAAGCAAGCAAGAAGCTGAGAAACCAGGAGCTGCTGATAAGCACTGGCTTTGCTTGTGACATCCATACTGTCATCAACAAAAGCAAAGTCTCCTGTAAGATCTGTTCACCTCATGGCTCTGCTGAGCTTCTCGTAAGTCATGCTGCTGTTCTTCTTCTTCTCTCCCCAGAGCTGCGCGACTGCCTCCGATTTAAGAAACTTAAAGATCCCTTCAGACCGGTCTTCCCACTTCAGGAGGCCATTGTTGATCTCAGGATGGAGGAGGATATCCCTGATAAACTCCCAAAGGTGTGTGCCTCGTGGGGCTGTTAAAAAAAAATATCGGTAAGCACGCTTAAATAAACAAGACACATCTGAAAGCAAATATGGATATAAAATAAGGGTCTCATTACACCTGAACAGTACGAATGGGGGCTGCCTGGCCACAAATTCTCCAAGGTAAACTCAAAAATGTAAGTTATTTTGAAAACCTAGAAAACTACTTCAGGTCATCACACCAGAAGTAAAAAATTTTACAGTACTATCCACAACAAATTATGATGTAGCTCCATGGTTACACAGAAAATATGTTCTGCATTGAAGCTGCTCAGACAAACAGTGTAACCAGCTGAACCTGTTTTGACTATTTAAGCGTGGGCAGGGCTGTAACAAAGATTCATTTGGTGGGGGGGGTGAAATCAAATATATGACGCAAGCAGGTTACCGTTTGGATTAAAGCAAAACAAGTTTTGTTTCACCTATGAAAGAGCCAAAAAAACACTAATTTTTCTCATCTGTAACAGGTTTTAATGAATTGTGTCCAATGAAAGGACCAAATGCAAGCTGCTTCTATTGAATGTGAGGAGGTTCTTGCATCAGGACAAGCTCACTTACAGTGTTTGCTTCTCTTGGTCTCTGTACAGCTCTTTTCCTCTTTGCCTAGTTTCCTTGGCCTTCCTCTTCCTCGCTTGGGAGCCTTGTATTCAATGGTCGACATTTTGGGGAAATCTTCTGCATTTAAAAAGACAGCAGATATATTAGACCCTAAAAATGGATTTTTACTATCAGTCGAACTGAAATATGGAATAGAACTGTGAAGATGATCTCAGATACTCCAATGGAAAGTCCATTTACAATGAAGCCACCAAAAGAATGTGAATTGGTCAAACAAAAAGCAACAGAATGTTAAAAAGGTTGAATTGAAGACGTTTGGTCAATGCAACAAGCAGTCAATGGGGCTTTATGTGAAATGAATTTCAATGTTATAAAGAATTCATATTTTAAAAATAGATATTGATTGCAGTGATTGGTAAGCATAAAGTTCTTTCACCTCTAAGCCCTGGATTCAAGGCTAGTAGTGGTAAATGACTTTCAGCAAACATTTTAAGAGCTATGAACTCTTCTTGTGCAACAGCTCATTGTGTCTTCACTGACATTACAGAGGGTTAGTGAGACCATGATCTTACCAGCATTGCCCATAATACTGGCATAAAAGGAAAGATGCCCACGCAAGACTTTTGGCTGTAGTTTGAGGATAAAGTTACTGGATGTTTTCAGGAATGGCCGGGCCCAACTTGGGAGCACATGGTGTACTGGACAGAAGTCAGTTTCAATGTACTGACTGATAGTGTAAAGAGTACACCCGCAATAAAACTAACATAAAATGTTCGCTTTAAAACAAATCGAAATCTTACCATTCTGAATTCTATATTGCCCATGCATTATTGAGTGATCAAAATCTGATTCACTTCCACCGGAGTCTGGAGAGCTGGGAGACTGGGATCCTGTAATACATGCAGAGTGTCAAATGTTACGTTAATTGTATCACTCTAATTCAGTCAGCTAACTTACATGGCTTATTTGACTTTATAGAACACAATTTGCTAAGCAATATCAAGTGAAATCAACTATGAGACAAGTTTTTGATTAACTGATTTGGAAGTCCAGAAGATTTTTTTTAAACCACAATATAAACACAAAAAAAAGAGAAAAGACCTAGCAGAACTGAATAAGCATTTGGCTTCCCCTTTCCATTTTCTACCTCACAAAGGCCTGGCCCAAGATCGCAGAAGAACTGCTTTTTTTACTGTCTGCTCAACAAGATACCCTGAACTTCTTGCTTAAGGAATTGTTTCAGCCCAGAGGGGAAATAAATGACATGTGTGGAATTGATTCACTGAAGGAGAATGACTATGATAAACACACAGCTCAGAATGGCCTCACGTCACCATGGTAACTTGCCTGACTACATCTGAATTAGAAGAAATAGTTCCAATCAATAAAAGGAATGGAATCCATTGATTTTCCTAGGATTTTCAGTATTACCTCACTGATTGTGTAATTGGCAGTGGCAGCTAAAATTATTATTATAAATATTTCATTCTAGCTTTAGTTATCCCAATTCATTTGCCAAGTGCAGGCACTGGATAAGCTATGCTTTTGATAGGAGGATAGTTTTGTGAACTGTGCATTGTAAACAGCACAGAGAGTGTTCATTGATACGGGCTAATTTACCTGGATTGGAGTCATCAATACTATATGGCGAGGTGGGGGCAGATTCATACCCAGGATCACTGGGTTGGAGGTCTGGCAAGGTTTTACAGTGATCGGGCAACTCTTCAAGTTTCTCAAGTTCCTTCCAGGCTAGGAGCAAATGAAAGAACAATGAAAATACCAAACACAATCATTATATCTAGATAAATTGCTCCAATTGCAATTACCAAGGTCAAAGGCAGAAGTATATGGCAGCTGGCATACAAATGAAGTCAAACTCCAACTTCCATAAAAGAAAGTAGCTGGCACCATCTCCATTGCCAAAGGTGACAGCAATCTGCACCTGCTGAATTTCACTCATTTTATGAACCAATCATTTTTCTTTTCCTGCCAGCCCTGAGTCTTTGCTCGATCATTGTAGCTGCTGATCCCTCGTGCATGTCTCGTCAAAAATGCAGCTCGTAAGTCACCAGGGATTGAATTGCAAAAGTGCTGAAGTCATCCTTCACTTCTCTCAACTTGGCTTTTAAAATTCGGTCTGAACACTTCGGCATGAAAGGCCGAAAAGCTAAAGGGTCAAGAGATTAGCTGGGCTTTTGAGGTAATACTCAATTTTTGCTAAGGAATACAAGATGTGACTGGCATATTTCTGAGCTTGTTTGTTCTACTACAGGTCCATGTGATGAAGATTGGTTCCTCGAGAACTGCACAGTACACACCCTCCTTCGTGATCTATCAAAGGGCTTGGTATCTGGTAGCACGCTTATGAAAGACAAGAGTATAAAGCACAGAGACCAACGACTATCTGGGTCAGCTTAAAGTTCAGTGTAATTATCAAACATACATGAAATGCCACCAATCTGGTCTTTGTATTAAAACTTCCATAAAATACTTACTAATTTTTGTGTCCAGGAACTCGTACTCATTGCAGTCATCTGGGAGAATACTTTGCAAGAAGATGTCACTGAAGTCATCAGGTATCAAATCAAAACCTAGCAATGGCACAAAGGAATATTAACTTGTTTTCTTATCACATCTGACATTATTATTGTTTTCTCACTGGGCAGTGTTTTTTTCTGAATAGCCACAGAATTCACAGGCATTGCCAAGTAGCAAAGTTTCTAAGTAAGGTAGCTCTATGCAAAAAATAGTTTCCTTGTCTGTTTAAAACCGGTTTTCATGGTTATTGGTTATTGTGGTCATTGTCAATCCAATGATAAACCGTTTGTTTCCCCATTTACCCGAAGTTAAATTTAACTAATAGCAGTGCTAGCATTAGCACCTTAAAAAGTTTCTGCATTTCCCCTCCCAATGTGTTTTTGAGATTTATATATTGGATGTGCCAATAGATAAACATGGACTTTATAAAAGGTGATAGTGGGCCAGTAAGTCCTGCTTTACTTACTGTTTTTACTTAATTCTTGATGGCTCTTGTAGAGTTCTTCCCCCAGTGGACCAAAGATGGACACAAGTTGGTTCTTGGTCAGTGTAAGGAGGGTGGCCCCGTCCATATCACAGAAGGACAGGTCGATATTGTTGGCATCGTACTTGTGCTTCTCGACGTGGTAACTGATCCACTCCAAGACGTGTTGATTGCTCCATAACTGGGGGTCAATTTGGAACCAAGAGGTGGAGTCTGGGCAAAGTCAAACAACCCAATGAAAGGGAGCAGTGTTAACAGGAGCATCCCTTGTAAAACTTCCCAACCCTGCTCCAATGTCTACATAAATTGACAGTCCACATCAACAGGTAAGGCTAAACAAATACGAACACTGAACACTTTGTTTGCTGGGCGCCAACAGCAGAACAGCTGCGCAACGGTGATTTCGTCTGAAGTAACTGCCGGGTGTTAAGTCTGCAGTCACAGACGCGAACAGCAGTAGAAAGCTAAACAATGATTGGTCCCATTAAAAAGTTGACCATACCTATTATAATATGATATTTTTAAAAACATTGTTCACAGGATATTTGCATTGCCTTTGGAGCGACCGGAGAACATCAAAGCAAGAGTCAACAGGTTCGGTTATCCAGTCAAATCGCGTCGACCTTTCCGCAAAAATCTCGCTCAAGGTAGTCAGATTTACCTCTAAGTGCCAAATACCGCGACACATTCTCTAAAAGAGTACACCTTCCACTCTTCAACCCCGCATCTACCGCCGCTCCGCAGTTTGTCTCCCACCTTCCCACCCCGCAAATTCTTTTAATCTTACCGGGTATATCCATGTTTAGCATCGGACCAAGCTGTTCCCTGGCTCCCGTGGGGAGGGAGTGATTGTCTTCAGTCTGGTATACGGAGCGCATAACATCAGTCAAGATATTGCCAATGCCGTAATTGGAAGCCATCATAACGCCTACAGAGAGGAGACAATGAGTTCCGCATAAACCAACACATATTTCCACACTTTCCAACAACAGCGTAGCACACAAACAGTTAAACTCTTCCATTTAAATAGACGCCAAATTAATAAATAAGGGCTTCTACACTAATCGCTGCGATGCCAGTTCATAAAAAAATCTACCTGCAAAAGGTGCTTTAATTTAGCAGAACCCGGGTTGTAATCCGTACGCAAGGTGTTCCTTCACACTCACACACAAAAAGTGATCCTTGTGAACTTGTATGGGTGAAGCTGCGAGGTCCCACTTTCGACTTCTGCCTGTCTATTTATATCCTATCGAAATCACGTGCTGGTTTATGGCCACAACCCTCCACCTTGAGGGGAATTCCTACAAGATGTAGAGCCACGGTCACCTAGCCAGATTTGCATAAAAAGGAGAGGGGAGGGTGAGACTGAAGAGTACAGCGTACCTGGAGACTGGCCAAGCTGCCTGCTTAGTGCCGGGAAATCAAATCCCTCCCCATTAATCATTGCCAGAAAGCGCAAATCAACAGATTGTGTAACGTTAGAGGTGAAAAATAGCACGGTTTATTCACGGGGAAAGTTACTACTGCGACTCAACTGGAGTCCAGCACTTTATTTTCCCCTTGTCTGAAATAAAATTTCGAAAAATTGTAAATATTGTTTCTTTGATTTGTTCATCCGATCGGTTTCAAACGGCAAGACGGTTTCCTCCCACACATTGTGTCTGTATGTGTGTGTGTGTGAGAGAGAGAGAACGTGTGTGTGTATACGTGTTTGTGTGTGTGTGTGTGTGTGTACGTGTGTATGAGTGTGTGTACGTGTGTGTGTGTATCTGTATGTGTGTACGTGTGTCTGGGTATGACTCTGTGTGTGTGCGTACGTGGCTCTATGCGTGCATGAGAGAGAGAGAGGGTTTTAGTGAGATGTTCCCCTCGCTCTCGGTCAAAAACTCGGTGCAGCACCTGTTCCCCACCTGGTTAACAGGTGCATGGTCCTTCGCGCTGCACTCTGCTGCCCTCGCATGGCAGGTCTGGGCGGAGCGCCTTTGTTGCTTTGGTCAGCCGGGTTACCTCTCGACTCTGTTGAATCGTGCCTAATCTAATGTTAATCGGTCGCAGTGGTTGAAAGTTTCAACGCCACAGGCTTTCACGGGAGAGGGTTCCAGATTTCTGTCGGCCTTTATTTGCAAAGTCACAGTACCTCGCGGGCTAGAACATTTAGAGAGAAGGGATTTGAGAGCGGGAATGGGAAGTAATCTTGCTCACAATATTCTTGTTGCCCCAATTGAGTAATAGAAATAGACAATACTGGAAATACCTAGCAGTTCAGACAACATCTGTGGAGAGAGAAAATATAATTAACTTTAAGGTCTTCTGTTGTGCTAATTCCTACACTCATACAGAACGCAAGAACTTCCAATCTGCTCTCACCTGCAAGTGGGTCCATCTCTAACTCTACCTTTGCTTTTCTGAAATCTTTCTGTCTCAGGAGAGACATTATAGCCAAACATCAATCTCAAACCTGCAGACTCCCACAGCCACATGGACTCTGGATCTTCTTCCCCTTCTAGCTGAATGTGTTCCATTCTTCTCATTTCTCTGGACTCCACTGATGGAGTTTTCCACACAGATGCCTTTCTGATGTTTTCCTACTTACTGAATGCTAGCTCCCCCTCTACCATAGGTGGCTGAGTCCCTGTGTCCCACATGCCAACCCTTCTCATCCCAGACAGAGCAGGGAAAGACTTGCATCCCATCAGCCCTTGATGTAGTGGATCAAAGCTCATGGTTCCACCACCATCAAGGAGCTCCAACACCAGCTCTCCCCTTCCCTTCCAACCTTCCAAAGGAACAGTTCTCTTCAGAGCCAAAGGTGCTCTTCCTCTACCAACCACTCCACACCCCTGTCTTAACGGTATCTTCCCAAGCAGTTCCAGGTGTTGCCATACCTACCCCTTTACTTCTCCCCTTTCCACCATCCAGTAATTCAGACAGTTCTTTCAGGTGAAGAAGTGACTCATTTGTGCTTCTTCCAACCTGTATTCAGTGTTGACGATGTTGGAAAATAAATATCAGATTGGTTAACTACTTCGCAGCATTCACTTTACTGGAGGCTCAACTTTTCCAGTAGCCTCCATTCTCCATTCCACTTCCACTCTGATCTGTATGGAAACTCTTGTAATGTTAAAATGAGAGCTTGGTGTTCGCCTAAGGATCAGCACGTTATCTTCTGGCTGAGCATATTGCAACCTCCTGGGCTCAGTATCAAGTTCAACAACCTCAGATGACCTGCGCCCGTGTTTACATCAGATGTGGCCAATTCTACTGTAGGGTATCCATTCCCATTACCTACTCACTGGTTCTGAACATGGGGAAATCTGCTGCACTCACCAGTGCTCTTACCTGCCCCATGGCTTCTACATGTCCTTGTATTGTTTTCACTAACGACTTTCATTAACCAGATGACTTCACTAGCTTAACGCTGGCACAACTCTGACCTCACCACATCAGAGATGTTCTTCTTTCCTTATCCATCCCTCCCCATTCTCACTAAAACTTAAAAACCAAGTTCCTTTCTCGGTTTCACAGTCCTGACAAATCAAGTTTGACCTGAAGCATAAATTTAGTTCCACTTTCCACAGATGCCATCCAACCTGCAGAGAACTTTTTAGCTCTTTCTGTTTTTGTTTCAGATTTCCAGCATCTGTGGTATTTGATTTCTATTGCTGGATCCATTCTGCTGAACTCTTAATATATATGGAATTTACCAAGCAGATCATGGCTCGGTTTTTTTATATCTATGAGAATCCAAGTCAAGTTATGTCACATTCTACTTCCGAAAACATGAATAATATTCTAGCCAGTCTTTGGTATAACGCATCTCAAATGTACTATTTGGGTCAGTTCTGTTTTATTATCTCGAGCTGCAGCTTCACTGTGCATATACAGTGCCTGCAGTCGTCATTTAAAGCAGCTTGAACCCACCCTGGACATTCCCTCTTCTCCCCTCTTCCGTCGGTCAGGAGATACAAAAGCCTGAAAGCACGTACCACCGGGCTCAAGGACAGTTCCTAGACCACTGTTTAGATTATTATCTAGTTCCTTATGTTCCTTAATGTTGTTAGAGCCAGGGGAGGTAAAGGGGACAAGGTACCTCTACCTATTAAATGCCCCCAGTGGAGGCATCTCAGACAGCCAAGTCCAACTCATGGCCTGCACGTGTGGTTTAGCTACTGCGCCTGGCTGAACCATTTCTACTGACAGGAGAAGGGGCAAAGGTGGGTTACTGGTCCCTTAAAACCAATCGCTTTGGACGGAGAGGGTTCATCAGCCCTGGCTGGCAGATCATGTAGCAGAAGGAAAACTCTGATCTCAAACCTCCGCTGCCTTGCGGCTATACCCACTCATGGGGAAGGCTTCTGGAGTATATCCTGAGGGAAACATCCAGAGTTAGAGTCCCTAAGGCCGTCCTACGTTGAGTTCAGTGCTGACTGGCAATCCCTGTGATGTCGCTGGTGCCAAACTTATCGGTCTCTGCCGTTCCTTTGGTTCATCAGATGCAGAGAGAGAGGGAGCTGCTGCCCACACTGTACTCAACACACACAAAATGCTGGTGAACACAGCAGGCCAGGCAGCATCTCTAGGAAGAGGTACAGTCGACGATTCCGGCCCAGACCCTTCATCAAGACTAACTGAAAGAAGAGATAGTAAGAGATTTGAAAGTGGGAGGGGGTGGGTGGGGGGAGATCCGAAATGATAGGAGAAGACAGGAGGGGGAGGGATGGAGATAAGAACTGGAAAGCTGATTAGCAAGAAGACACAAGTGAAAACCTCTCCCTTCTCCAGCCTTGTATCTTCTTGCCAATCAACTTTCCAGTTCTTAGCTCCATCCCTCCCCCTCCTGTCTTCTCCTATCATTTCGGATCTCCCCACTCCCCCTCCCACTTTCCAGCATGAATTTCTTGAATTTCCAGCATCCACAGATTTCCTCGTGTTTGCGTTCCCATACTGTACTGCCCATGCTTGCGTATCTAGATGGCTAGGACACAATGGTTGTCCCTGACCAACAGAGGCCTCAGAAAATAGATCCTTTGTATCATAAGCTTGACTGTTGACTTCATAATCTTCCTCATTATGATCTTCATTTTTACCTGCACTGCACTTTCTCTGTAGCTGTTACACTCTATTCTGCATTCTGTTGTTATGTTACTTTATTCTACCTCAATGCACTGTGTTATGATTTGATCTGTATGAACACCATTCAAGGCAAGCTTTTCACTTTATCTCGATACATGTGACAACAATAAACACATTCCAGTTCTAATTCCAATGAATGTTTCTTCCTAGCCAGAGCAGATCAAAAGAAAAACAAAGTGATACGTCCTGGATAGGGGAGGTCACAGTTCATCACCAGAATGGTGGGTTAAAGTTGAAGCTTTTCTACCTAATCAACTCTCTGGGTTTAGTATCAATGCCAAGTGCTTTTTCCTCAGGGTTAGCATGGGTAAATCTTGTAGAATCTGACAGAACGATTAACTACAAGATTTTCAGCGTGCAGAAAATCATTCTATATATTGTTGATTCCTTCATACATTACTCATTGTGAATTGTCAAATTATTCTACCTAGTTGTTGAGCAGTTCTGACTGCCACATTATAGGAAGGGTATGGTTAAGTCAGAAATGGCATGGAAGAGACTCACAAGGATGTTACCGGGTTTGGAGGATTTCAGTTGCAAGGAGATGCCCTGCTGGTGGCTTAGTGGCATCAGCGCCGGACTTCGGAGCAAAGGCTCCCGAGCTCGAAACCAGCCGGCTCCCTTGCACACTTTCCATCTGTGCTGGGTTGAGCATCAAGCTAGCAACTCAGCCTCGTAAAAATAAGAAAGTCTACTAAAAAAAATGTTGTCATGACGGCGTCCCGATGACTCCACTCTGAGTTAAGGGCTTTCTTCTTCTTCCTGCACTAGTGGGAGGGAGGAATGGAGTTTGTTTTGCTGTTGTTGTTTTGTTGCTTGTTGTGTTCTGCGTTGTGGGCATGGTATGTTGGTGCTGGGATGAGTGATGACACTTGCTGCCTGTACCCAGCACACCCTTGGCTCTGTAGGTTGTTAACGCAAAACAAGCATTTCATTGTATATTTTGATATCAGCCTCATCATTATGTGCTGTGTCGTGATGAAGTCATGAAACAGTGCTTTATAACTTTGTCAGTCAGGAAAACAAACTCACAGCTGAGTGATGGGATGACAAACCTGTTCACTGAGAACACAGCGACCAGCTGGCTGCCTCCCCCGACCATTCGTTCGTTACATGCTGTGTCATAGCCCTACCCCCCAATTCTCCGAAAAATGAACTCACAGCTGATTGATGGGCTGGTAAACCTGTTCACAGTGATCAGCTGGCTGCCCAGTCCCCAACTGTCCCAGAAATGCACTCAGGATAAGTAAAACTCTGCCTGACTTACAGGTCATAATCAGGGTTATGACAAGAAATGTGTTATTTTGTGGCAGCAGTACAGTCATCATCATTATGTGCCGTGTGGTATGACGTGGGTGATCATGGTCCCATGATAATGATTGTTCTTGGAAAATTTTTCTACAGAAGTGGTTTGCCATTGTCTTCTTTTGGGCAGTGTCTTTACAAGACAGGTGACCCCAGCCATTATCAATACTCTTCAGAGATTGTCTGCCTGGCATCAGTGGTCACATAATCTGGAATTGTGATATGCACCAGCTGCTCCTGTGGGGGGTGGGGATGGCTGAGCAGGTGCTACACTTTGTCCAAGGGTGACCTGCAGGTTAGCCGAGGGAAAGTTGGGAAGGTCCACCTTAGACCCTGTTTGGTAGAGACGTATCTCCACCCCGTCATCCAATTTTGATGTACATGTGATAAGTAAATCTAAATGCTGAATATCGTGACCCCACAAAGGAGCACCAGGCCATTGTCTCCCACACCATCACCGACTTTATCCACTCAGGGGATCTCCCATCCACTGCTACCAACCTTATAGTTCCCACACCTCACACTTCCCGTTTCTACCTCCTACCCAAGATCCACAAACCTGCCTGTCCTGGCCGACCTATTGTCTCAGCTTGCTCCTGCCCCACCGAACTCGTTTCTGCATACCTCCACACGGTTTTATCCCCCCTTGTTCAATCCCTTCCTACCTATGTTCGTGACACTTCTCACATTCTTAAACTTTTCGATGATTTTAAGTTCCCTGGCCCTCACCGCTTTATTTTCACCATGGATGTCCAGTACCTATATACTTCCATCCCCCATCAAGAAGGTCTCAAAGCTCTCCGCTTCTTTTTGGATTCCAGACCTAATCAGTTTCCCTCTACCACCACTCTGCTCCGTCTAGCGGAATTAGTCCTTACTCTTAATAATTTCTCTTTTGGCTCCTCCCACTTCCTCCAGACTAAAGGTGTAGCTATGGGCACTCGCATGGGTCCTAGCTATGCCTGCCTTTTTGTTGGCTTTGTGGAACAATCTAAGTTCCGTGCCTATTCTGGTATCTGCCCCCACTTTTCCTTCGCTACATCGATGACTGCATTGGTGCTGCTTCCTGCACGCATGCTGAGCTCGTTGACTTTATTAACTTTGCCTCCAACTTTCACCCTGCCCTCAAGTTTATCTGGTGCACTTCCGACACGGCCCTCCACTTTCTAGATCTTTCTGTCTCTGTCTCTGGAGACAGCTTATCCACTGATGTCTACTATAAGCCTACTGACTCTCACAGCTATCTGGACTATTCCTCTTCTCACACTGTCTCTTGCAAAAATGCCATCCCCTTCTCGCAATTCCTCCGTCTCCGCCGCATCTGCTCTCAGGATGAAGCTTTTCATTCCAGGATGAGGGAAATATCCTCCTTTTTTAAAGAAAGGGGCTTCCCTTCCTCCACTATCAACTCTGCTCTCAAAAGCATCTCCCTCATTTCACGTACATCTGCTCTCACTCCATCCTCCCGCCACCCCACTAGGAATAGGGTTCCCCTGGTCCTCACCTACCACCCCACCAGCCTCCGGGTCCAACATATAATTCTCCGTAACTTCCGCCACCTCCAACGGGATCCAACCACTAAGCATATCGTTCCCTCCCCCCCTCCTCTGCTTTCCACAGGGATCGCTCCCTACGCGACTCCCTTGTCCATTCGTCCCCCCCATCCCTCCCCACTGATCTCCCTTCTGGCACTTATCCGTGTAAGCGGAACAAGTGCTACACATGCCCTTACACTTCCTCCCTCACCACCATTCAGGGCCCCAAACAGTCCTTCCAGGAGAGGCGACACTTCACCTGTGAGTCAGCTGGGGTGATATACTGCGTCCGGTGCTCCCGATGTGGCCTTCTATATATTGGCGAGACCCGACGCAGACTGGGAGACCGCTTTGCTGAACACCTACGTTCTGTCCGCCAGAGAAAGCAGGATCTCCTGGTGGCCACACATTTTAATTCCACATCCCATTCCCATTCTGACATGTCTATCCACGGCCTCCTCTACTGTAAAGATGAAGTCACACTCAGGTTGGAGGAACAACACCTTATATTCCGTCTGGGTAGCCTCCAACCTGGTAGCATGAACATCGACTTCTCTAACTTCCGCTAATGCCCCACCTCCCCCTCGTACCCCATCCGTTATTTAATTTTATACATACATTCTTTTTCTCACTCTCCTTTTTCTCCCTCTGTCTCTCTGACTATACCCCTTGCCCATCCTCTGGGTTTCCCCCCACGCTGTCTTTCTTCCCGGACCTCCTGTCCCATGATCCTCTCGTATCCCCTTTGCCAATCACCTGTCCAGTTCTTGGCTCCATCCCTCCCCCTCCTGTCTTCTCCTATCATTTTGGATCTCCCCCTCCCCCTCCCACTTTCAAATTTCTTACTAGCCCTTCCTTCAGTTAGTTCTGATGAAGGGTCTTGGCCTGAAACGTCGACTGTACTTCTTCCTAGAGATGCTGCCTGGCCTGCTGCGTTCACCAGCAACTTTGATGTGTGTTGCTTGAATTTCCAGCATCTGCAGGTTTCCTATTGTTTGCGTTGCTTGAATATTGTGATTGAGTAGGCTGGAATTGTTTTCCCTAGAGTGAAACATAGAAACATAGAAAATAGGTGCAGGAGTAGGCCATTCGGCCCTTCGAGCCTGCACCAACATTTATTATGATCATGGCTGATCATCCAACTCAGAACCCTGCACCAGCCTTCCCTCCATACCCCCTGATCCCCGTAGCCACAAGGGCCATATCTAACTCCCTCTTAAATATAGCCAATGAACTGGCCTCAACTGTTTCCTGTGGCAGAGAATTCCACAGATTCACCACTCTCTGTGTGAAGAAGTTTCTCCTAATCTCAGTCCTAAAAGGCTTCCCCCTTATCCTCAAACTGTGACCCCTCGTTCTGGGTTGAAGGTGGGAGACAAATGACATGACATGACAGAGGTACATAAATTTGTGAGAAGATTAGATTAGGTAGTTGGCCATAGTTTGTTTGCCATGGTAGGGCTGTCTAAAACTATACGTTTAAGATGAAGGGGAGGAGGTTCAAAGGAGAATGGAGGGGTAACTTTTTCACACAAAGACTTGGTATCTGGAATGAGCTGCCACAGGAGGTGGTGGAGACAGGAACATTCAAGGGACATCTTGACATGTCCTTGAATGAGCAGGGCATAGAGGAACATAACGCAAGCTAGTTGGATTAGTATTGATTGGCATGACGGTCAGTATTAAACACGATGGGCTGAAGAGCCTGCTTCCATGTTGTTCAAATCTATGGGACTACATTTAACAAATAACCTTAGATTATTTATGGATAACTTTGAACTCATTTTACAGTGCACTTCATGTGGCCAGCTACCTGTATTGTTGATGGCCTGGCAAATAATAAGAAAGCAAAGGGTACCTCAGCACCATTGGGATATTTTCCTAGTGTTAATTTATGGAGATAAATCCCACAAACTGTAATGGTATAATCTTAGCCAATCAATAGTACTATCAGCACTGCATAGCAATTGAAGGAATAATAAACCATGGAACAAGGGTTCAAAGGTTCAAAGGTACAATTTAATGCATACAATATACATCCTGAGATGCTTTTTCTTTAGTTTGGAGATAAATTACATTGGATTGCCACCACTATCTAAGCTCCATTGCCACAAGATTTTTCACAACTACATTCAAGATTCAAGATTCAAGATTATTTGTAATGCATATATCGGAAAAGACAGTGAAATGTGTCATTTACACAGTCCATCCGAAGAATGTGCTGGGGGCAGCCCACGGGTGTCACCACACATTCCAGTGCCAACATTGCTTACCCACAATGCTTGGCAGAACAATACAGAACACGACAAGCAACAAACAAGAACAGGAATAACAAACCCCACTCCTCCCTCCCAACCAAGCACATGTGCAGGCTTTAACCCTAGGACAGGCCTCCAGGCTTGTCCCTCTCACGCACACACATACGCAGACCTTTAACGCTAGGACAGGCCTCCAGACTTGATCTTCCAGAGGACATTTATCCCAGAGTATGTCAATCACCAAACACTAGGCCTCAAACTCTGGACTTACCAATGACAGGACCCTAAACACTAGCCCTGAAACTCCAGTATCACCGATTCGCAAACTCAAGGGTCATTCCTCCAACCCACACAGAACTCCGAATACGGAACCTTCCGACAACTCAGCGGGAGGAGGCACGCCCCACATCCACATCACTGAATGCCAAGCGGAGGCTTTGACTCCAGCCTAACTCTAATTCCCCCACATCCCCGTCCCTAAACCCTAACCTGATCCCTAACTCCCCTCTCTATTCTCAAAACCAACATTAGAAACCTAAAAAACAATTTAAAATTAAATAGTTAATGAACAGCTAAATCTGCATTGTGAATCAATGGAGGTTGAAGCTCGATGCCATCTTGGATAACATTGGATAACAACTGCCTAAAGAATGGAGCAAGTGTCAGCTTTCTGGTCAGAAAAATGCACCCCACCCACAAGTAGATAGCACTCTCTCAGCGCACCGTTTGGATCAATGCCAATCACAGGCTCAGATATCTGGAGTAGGCCACAGCTTGCACAATTGTTTGCATAATAGAAACATGTAACTGTTGACCCAGAGCTGACCTCTTTTAAGCCAGCAGTCCTATTTAGGGATGCAATCCATAATGTTTAGTCACTTATAAATGAAAAACAGTGCAGAGAGGAAATTCCCAAACCTTTGAAAGCTTTGTTCAATGATTGCAGCAGTTCACACTTCAGAAGCTAAAGCAAACATTCAAGCCATCTTCAGTGATGTCATGTTACCTAAACTCAAGTGTATGCTTCCAAAGTCATTCTGAGGTGTGTGTGAAGTTATTTCATAATCAAACATTGAACTAAGTATTTAAAAGAACCAAACTTGTCTGCACACAATAACTCTCGATGTCCGAGGTGGTGTAACTACCACCCAGACGGTGTTTTCCATTTTTACTCTCTACTAGACACAAGCTGTGTCAGTGGAATTTGTGTAGTTGATTACAGGAGTAGAAGTTGCTGCTTGACGCACGATGATGGTGTAAATGAATCTACAGAAGCTGCAGCATGGCACACACCTCCAGAGTGGAACCTTTGGCCATCTCTGCAGACTCACTCAGTACCAAACCAGCAAATTAAGTACCTGCCCCCTTCCTCTATTCCCCATTCTGACCTTTCACCTCTTCTAACTTGCCTCCTACTCCCTCCTTCATCTCCTCCTCCTTCCCTTTCTCCTACTCTCCACTCTCCTCTCCTATCCAATTCTTTCTCCTTCAGCCCTTGACCTTTCCCACCCACCTGGCTTCACCTATCACCTTCCAGCTAGCCTCTTTCCCCTCCTCCCTCCCACCTTTGTACTCAGGCATCTTCCCCCTTCCTTCTCAGTCCCGAAGAAGGATCCCAGCCCGAGGCATTGACTGTTAACACTTTTCCATAGATGTTTCCTCAGCTGCTGAGTTGCTCCAGCGTTTTGTGTGTGTTGCTTTGGATTTTCTGGTGTTTGTGAATTCAGCTGGTCCAGTGATTAGGCGGATGCTAAATTATTCTGTTACTCCTCATATCTGCTGTAGACCGCAGCAGGTTTGAAGTCACTTCACAGAGAAGGTTATTAGTATACTAGAGTCAGATAAATCTTTGTGCACGACATTTCTCAATGACAGTGATCAGCTCAGACACTTTTGTTCTGGACACAAAGCCAGGCAGCTCATCATAGGGAAGATAATTAAAGACAAGGTCAAAAACTCATCAGGTCATTGAGCAACGTAGACACAGCCATCTCCATCACACGCACAATTATCCCTTCCATCGGACCTGCCATCAATGTAGATACAGCCATCTCCATCACAGGCACAATCGTCCTCTCCACAAGACCTACCAGCAATGTAGATACAGACATCTCCATCAGGGGCACAGCCCTCCCCTCCATCAATGACATCTTGAGGGACAGTGCCTCAAGAAGGTGGCATCCATCACTCGGACCCTTGTCATCTGGGACATGCCCTCTTCTTGTTACTGCCAACAGGGAGCAGGTAAATGAGCCTGAAGATCCACTGAAGACAGGCCTTGATAGACTGGATGTGGAAAAGACGTTTCCTATGGTGGGGAAGTCTAAAACCAATGGACGCAGACTCAGAATAGAGGGCTGTCCGTTTAGAATTGAGATGAGGAGGAATTTCTTTAGCCAGAGAGTGGTGAATCTGTGGATTTCATTGCCACGGGCGGCTGTGGAGCCCAAGTCATTGGGTGTATTTAAGGCAGAGGTTGATCAATTCTTGATTAGTCAGGGCATGAAGGGGGGAAGACAGGAGACTGGGGCTGAGGGGAAAATGGATCAGCCAGGATGAAATGGTGGAACAAACTCCATGGGCAAATAGGCTAATTCTGCCCCCTGTATCTTATAGTCTTATAATGACTCTGAAATAGCTTCTTCCCCTCTGACATCAGATACTTGATTGGTCCATGAACCCGTGAACACTACCACTCTGTTCCTTTTTATACTATTTAGTTATTTTTCCAATTGATAGTGCTTTTATGTCTTTGCACATACTGCTGCAGCAAGATGTCACATTTTCACGTCATTGAAGCAGTGATGGTAAATCTGATTCCGTTTCCGAAACTGATCTCTGGAGAGAGGATAATTGTTTTAGATGACACACGCAAAATGCCGGAGCAACTCAACAGGTCAGGCAGCTTCTATGGAGGGAAATCAACAGTCAAACTTTCAGGCAGAGGCCCTCTGTCAGAAATGGAGAGGAAGGGGGCTCAAACCACAACAGGAAGATAGGGGGGTTGGGAAGAGCACAAGCTGGTGAGACACGGTGAGGGGGACGGTAAGTGAGTGGAGTGGGAGTGTTGAAAGGGAATGGGGGGATGAAAGGGAGTGATGTGAGAAACTAGGAGGTGATAGGTGGAAGAGGTACAAGGTTGATACCGCTGCACCATAGAGAGCATCTTAACATACTGCATCTCTATGTGGTATCTCAGTTGTACAGCAGCTGATAGGAAAGCACTTCAGCGGGTCATCTCTAACGCACTGAAGATCATCGGGATACAGCTCCCAGCCCTGGAGGACAGCTACAGCTCTCACTGCCTAAGGAAAGCTACAAACATCTGTAAGGACAATACACACCCATGCCATCATCTGTTTGAACTTCTTCCATCTGGCAGATGCTATAAGATTTTCTATGCCCGCACTTCCAGACTGAAAAATAGCTTTTTCCCTGGAGCTATAATTGCTCTGAACCAATCGATCAAGCATCATCCATAAATTTATTATATTGCTACCTTAATACTGGTTTT
The DNA here is from genome assembly GCF_030028105.1 of Mobula birostris. NCBI lineage: Eukaryota > Metazoa > Chordata > Chondrichthyes > Myliobatiformes > Myliobatidae > Mobula > Mobula birostris. The sequence continues at coordinate 125,641,026 of NC_092372.1, read as the reverse complement.
ATGGCCGTCATGCATCTGAGTTGTGCTTTTGTACTGCTGGACATTGCTTGTACTGGCTGGTTACTTGATTTTATTTATTGTTTATTTATTTTATTTGTTGTTTTATAGCATTGAGTATGAGAGTTGCAAACTCATTTTCGCTGTATTGGTGCATGACAACTGTACTGTGCAATGGCAATAAAGATATTTCATTTCGTAAAGAAGGAATCTGACAGGAGAGGACAATATAAAATGTAATAAAGAGAAGGAGTTGAGAAGCCAGAGGAGTTGATGGCTGGTCATAGTGGTGGGGAGGAACAAGAGAAGGTGTGAGAGGGCCACCAGAAAGAGGGAAAACAAAAAAAAAAGCATTGGGGAGGGGAATAGAGGGAAATTAGAGAAATCGATTTTCCTACTGTTGGTATGGAGACTACCCAGACCAAATATGAAGTATTGCTCCTCCAACCTGAGTTTGGCCTCATGGTGGCAGTGGTGGAAGCCGTGGACAGTCATGTCAGTGTGAGAATTGGAAGTGGAATTGAAATGGGTGGTCACTGGGAGATCCTGATTGTTGCGGTGAATGGAGTAAAGACGTTTGATGAAGTGGCCTACCTAACTGCAGCATATCCCCCCACCCCCAGTGTAGAGGAAGCAAATCGGGAGCACTAGATGCAATAAGTGACCCAACAGACTCAGAGGCAAAATGTCACCTTACCTGGCCTCCTCCTGCTCAATTATAAAGGATGAAATAGCGACATATTTGGATAGCAGTAACAGGATCAGTCTGAGTCAGCATGGATTTATGAAGGGGAAATCATGCTTGACTAATCTTCTGGAATTTTTTGAGGATGTAACTATGAAAAGGGACAAGGGAGAGCCAGTGGAAGTAGTGTACCTGGACTTTCAGAAAGCCTTTGATAAGGTCAAAGGAGATAAGATATAGGAGATTAGTGGGCAAAATTAGAGCACATGGTATTGGGGCTAGGGTACTGACATGGATAGAAAATTGGTTGGCAGACAGGAAACAAAGAGTAGGGATTAACGGGTCCCTTTCAGAATGGCAGGCAGTGACTAGTGGGGTACCGCAAGGCTTGGTGCTGGGACCGCAGCTATTTACAATATACATTAATGATTTAGAGGAAGGGATTAAAAGTAACATTAGCAAATTTGCAGATGACGCAAAGCTGGGTGGCAGTGTGAAATGTGCGGAGGATGTTGAGATAATGCAGGGTGACTTGGACAGGTTGGGTAAGTGGGCAGATGCATGGCAGATGCAGTTTAATGTGGATAAGTGTGAGGTTATCCACTTTGGTGGCAAGAACAGGAAGGCAGATTACTATTTGAATGGTGTCAAGTTAGGAAAAGGGGAAGTACAACGAGACCTTGGTGTCCTTGTTCATCAGTCACTGAAAGTAAGCATGCAGGTACAGCAGGTAGTGAAGAAAGCTAATGGCATGTTGGCCTTCATCACAAGGGGAGTTTAGGAGCAAAGAGGTCCTTCTGCAGTTGTACAGGGCCCTGGTGCAGTTTGTGCGCAGTTTTGGTCTCCAAATTTGAGGAAGGACATTCTTGCTATTGAGGGAGTACAGCAGAGGTGCACGAGGATAATTCCTGGGACGGCGGGACTGTCATATGTTGAAAGATTGGAGCGACTGGGATTGTACACTGGAATTCAGAAGGATGAGAGGGGATTTGATTGAAACATATAAGATTATTAAGGGATTGGACACGCTAGAGGCAGGAAACATGTTCCTGATGTTGAGGGAGCCCAGAACCAGAGGCCACAGTTTGAGAATAAGGGGTAGGCCATTTACAATGGAGTTGAGCATAAACTTTTTCACCCAGAGAGTGGTGGATCTGTAGAATGCTCTGCCTCAGAAGACAGTGGAGGCCAATTCTCTGGATGCTTTCAGGAAAGAGTTAGATAGAGCTCTTAAAGATAGCGGAGTCAAGGGATATGGGGAGAAGGCAGGAACGGGGTACTGACTGTGGATGATCAGCCATGATCACAGTGAATGGCGGTGCTGGCTCGAAGGTCCGAATGGCCTACTCTTGCACCTATTGTCTGTTGTCTATTGTCTATTGCTCATTTTTCTTAGGATGGAGTACAAGCTAGGAGAAATTAAACAACAAAATTGAAAGAGTGCAGAGTAAAATTTACAAAGATACTGCTGGCACTTGAGGACCTGAATGAAAAGAAGAGGTTGCATAGGTTGGAGCACAGGATAATGAAGGAGATCTTTTGAGGAATGGGGGTATAGATAAGGTGAAAACATACAGGCGTTTCCTCCCTCAGATTTGGTGAGACTAGAACTAGTGGTCATAGGTTAGGTGAAAAGGTGAAACAGTTGGATTAGATTTTTTTTTAGATTATGAGGACACTCAGTCCTCGTTTATTGTCATTTAGAAATGCATGCATTAAGAAATTATACAACGTTCCTCCAGAATGATATCACAAGAAAATACAGGACAAACCAAGAATAAAACTGACAAAACCACATAATTATAACATATAGTTACAACAGTGCAAAGCAATACTATAATCTGATAAAGAGCAGACCATGGGCACGGTAAAGAAAAATCTCAGAGTCCCGATAGCCTCATCATCTCACGCAGGCAGCAGAAGGGAGAAACTCTCCCTGCCATGAACCTCCAAGCGCCGCCAACTTGCCGATGCAGCACCATTGGAAGCACCCGACCGCAGCGGACTCTGAGTCCGTCAGAAAACTTTGAGCCTCTGACCAGCCCCTCTGACACAGCCTCTCCGAGCACAATCCTCTGCTGAGCGCTTTGACCCCACCCCAGCTGCCAAGCAACAAGCAAAGCCGAGGACTCGGGGCCTTCTCCTCCTCAAATTCTGGACCACACAGTAGCAGCAGCAGCGGCAGCGAAGCAGGCATTTCAGAAGTTTCACCAGATGTTCTTCCGTGCTCTCATGTCCATCTCCATCAAATCAGGATTGTGCACGGCACCCTACTTGACAAATAGCAGACATCACCACCAGAGTGGCTGCTGCGAGCTGCATCATGCTGCCATCTTCTCCTCCCGCAGTTAAGGAAAATATGTAGGGAAACTTAAGGAGAGTATGTGGGGAAACTTCTTCATCCAGAGCAGGGGTTCCTAAACTTTTTCTGCCATGGACCCCTACCATTAACCAGGGATTCTTGGACCCAGCTTGCAAGCCCCTGACCTCGAGGGTAGCGCGTGTAGAACTAGTTGCCAGCAGAAGTGTTGGATATAGGTTTGATTGTTACTCTTAAGATAAGTTTGAATAGGAATGTAGATGGGAAGGGTTTGGGGGAATATGGTCCAGGTGCAGGTAGGTAAAACTGGGCAGAAGATCAGGTTTGCATGGATTACATGGGGACGAGGCCTATTTCTGTCCAGTGGTATTCTATGACAAAAGGGATTACTGGGCCAACTGACGAAGGTGATAAAGCCATGAGAGCATAACTAAACGGATATCTGGAATTAGCATGAATTACTGTGTGAAATTATTAATGGAAAAGAAACGAGGAAAGTACAAAGACTGGCATTCCAAATTGAAATTGTTGAAATCACTCTTTGGTCAGGAAGGTTTACATATACAAAGTGAGATGGTGTAACCTTCATCAAGCATCTGCCAAAAGCAGAACTTCCCCGTAGCCGAGCATTTTAATTCCGATTCCCATTCTCATTCTGACATGTCAGTCCTTGGCCTCTTCTTGTGGCCACCCACAACATCTTGTATTCCATCTGGGTATCCTCCAAATTGATGGCATGAATATTGATTTCCCCATCCAGTAAAAAAAATTCTCTCCTCCTCCCTCTTCTTCTATTCCCCACTCTGACTTCTTACATCTTCTCACCTACCTATCACCTTCCCCTAGTGACAGGCAGGTAGAAGCTCCCATTCACCCCTGTGGACTGAATAGAATTACTCTGTGAAGTGGTCACCCATACACTGTGTGGTTCCCCGATGTGGAGAACACATTGTGAACATCAAATTTAATCCATCTCGTAACTAGCTCTTCCTTCAGTTAGTCCTGACGAAGGGTCTCGGCCTGAAACGTCGACTATACCTCTTCCTAGAGATGCTGCCTGGCCTGCTGCGTTCACCAGCAACTTTGATGTGATGTGGTCTAACCATAGTTTTAAAGAGTTGTAACATCATCTCGGAGCTCTTGAGCTCAATCCCCCAACTAATGAAGACCAACACACCATATGCCTTCTTAACAACAATAACAATTTGCATGGCAACTTTTAGGGATCTGTAGACATGAACCCTTCCTGCAATCCATTTATAAAAATCACAAAGAGCAGGGGGCCCCGAACAGATCCCTGTGGAACACAACTGGTCACTGACCTCCAAGCAGAATACACTCCATCTACTTGCCTACTATGGGTAAGCCAATCCTGTATCCATATAGCCAATTTTCTCAGGATCCCATGCCTCCAGACTTTCTGAATGAGCCTGCCATGGGGGAACCTTATCAAATGCCTGAATGAAAGCTATGTACACTATATCCACTGGTCTATCTTCATCGGTCTGCTCTACATCCAGCGAAGAGTTCATGGAGAAAAGTAGCATCATGCCATCTGATGTGCTGGAGATGAAGAAATTGAATGCATGAATTGGAGTCCTTACGGGGAACTGGGTAGGAGGAATTGTGCTCAAAGTGGTGCTCTGAATCCCTGGGCTTGTTGTCAATACTAGTTGATAACCTACTCCCTGAAGTTACTGAATGGAAGGAAAGATTTCTCTCTCTCTCTCCATTTTACCATCTGAGCTAGCGATCAGTTTCCACTGCATCAACATGCTCTCACCTTGACTACTCTTCCTCTGTTTTAGTTCCCATTAGGATTGCATTTAAACTTCTCCATCTCCATCACATCTGTTCTGGTACTTCCATCTTCCACACCAGTGCTGCTAATAACAGATATTTTATCCTCAACCATCAAGCCTCTTCTGCCATAGTTGACTGGTCTATTCTATTTCCCACATTGCTGCTCTCATCATTTCTGCCTTTGTTGAGAAAATTGGCAGGGTTTCCCATTCCTCACCGTATACGCCATCAGCTGCCACATTCAACAGAGTGTTCAACCCTTTCAACGTGCTTTCCCCTCCTCTTTTCTTTCAGCCTTGGGGAATGGTGATGTAGCAGTTAGCATAGTGCTAATACAGGGCCAACAACCCAGGTTCAATTCCAGCCACTGTCTACAAGGAGTTTGTACATGGGCTTCCTCCAGGTGCTTTGGTTTCCTCCCACATTCCAAACACATACGGGTTAGTAGGTTCATTGGTCACATGGGTGGTGTGGACTCATTAGTCTGGAAAGACCTGTTACTGTGCTGTTTTTAAAATAAATGAATAAATAAATGAAGTTTTCCAAGGAACTGTTCCTTCCGGGATATTCCAATGCACTCCTCCATCTCCAGCAATGCCCACTTCCCACCTGCATAACTCTGAAAGATGCAGCACTTCCTCTTTGAACTTCTCTCTTCCCACCGTCCAGAAGCTCAAAACAGTTATTCCAGGTCATCAATTACTGCAATCCGTGCCCGCAGTGTCTCTGCTCCAAGTCAGGGAAATCAAACATAAATAAAGTGGTTGATTTGCTGTCCTCTGTAGCTCACGAAGTGTACCAAAGTGTCAAAAGTGGTGTCGCGTTGGACGGAGGAAACGGATGAGGTCCTCCGTGACTGCTTTGAATCGGTGGACTGGTTAGTTTTCAAGGACTCGGCAGCTAACGTCGATGAGTATGCCTCAGCTGTCACAGACTTTATTTGGAAATGCATGGAGGACTGTGTGTCTCACAAGATGATCTGGGTATTCCCTATTCAGAAACCTTGGATGAATTATGAGTTCAAGTCCCTTTTAAAGGCTAGAGCTGCGGCTTTTAGGTCCGGGGATACCAGTCGCTACACGGAATCCAGGCGTGAACTCCGGAAAGCCATTAAGGGCACTAAGAGGCAATATTGAGCCAAGTTGGAAGCTCAGGCTAACCAGAGGGATGCCAGTAGACTATGGCAGGATCTAAATGAGATCACTGGGTGCAAAGAAAAGGCTGGGAATATCAATAACTGTGGCGCTTCTCTTCCTGAAGAACTTAACATATTCTACGCAAGATTTGAACAGAAGAGGAGCGTCCCGCTCCCTCCGGATGAACCAGACCTGGTGACATTGAGATTCATTGTCACCGAGGATGACGTTAGAAGGGCCTTCCTGAAGATAGATCCAAGGAAGGCGACGGGCCCAGATGGCGTCCCAGGACGGGTTCTCCGGGCCTGTGCAAGCGAGCTAGCTGGAGTGTTTGCTGACATCTTCAACTGCTCCTTGCTTCAGTCTAAGATCCCCTCATGTTTTTAGAAGGCAACAATAATTCCAGTGCCGAAGAAGAGCAAGATGGCATGCCTGAATGAATATCAACCTGTGGCTCTAACATCAATTGCTATGAAGTGCTTTGAGAGATTGGTTATGGCACACATCAACCACAGCCTACCAGTTAACCTCAACGCTTTGCAGTTTGCCTACCGGAGCAACAGGTCAATGGCAGATTCCATCTCTCTGGCCCTACATTCCTCCTTAGAACACCTGGAGAATAAAGACACATACATAAGGCTCCTTTTCATTGACTACAGCTCTGCCTTTAATACCATCATTCCAAATAAACTGATTCCTAAGCTCCGGAACCTGGGCCTTAGCACTCAGATCTGCAGCTGGATCTTCAACTTCTCCACAGACAGGACTCAGGCTGTAAAAATAGGGGACAAGCTCTCCTCTACAATCACTCTGAGCACTGGTGCCCCACAAGGCTGTGTACTCAACCCCCTGCTGTACTCACTGTACACCCATGATTGTGTAGCCAAGTTTCAATCAAACTCAATATATAAGTTTGCTGATGACACAACAATTGTAGGCAGTATCTCGGGTAATGATGAGTTTGAGTACATAGAGGAAATTAAGAACCTGGTGGCATGGTGCGAAGACAATAACCTATCCCTCAACATCAGCAAGACGAAGGAATTGGTTGTTGACTTCAGAAGGAGTAGCGGACTGCACGACCCAATTTACATCGTTGGTGCACAAGTGGAACAGGTCAAAAGCTTTAAGTTCCTCGGGGTCAATATCACAAATGACCTGACTTGGTCCAACCAAGCAGAGTCCACTGCTAAGAAGACCCCACCAGCACCTTCACTTTCTGAGAAAGCTAAAGAAATTTGGCCTGTCCCCTAAAACCCTCACTAATTTTCATAGATGCACCGTAGAAAGCATTCTTCTAGGGTGCATCACAACCTGGTATGGAAGTTGTCCTGTCCAAGACCGAAAGAAGCTGCAGAAGATTGTGAACACGGCGCAGCACATTACACAAACCAATCTTCCATCCGTGGACTCACTTTACACCGCACGCTGTTGAACCAGTGCTGCTAGGATAATCAAGGACACGACCCACCCAGCCAACACACTTTTCATCTCTCTTCCCTCCGGGAGAAGGTTCAGGAGCTTGAGGATGGCCAGATTTGGAAACAGCTTCTTTCCAACTGTGATAAGATTGCTGAACGGATCCTGACCCAGATCTGGACCATACCCTCCAAATATCCGGACCTGCCTCTCTTTTTTTTTTGCACTACCTTACTTACTATTTTTCTATTTTCTATTTATGATTTATAATTTAAGTTTTTAATATTTGCTAATTGTAACTATTTTTAATATTTTTAATATTTAATATTTGTAATCCAGGGAGTGTGAAGTGCAGAATCAAATATCGCTGTGATGATTGTATGTTCTAGTACCAATTGTTTGGCGACAATAAAGTATAAAGTACAAAGTACCATAAAGTTCTCATTCCCAGTCACTGTAACTCTTCATTCTACTCCTTCTCTGACCTCCTTGTCTTCGGCCCCTTCCACCAGATCAACAAAGATCAAAGTCAAGTTCAATAACTTCAAGTTCAATAACCTCAGACAATCAACAGTTGCCATCGTTGTATCTCCTATTTTCTGTAGACCATAGGACCAAGAGATATAGGAGCAGAATTAAGCCATTTGGCATATTGAGTCTGCTCTGCCATTTCATCATAGCTGATCTATTTTCCCTCTCGCCCCTGTCTCCTGCCTTCTCCCTGTATCCCTTCATGTCCTGAATAATCAGAAATCTATCAAGTTCTGTGTTAATTATACCCAATGACTTGAGCTCCATAGCCACTTGCGGCAAGAAGTTCCAGATTCCCCACTCTCCAGCTAAAGAAATTCCTCCTCATCTCCATTTTAAAAGGATGTTTCTTTATTCCGAGTCTGTGTCCTTTGGTCTTAGATGCACACACCGTAGGAAACATCCTCTCCATATCCACTCTATAGATGCCTTTCAACATTTGATAGGTTTCAATAAGGTCACCCCACATTCTTCTGAATTCCAGGGAGTACAGGAACAAAATCATTGATTAATCCTCATATCATAACCCTTTCATTGACGGAATCATTCTCATGTACCTCCTTTGAACCTTCTCCAATGTCACAGCTTTCTTGCATAGATAAAGAATAAAAACCTGCTCACAATACTCCATCATCAGTGCTTTATAAAGCCTTAAAATTACATCCTTGCTTTTATATTCTAGTCCTCTTGAAATGAATGCTAACATTGCATCTGCTTTCCTCACCATTGACTCAAACTGCAAATTATCCTTTAGGGAAACCTACACAAGGACTTCCAAATTCTTTAACACCTTAGATTTTTGAATTTAGAAAACAGTCTACCCTATTACTTCTTCTACCAAACTGCATGACCATACACTTCCGACACTGTACTCCATCTGCCACTTCTTTCCACATTCTCCTAACCTAAGACCTTCTAATCCTCTCTACTTACTCAGAACTACCTGTCCCTCCACCTATCTTCATATTGTCCACAAACCTCATCACAAAGCCATCAATTCCATCATCCAAGTCATTGATATAAAATGTAAGAAGAATTGGTCCCAACACAATTCCCTGTGGAACACCACTAGTCACCGACAGTCAACCAGAAAAGGCTTCCTTTGTTCCCACTCTTTGCCTCATGCCAATAAGCTACTGCTTTGTCTGTGCTAGGATCTTTCCTGTAATACCATGGGCTCGTAGCTTGTTAAACAGCCTCACATATGGCACCTTGTCAAAGGCCTTCTGAAAACCCAAGTACACAACATCAACCAATTCTCCTTTGTCTATCCTGCTTGATATTTTTTCAAAGGATTCCAACAGATTTGCCAGGCAAGATTTTCCCCCGAGGAAACCATGCTGACTGTGGCCTATTTTATCATGTGCTTCCAAGTACCCTGAAACCATATCCTTAACAATCAACTCCAAAATATTCTCAGCTACTGAAGTCAGACTAAATGGCCTATAGTTTCCTTTCTTCTGCCTCTCTCCTTTCTTGAAGAGTGGAATGACATTTGCAATTTTCATTACTCTGGAACCATGCCAAATGAATTCATTCTAGAAAGATCTCTTCAGCCACCCACCCAACTTCAGATCTTTCAGTTTCCCAAGAAACTTCCCCCTAATAATGACAACTTCACACACTTCTGCCCCCTGACACTCTTGAACTTTGGACATACTGCTAGTGTCTTCCACGGTGAAAGCTGAAGGAAAATACTAATTCATTTCATCTGCCATTTCCTTGTCCCCCATTACTATCTCTCCAGCATTGTTTTTGATCTTTTCCATCTTATTCCTTCTTAATGACTTTTTTGTTGATCTTTGAAAGCTTTCTACTCCTCTAACTTCCCACTAATCTTTGCTCTATTATATGCCCTCTCTTTGGCCTTTATGTGGCTTTGACTTTTCTTGTTAGTCATGGTTGGATCATCTTGCATTTGGAATACTTCTTCCTCTTTGGGATATATTTATCCTGCACCTTTCAAATTGCTTCCAGAAATTCCAGCCATTGCCAATGTTCCTTTCCAATCAATTTTGGCCAGCTCCGCTCTCATGCCTCTGTAATTCCCTTTATTCCACTGTAATATGGATACATCTAACTTTAGCCTCTCCTTCTCAGATTTCAGGCTGAATTTGATCATATTAGGATCACTTTCCCCTAAGGGCTCTTTTACCTTAAGCTCTAAAATCAATTCTGGTTCATTGCACAACACCCAATCCAGAATAGCTGACCTCTCAGTGGGCTTAACCACAGCTGCTCTAAAAAGCCATCTCGTAGACATTATAGAATTTCACTTTCTTGGGATTCAGCACCAACCTAATTTTCCTAATCTACCTGCATGTTGAAATCCCCTATGTCTATTGTAGCATTGCCCTTTTGGCAAGCATCTTCTATCTCCCATTGTAATTTGTAGGCCACATCCTTACTACTGTTTGGAGAGTCTATGTAGTATAACTCCCATCAGGGTATTTTTACTGTTGCAGGTCCTTCGCTCTATCCACAATGATTCAACAGCTTCCGACCCTTTTTCACCTCTTTCTAATGATTTGATTTCAATTTTTTACCAATAGAGCTACGCCACTCCCTTTTCATACCTACCTATCCTTTTGATACATGGTGTATCTTTGGACATTAAGCTCCCAGCTATAATCTTCTTTCAGCCATGTTTCAGTGATGCCCACAGTGTTATACATACCAAACTGTAACTGTGCTTATAAATTCACCTATCTTATTCTGTTTACTTCTTGATGTTGAGTTCCATTGAGTCACTGCTGACTCATGGTGACCCTATGGACAGTGCAGTTGTCCATAGGGTTTCCATGGCAACATACTGAAGTAGATTGCCAGAATTTCATCCATGCAGATACTGCTGCTGCCCAGGTTTCCCAGTTCCATTAACTACACACATTCAAATATGACATCTCCAGTCCTGCATTTACCTTTATCAATTTTGTCTTCCTTTTATATTGCAACTCATCCTATTGACTGCATTTTTGCCCTTTCATCAGCCTCACCTTGCTAGCAGTATCACTACACATTGCATTGTTTGAAAATCAACTACCTCATCTTCAGCATTATCACTGTAGTTCCCATCCCCCTGTCAAGTTAGTTTAAACCCTCCTGAACAACCTGAGCAAAACTCTCCACAAGGGTATTGGTCCCCCTCAGGTTCAGGTGTAACCCATTCCTTTTGTTCAGGTTGTAACTTCCCCAGAAAAGATCCTCGTGATCCACAAATCTGAAATCCTGCCCCCTGTACCAGTTCCTCAGCCACACATTCACCTGCTAAATGGTCCTATTCTTACCTTCACTGGTGTTTGGTACAGGCAGCAATTCAGATATCACTACCCTGGAGGTCCTGCTTTTCAGCTTTCTACCTAGCTCCTGAAAACCCCTCTTTGGGACCTGCTTATCTTTTCTACCTATGTCATTGGTGCCAATATTTACAAAGACTTCTGGCTGCTCACACTCCCCCTTTGGAATACCATGCCACGATCTGAGACATCCTTGACCTTGACACCTGGGATTCCTTGATTCCTTTTATTGTGATTTAATCTCTCTGGCCCTTCAAATTCTCACAGGTCTTTCTGTTCTTTCCTCCCCCTTCTTATATTTTAAAACTATTAACTTTGCTTGTTAAGATGAAAGGTCTTCTTCTTAAAATGTTAACTCAGTTTTCCCTCCATTTTTGTTGCTGTTGCTTACTTGCTTACTTGCAACATTTCGATTTTTATTTCAGATTTCCACCATCTGTGGAACTAAACTTCAAAGTTCAAAGTAAATTTATTATCAAAGTGCATTTATGTAGCTATATACAACCCTGAGATCCATTTTCTTGTGGACAATCAAGGCAAATACAAGAAACACAGTGGAATCAATGAAAGACTGCACCCAACAGGACAAATAAACAACCAACAGATAACTAACTGTCCACCACAATCTTCTGGTTCCTCTCCTCCTTCCATTTCTTCCATGGTCCACTGTCGTCTCCCATTAAATTCCTTCTTCTTCAGCCCTTTGCCTTTTCTACCTATCACCTCCCAGCTTCTTTCAATGTTTCTTCCCCCCACCCCACTGCCCTGCCTTCTCTCTTCACCTGGTCCCACTTATCACCTATCAGCTTCTACCACGTCCCCACTTCATACCTTCTTATTCTGGCTTCTTCTCCCTTCCTTTCCAGTCCTGACAGAGGGTCTCAGCCTGAAACGTCAACTGTTTATTCACTTCCATAGATGCTGCCTGACCTGCTGTATCCCTCCAGCATTTTGTGTGTGTGTTGCTCTGCATTTCCAGCATCTGCAGAGTCTCTTGTGTATATGCCACATAGTTCTAAATGGTTTGAATCAGCAGGTGAAAATACTGAAAGCAGCTTTAAATCATTATTGTAAATTTCAAAGTCAAAGTCAAATTTATAATCAAAGTACACAGACTGTATGTGCCTTGTGATTCATTTTCTTGCAGGCATTCACAGGAAAATAAAGAATTGTAGTAGTATTTATGAAAAACTATAAATAACAAAGACTGACAAACATTTAGAAAGGAAGACAGATTGTGTAAATAATAAAAATATAAATAAATAATACTAAGAACATGAGTTGTAAGGTCTTTGAATGTGTATCTGTAGGTTATGAAATCAGTTCAGTGTTGAGATGGGTGAAGTTATCCGACTGGTTCAGGAGCCTGATGGTTTGCAATAACTGTTCCTGAACCTGGTGGTCTGGTCGTTTGGTGGTAAGATTCAGATTGTATCACTACTTGTGTTTGTTGATGCATTATTTTGTAGCCTTGTTTGGTAGTCAAATTTGAAGCAACAGTCAAGTATAATTTTCATGTATTTCAAAGTCAAAACCAGATCACATGATAGACTGTCAATGGAGAGCTCTCTCTTGGACACAGTATTGATTTACCTCTATATAAGAGTTAAGTTCAAACTGTCGCTAACCTAGTTGCAGGGTGGGGGGTGCGGGGTGAAGGCACAGTTAGATGGGTACACAGATGTTAAAGTTGATAAAGTAAGAACAAACATAATGAGTTTAACAAAATACTCAAAGCTTATTAATAGTATTCTTCTCCATAGATTGTACATTGTGAATGCTTGGGATTTTCAGCATTGAAGACCAATTATTCATGATTATGCCTATTGTATGTTGGGTTGTTGTGTCGCATGACGACACAAAAGATGATAACTGAGAGCATGCCAAGCTGCCCTGAAAATTCAGACCCTGCTGCTTATGAAACAGGGGTATCAACTATGTCTTCCTGCATAAATTCATACCGTACAGTCGCATGAAATGGTGCTTGTCTGTCACGTCTGATGATGGCAGGAGACCTGTGCCATTAGCAGTCGGTGAAGTGGAAAAGCCATTGCCCTCGGGCAGTTCCTCCCTCTCGACCTCAGAAGTCCAGGTCCAGTGGTACGAACAAGCATCACAAACTGGGGTCTTCCTTGGTTGCAGTGGATGTCCATGGCGTCTTCTCAGCCCTATCATACCCTTCACTCTCCGTAGAGTGCTGCTGAACGGCCGTTGGATCTCACTGTAGATCTCATCCGCCCAGCCGCCAGATCTGACTTCACATGCTAGACAGTCGTGTCCCTAGCACTGCAGGGTATAAGACCTCTGGCTACCTTCACCTGGTTTAGCCCACTTGTCAAAGGGGAATACCGCAGGGTGTGGCTGCAGTCACATGCCAACAGCTACTTGGAGCCACAGTGAGGGTTGAGTGTCTGGTGGGAGCCAAAGGTGAGTGAGCTGCCCTGGAGTGGACACAACAAGCCCTTCACCAGAGGTGCTACCCCTCCCTGGACACCCCAGACACCTCAGCTTGATATACAGTATGTAGACTGTAAAGTGCCAGTAGAAAGGTCGACAAAGGAATTACTTGCTTGTCTGAATGTATATGATAGATGCAAATCTCTTCAGCTCTTTGTATTTAGAATAGGACTGTGAGTTGTTTGTGTGTCGTGTCATATGACGTTGGTCGTTCCATAACCACGATTGTTCTTGGCAAATTTGTCTACAGAAGTGGTTCTTCTGGGCAGTGTCTTTACGAGACGTATGACCATCCACCACCTACTCCCGTGGCTGCACGTGACCCTGATCGGGAGGCTAAACAGGTGCTACACCTTGCCCAAGGGTGACCAGCCAGCTAGTGGAAGAATGGAGTGCCCCACACCTCCTTTGCTAGAGACTTCTCTCCAGCCCACCACCCTGTTTTTCTGTAGACAGGGAATTGATGAGAAATGATGAGATCACTGGATGAACAAGATGCATAAAGGAAACAAAGAAGAGAATTTCAGATGAGCTGAATTTTAAGGAGAAAAAGTAATATTATGGTTACAGAGAGAGTGCAGTGTAGGCAGAGGAGAAGATATAATGCCAGAATGAGGTAGATTGTGATATCAAGAATTCATTTTATAGTACCAGCCAATTGTTCAGTAGTCTAATTATTCTTTAAGATCCAACATGTTTCAGATCCTACTCTCCCTCAATATCTCTAAAATAAGCCAATACCACTCCTCAAACCAATCCTTCTGATGAACCTTCCATCAATTGTAGATGACGGTGTCTGCGCTTCCAATTCTAGCCCACCACTAACTGCACTAGGACGGTTATTGGAGTCTTTTTACTTGACCAAGCAACACACACAAAATGCTAGAGGAACTCTGCAGGTCAAGCAGTATCATGGATAAAAGTACAGTCAATGTTTCAGGCTGAGACCCTTCGACAGGACTGGAGAAAAAAAGATGGGGTAGATTTAAAAGGTGGGGGAGGGGAGGGAGAAACACAAAGTGATATGGGAAACCTGTAGGGGGAGGGGTGAAGTAAAAAGCTGGGACATTGATTAGGCTGGAGAAGGGGGAATCTAATAGGAGAGGACAGAAGGCCATGGAAGAAAGAAAAGTGGGGAGGAGCACCAGAGGGAGGCGATGGACAGGCAAGGTGATAAGGTGAGAGAGGGAAAAGAGGATGAAACATGATGAAGAAGAGGGGGCATTACCATCACTTTGAGAAATCAATGTTCATGCCGTCAGGTTGGAGGCTTCCCAATTGGAAAATAAGGTATTGTTCCTCCAACCGGAGTGTTGCCTCATCGTGACAGTGGAGGAGGCCATAGATTGACATATCAGAATGGAAATGGGAAGTGGAATTAAAATGGGTGGCCACTGGGAGATCCTGCTTTTCCTAGTGGATGGAGTATAGGTGCTCGGCAAAGCAGCCTCCCGATCAATGTCGGGTCTCATCGATATACAGGAGGCTACATCAGGAGGACCGGACACAGTATACGGCCCCAGCAGACTCACAGGTGAGGCGATGGAAGGACTGTTTGGGGCCCTGAATATTAGTGAGGGAGAAGGTGTAGGGACAGGCGTAGCACTTGTTCTGCTTGCAAGGGTAAGTGCCAGGAGGGAGATCAGTGGAGATGGACAAATGGACAAATATTATTATTACTATTATTATTCTCCTGGTTCCTTAAGGTTGTTACAGCCAGGGGTGATAGTGTGGACAAACTTCAACTACCTATTAAATACTCCCAATGGTGTGTGCCTCAAATAGGGTACTCCTTTTACTACCCATTGTGTTTTCCCCTATTCCTTCTTCACTTTTCCTGCCTATCACCTCCCTGCTTCCCCTCTCCCACCCCTTTATCTTTCTCCTTACTGGTTTTTCATCTGGAACCTACGAGCCTTCTCCTTCCCACCCTCCCCCCGCCTTCTTTATAGGGCCTCTGCCCCTTCCCTCTTCAGTCCTGACGAAGGGTTCCGGCCCAAAACATTGACTGATCGTTTCCACGGATGCTGCCCGATCTGCTGAGTTCCTCCAGCGTGTTTTGAGTGTTACCAAACTGTATCAGTCTCTGCCATTCCTTTGGGTTCATCAGATGCGTGGAGAGGGGGAGCTTGCTACATGGATAACAGTTTGCTCTTCATATCATACTACCCAGGCTTGCATATCTAGACAGCATTTTCCATGATCAACTCTAACCGACAGAGGCCAAGAAGAAGAAGAATTATTCTCCTGTCTTTTCCTTGTAACCTTTCACACCTTTACTAATCAAGAGCCTAACAACTTTTGCTTTAAATATACCCAATGATTTGGCCTCCACAGCCACCTGTGGCAATTAATTCCACAGATTCACCTCCCCTTGCTAAAGGAATTCCTCCCCATCTCTGTTCCAAAAGACATCCTTCTATTTCTGAGTCAGTGCCCTCCGGTCCTAAACTCTTTAGGTCCACTCTAAGTCTTTCAATGAAAAGAATCTTTCCCATTGTGAAGCTGACAGCTGTGCATTCAAGTTAAATTGTTAGTTTGTTTAGACTCATCTATCAACAGAAAGTAGTTAGTTCAACAGCTTTTCATTACACAGAAGTTTTATAAGGGTCTGAACTTCTGATAAAATCATCTAGAAACTGAAGATAGGCCTGTGTCAGATATATTATGTAACCTGACATGGGATATCAGTGTCTGTGCAGAGAAGAACATCTAAGAACTGGCAGATATTGGAAACTTGTATATTTTTATAGTTGGAAATACTCAGCAATTCAGGCAGCATCTAGGAAAAGCTCAGGGCATGGATCAACACCTGGAATTATGATATTGTAGCTATTAATGAGACTTGGTTGCAGGAGGGGCAAGACTGGCAGCTCAATATTCCAGGGTTTCCTTGTTTTAGACATGATAGAGCAGGAGGGATTAAAGAAGGAGGGGTGGAATTACTAGTCAGGAAAATGTCAGAGCAGAGCACTGTCAGGACAGACTGCAGAGCTCCTCTGGTGAAGTATTATCGGTGGAACTGAGTAATAAAAAAGGTATGACCATGTTAATGGGGCTATATTACAGACCACTCAACTGTCCTAAGGATTTAGAGGAACAAATTTGTAATGAGATTGCAGACTGTTACAAGAAACGTAAGGTTGTTATAGCAGGTGATTTTAACTTTCCACACATTGATTGGGATTCCCATACTGTCAAAGGACTAGATGGGACAGAGTTTGTCGAATGTGTTCAGGGAAATTTCCTTCATCAGTACATAGAAGTCGCAAAGATAGAGTGTGCAGTACTGGATCTGCTATTAGGGAATGAGTCAGGGCAGGCGACAGAAATTTGTGTAGGTGAAGACTATGCATCTAGTGATCACAATGCCATTAGTTACAAAGTAAATATGCAAAACATCTGTGGGTTGAGACTCTAAATTGGAATAAGGCTAATTTTGATGGTATCAGAAATGATCTGGCAAGAGTGGATTGGGACAGGCTATTTTCTGGCAAAGGTGTACTTGGTAAGTGGAAGGTCTTCAAAAGTGACATTTTGAGAGTAAAAAGCTTGGATGTGTCTGTCAGAATAAAAGGTGAAAATAGCAAGTGTAGGGAACCTTGGTTTTCAAGAGATTTTGAGGCCATGGTTAAGAGAAAAAATGGGATGCATAGCAGGTGTAGGCACTTTGGACAAATGAGGTGCTTATGGAGTACAAGAAATGCAAAAGACCACGTAATAAAGAAATTAGGAAGGCTGAAAGAAAGCACGAAGTTGCACTAGCAGACAAGGTGAAGGGAAATCCTAAGGGATCCTACAGATATGTTAAGAGCTAAAGGATTGCAAGGGACTGCTAATCCATTAGCATGGACTGCTAATCCATGTGTGGAGCCAAAACAGAAGGGGAAGATCTTAAATGCATTCCTTACATCTATATTTACTTGGGGGACAGATACAGAGTCTATAGAAATTAGGCAAAGTGGCAACAACTTCATGGACCATGTACAAATTACAAAGGAGGAGGTGTTTGCTACCATGAGGCAAATCAAGGTGGATAAATCCCCAGGGCCTGACAAGTGTTCCCTCAGACCCTATGGGAGGCAAGTATAGAAGTTGCTTGGGCCTATCAGAGATACTTAAATCATCCTTAGCGAAAATTGTTCCATTGGTTAAGAAAGGCTCTAAACATAAACCAGGAAATTATAGACCTGTGAGTCTAACATCAGTTGTGAGAAAGTTATTGGAAGGTATTCTAAGGGACTGGCTATATAAGTATTTGGATAGTCATGGACTGATTAATAATAGCATGGCTTCATGCACGGTTGGTCATGTTTAACCAAACTTAAAGAGTTTTTTGAGGAAGTTACCAGGAAAGCGGATGAAGGTGAGACAGTGTATGTTGTCTACATGCATTTTAGTAAGGAATTTGACAAGATCCTGCATAGGAGGTTGGTCAAGAGGGTTCAGTCACTTGGCATTCAGGATGAGGTAGTAAATTGGATTAGACATTGGCTTTGTGGGAGAAGCCAGAGAGTGGTAGTAGATGGTTGCCTCTCCAACTGGAGGCCTGTGACTAATGGAATGCCCCAGGGATTTGTGCTGGTTCCTTTGTTGTTTGTCATCTATATCAATGATCTAGATGATAATGTAGTCAATTAGATCAGCAAATTTGTGGATGACACCAAGTCTGAGGTTGTAGCGCACAGTGAGGAAGTCTATGATGGCTTACAGAGGGATCTGCAACAGCTGGAAAAATGGGCTGAAAAATGGCATTTGGAATTTAATGGAGACAAGTGTGAGGTTTTGTACTTTGGTAGGACCAACCAGGGTAGGTCTTACACCGTGAATGGCAGGGCCCTGAGGAGTGTGGTAGATCAAAGGGATCTGGGAATACAGGCCCATAATTCATTGAAAGTGGCATCTCAGGTAGGTAGGGTCATAAAGAAAACTAATGGCACATTGGCCTTCATAAATCGATGTATTGAGTACAGAAAATGGGATATGTTTGCTGTATAAGATATTGTCCCCAAATGGACACCAGAGGGAAGGCCCAGTGGAGGTTGGTTGTAGGGGATTCGTAGCCCATTCTTTAGTTGGAGCCTTCAGCATTTTGGGCATCGAGGGAGAGAGAAAGAGGAGAGCCATCCGCAGTACCACCGATGCAGCAGAGAGGGCCTCAAGATGGCTGTGGCTCAAAAGAGGGGAGCCATGGAGTCATAAGTAGCTAGCCATCTGGACACAAGCTGGGGTCTGATCAGCCCCGGCTGGGTCACCTGCAGGAGGTTGTATGATGTTGAAAGACCCGAAACACCCAATGTTTCCAGGAACATCACTGAAGATGTGTCCAGAAGCATCAATAGATGTATGTACACAGCAGTGAGGGCTGATTTGGAGTATTTTGATCACCTAACTACAGAAAAGATGTAAACAAGGTACAGAGAAGATTTACAAGGGCATTGCCAGATCTGGAGGACCTGCGTTATAAGGAAAGATTGAATACGTCAGGCTGCATTCTTTAGAGTATCAAAGATTGAGGAGATTTGACAGAGGTATACAAAGTGATGAGGGTATAGATAGGGTTAACACAAGGAGGCTTTTTCCAATTAGGTTGGGTGGGACTACGACCAGAAGTCATGGGTTAACGGTGAAAGGTGAAATGCTTAAGGGGAAATAAGGGGGAAACTTCTTCACTCAGAGAGTGGTGAGGGTGGAATGAGCTGCCAGCACCAGTGTGCATGCAAGCTCAATTTCAATGTTTAAGAAAAATCTGGATGGAAACATGGATGGTGAGGTTTTGGAGGCTATGGTCCAGGAGCATGTCGATGGAAGGAGGCAGTCTAAACGTTTCTGCGCTGTACTTCTCTATGACTCTAAAGAGAAATGTGTTTAATGTCTTGACGAAGGGTTCCGGCCGGAAACGTCGACTCATCGTTTCCACGGATGCTGCCCTACCTGCTGAGTTCCTCCAGTGTGTTGTGAGTGTTGCTTTGATCCCAGCTTCTGCAGATTATTTTGTGTTTAATGTTTCAGGTGGACGATCCTTGTCAGAACTGGGAAGTTAGTTAGCAGAGTGAGTAGAGATGACAGATAAGGCACGGTGGGGGGTGGGGAGACAGGGGGATATCTCTGCATAGGGATATTTCCAATCATATCTGATATCATGTTGGGCTGCAGTAGCGATGGTTAATAAAACAGAAAGTAGAATAGTACAGTACAGGCACAGGGCCTTCAGCGCACTACGTCTGCTCTGGCCACAATACCAGTCTAACTAATCACATCTATCAGCATGTGGTCCATGTTGCTGCCCCCTCACTATTCATGTCTCTGCCTAAGTTCCCCTCCAATGTCGCTATTGCATCTCCTTTTGCTCATCTCTGCATTAAAATAATTGCCTTGCGCTCCCCTTTTATACTTCTCCCCTCTCACCTCATGCTATGCTCTCCAGTGTTTGAGAAAGACTCTGTTTCACCCTTCTATAGCTCTCATTGCTTTGTATACTTCTGTCAGAGCTCCTGAGCCTCTGACACTCCAGAGAAAACAATCCAAGTTTATACAATTCTCCTTCTAGCCGATACCCTCCAATCCTGGCAATTTCTTCTGCACCTTCTTTAAAGCCTCAACAATCTTCCTGTACAGTGGCAACCAGAACTGTGCACACTTCTCCAAGTGTGCTCTGTTTATATAGCTGCAACATGACTTGCCAACTATCGTACTCAGTGCCCCGACTCACAACAGTAAGTGTATCTTACGCCTTTATCACCACCGCCATTTAGTGTTGCCAGTTT
This sequence comes from Mobula birostris, assembly GCF_030028105.1. Taxonomy (NCBI): domain Eukaryota; kingdom Metazoa; phylum Chordata; class Chondrichthyes; order Myliobatiformes; family Myliobatidae; genus Mobula; species Mobula birostris. The sequence continues at coordinate 125,620,615 of NC_092372.1, read as the reverse complement.
CTTGAAGCTATAGACTTCCATGCGAAGGCCACGCTGCACATCAATCCTCCTAATGATCCTGCCATTTATTCTTTCAGTTGTGCTCTCAGAGTGCACCACATCACACTCGACCACCATTTTCCCAAATTTCCTGCTGATCTATATCTCGCTATATCCTTTGACAACTTTCCTCACTGTCTGCAACTCCACCAATATTCACGTCATTGTCAACTCCACCAACGCCCATTTTGCCTGAAATAATCAGGTAGTTCATGAGTTAAAGAGGGCAGGAGAAAGGAAACATCGTCAACAAGCAAAGCCAGGAGAGGCAGGCACTTGCAGCTGAATAACCTAAGGCAGTAGTATTAGCTTGGGTTTTTCTCTTTTCATTAATATTGCCTGACCTTCTTAGCACTGCCTGCATCTCTGCATTCTGCAGCTTTGATATTCTTTTGTTTGTGTTTCCTTTCTCTGACTTTCCTCTTTTCACAGCAGCCCTGCTTATCGCCATAGCAACCATGTCTCCACACTCTCAGGAATGCCCTCTGTCCCCTCCATCTCCCCCTCACTGTCTCTGCTGCCGAAAACTAACTTGTTTTCTTTCTTTCCAAGTTCTGATGACCTGAGCTATTAGCTGTTTCTCTCTCCACAGGTAATCCCCGACCTAATGAGTGTTTCCAACATTTTCTGCTTTTATTTGTGTGCAAACATGAGGAGCTCTATGTGAAGCAACTAACACTGACTTGGCACAACTAAAACAACACCACCTGAACTGGCTTTTAAAGCTCAAAGAAGTGAGACAGCATTGTGAATAATCAAGACACTGACAGATCCATTATAAAGAAAATATCTAATCTGATATTTCAGTAAATTGCCTTATTTAAAGAGACTAAGGGGACCTTGAAATAGGAGGTGATGGGGTATTTATTTATCTATTTTTTGTGATACATCAAGGAATAATCCCTCCCAGCACTTGAAGCTGAACTGCTCAGTAATCCCCTGATTTAATCCTAGCGTAATCATGCGACGATTTACAATGACCAATTAATCTACCAACCAGTATGTCTTTGGACTGTGGGAGGAAACTGAAGAACCCAGAGGAAACCCCTGAGGTGATGGGGAGAAGGTACAAACTCCTTACAGGCAGCATTGGGAAATGACCCTGTGTCACTGGTGCTGTGAAGTGTTGTGCTAACCACTATACTACGGAGCAGCCCTAGATGGAACTTTTCTTTGTTCTGATGGAAGATCATAACATGAAGCATTAACTCTGGTTATCTCACCATAGGTCCTACCTGACCCGCTGACTATTTTCAACATAGATAAACTTTAAAAAATGAAGCAGAAGTAAGTAGATTATAAAGCCCAGTGTGTCTCCTTCACATTCAATAAGATCAAAACTGATCTTTCCCTTTCATCCTATTTGCTACAATTACACCATATTTCATGGTTCCCTCATCATCCATAAGTTTCAAACTCTTTTTAAATATACTTGGCACTTAGCCACCAAGGCCCTCCTGGGTTGAGATTTACAAAGATTCATTACCTCCTGGGTCAAGAAATTTCTCCTCATCCCTACCTTTAATGGCCAACCCTTAAATAGACACCTCAGTCTGGAGAAACATTCTCCCTTTGTCTATCCTGTCTAGCCCCATAAGAATTTTGTACACTTCAATGAGGTCACTTCTTACTATCCAAGTTCAACTGAGTACTTGTGAAGGGAGTTGGACTTGTGCAGAGGCAGTACATGTGGATAACCATTTGCTGTGGGGATCTTCTTCCCCCGGGAACTCAGTCTATGGAATGATTTCTGATTTGTGAACTGTTGAAGTTACGAACAGTTCTCAAAATCGAACCCTTTCATTACCCAGAGAGGCCCTGCACAGCCCCACTCTATTTACCCTCCTTGTACGACAGCCCCTCCATCCCAAGAATCAAATATTGATCAATTCTAGTTTCTAGACGCTCTGTACAAAATATGAATTTGTACAAAATGCATGAGTGCATTTTCTCATACTTGTTATGATGTGCACTGGCAATATCAGAACCCAAGTGCAGAGGAAAGACAGTCTCCGATGTAGAGACAGTAATGGGAGTTTATTCATAATAATTCCAAAAGCGCATTGGTGGCTCGGCCAAGTAACACCATAAGATGTAACATTCTCAAAACTAGGACCCTGGGAATAGTGCTAATCGGGCATCTGCTTAAATAGTACAAGCCTATCAAAGTAAACTTAAAGAGCTTAAACAGAAAGCACCAGAGCTCGCATTACAAATAATGTGATGCTCCAGGAAAAACACAAGGAAATCTGAATGTGTAACAACAATTAGGTGCTCTAAAAACTTCGGAGCCCAACTCTCTCTCGCGCCCCACACAGGCTGGAAGAACTCATTACAATATTGGTTCAGATGCCCTGGATTTGGTCTATTACATCTTTAATCAGTATTTCGAGTGTTATCAGTTTTGAACTGGCAGTCAACCACACACAGTGCTTGCCTCAGTGACATTAACTTCTCAATTCTAAACATAATGTATTCACTTATTCACAAAGGTTCCAGGCACGAAGCTAAAAATAATGAAAGAGTGCTGTGCAATTAGAGCCAGAAAGACATACATTAACAGAAACAGGACCCTCAACCTAACGTGTCCCTCAATGTCGCCACTAATGCTAGCTCTTTTCTCCCAAAGTTCCTATTAGGAGTCATTTCCAATTCTACCTCTCACCTGCATATTATGGACAATTTGCTGTGGCCAATTACCCTAGCTACCTTCACATCGCTGGGATGTGCGAGGAAACCAGAGATCCAGGAAGTAAACTACGCCGTCACGGTGACAACACGCAAACTCTATTCGAACATCAAAGATCAGGATTGTATCTCAGTCACTGAAGCTGTGAACGTCTCCACCAACTGCAGCACAGTGCCAGTAAATGTCAAGGAGACTGGCAAGGTGGCCTGGGTTTGAGAGAGTTAATATATATCCATGCTACACTCCTCCCGAGACTGAGTGGAGCCACTTCATTTGCTGGCCGGGCTCACCCCATTACACTTTACAACTACGTTGCGCAAGGCAGAACGTATCTTGCAACGACTCTGTTGAATGAGATAAAGGGCCTCCAATTTTTGCCTCTACAGGTATTCTTTGAAACCGGCTCTTTAAACAAACTAACGTTAATGCCTCAATTAAAATCTTTTAGTATAGCTAAGCAGCTTAAAGGAATTCATACGAATGCTGTGTGAAATTAAATAGCATGAAGAAATATAGGGAGGTAATATTTTTTATTTAATCATTACCTTTTTTTGATTATTTCATTAACCGGAGGCTTATTTAAAGAAACGGTGTGCTTTCTTAAAGAAAGAAAGAAGTCTCAGATGGTTAGGCAGCCTCCGTGAAAAGAGGTTCTAAGGTTAACGTCACAGGTCCAAGGCTCATTATCTGAAATGGGAACAATTTCACTCACCTCAGCTCTGAACCAATTCCACGACCTATAGACTCACTTTCAAGGACTCTGCAACTCATGTTCCCCGTGTTACTTACTTCATCTTTCTTTAGTCTTTGCACAATTTGTCTGCTTTTGCACATTGGTTGCCAGTCTTTTTGTGCATAGTTTTTCACTGATTCCATTGTATTCCTTTGTTCTCCTGCGAAGGCCTGCGAGAAAATCAGAGTTCAAAGTTCAAAGTAAATTTACTATCAAAGTGCATACATGATCCCATACACAATCCTGAGAGTTAGTTTCTTGATTTCATACACGTAACTTCAAGAAACACAATATAATTATTGGAATACTGCACCCAACAGGACAAATGACCGATCTGCAAAAGACAGCAAACTGTGCAGATGCAGAATAATAAAATAATAATAATAGTAAATAAATAAAGAAGCAGTAAATATCAAGAGCATGAGGTGAAGAGTCCTTAGATTGTGGGGAACAGTTCGGTGATGAAGTAAGTGAAGTTGAGTGAAGTTACCCGTGCAGGTTCAGGAGCCTGGTGGCTGAGGGGTAATAACTGTTCCTGAACCTGGTGGTGTGGGTGAATCTCAAGGCAGTACGTGGTGACATATAGCTACAGTACTTTGATAATGAATTTATTTTGACTTTGAGCTTTGAAGAGGAAACAAGTTGATTTTAAGTTATGTGGTTCTGGGTCAAATGCACAGGGCAAGGTAATACATCTATTAGAGACAAGGCCAGGATTGCTATGGGGACTAGTTGGAACATCCAATCGATGGTTTAATGGAGACAATCAGAGAGAGTGAAAATGAATAAAAACTATGAAATGATGACAGTTGGAGAGTCATTGCACAATCAAAAGAACATGAAAGTCATGAACTGTGGGTAATGCTCAGTAGGCTAAAACAGAAATAACCTCAAACTTAATTTCAAAATGGATGGCTTTCAGCTGACTGCCCAGGAAAGAAAACAAGTTACCTGAAATTGTAGATTTTGCTATTGCGTCCTGTGTACATACATCTACTGATGCCTCTGGACACATCTTCAGTGATGTTACTGGAATCATCGGGTGCTTCGGGTCTTTCAACATCATACAACCTCCTCCAGGTGACCCAGCTGGGGCTGATCAGACCCCAGCTTGTGTCCAGATGGCTAGCTACTTATGACTCCATGGCTCCCCTCTTTTGAGCCGCAGCCATCTTGAGGCCCTCTCTGCCACATCGGTAGTACTGCGGATGGCTCTCCTCTTCCTCTCTCCCTCGATGCCCAAAATGCTGAAGGCTCTGGCTAAGGAACGGGCTATGAATCCCCTACAACCAGCCTCCGCTGGGAGACACCTCGCTCTCCATCCAGCCTGCTGACAGTTGCTGACCAGTCCTGCATACTTGGAGAGATTCCTTTCAAAGGCCTCTTCCAAGCTATCTTCCCATGGGACTGTCAGCTCCAGCAGCACCACTTGCTTAGTAGACTCAGACACTAGGACAATGTCTGGTCGCAGGGTGGTGGCTGCGATATGGTTGGGGAACTTCAGCTGCCCTTCGAGGTCCACCAACAGCTGCCAGTCCCGTGCAGAGGTCGGAATGCCTGCAGATGTCCCTTTGGTGGGTATTGGCTGCTCCCAGCTCTGACAAAGGCAATGGTCTGCTTGGAGGGTCGGGACCGCTTCGCCCACTCAACTCCTGCGCTGACGGTTTCAGCGATGGTCTTCAAGACCTGATCATGCCTCCACCTGTACTGTCCCTCACCAAGTGCCCTTGCGCAGCCGCTGAAGATGTGCTCCCGGGTTCCTCGCTTGGAGCACAGTGGGCACACAGATGACTCTGCCTTGCCCCATGTATGCAGGTTTGATGGGCTTGGAAGCACATCGTACACTGCCTGGATGAGAAATTGGATGTGATGTGGTTCAGCTTTCCAAAGATCAGCCCAGGTCACTTTCCTCTCAACTGCATTCTCCCATCTTGTCCAAGCTCCCTGTTGCTTCATTTCCACCGCCTTGCAGGCTCTCATCTCCTCCACTACTGCTCTCACCTCCTCCTGAACTAGACGATGCCTTTCCTTCCCTCTGGTGTCCATTTGGGGAGTTGGAAAGGATCCTAGCCCAGCTCGGCCTCCTGTGACGCAGCCTCGCCTCTGCCTCCTGAACAGCTTCCTCTGCCCTCCACTTCCTGCCAGTACTTACTTGGATCCCTGCTCTAGCCACCTTCGGGTCACTTGAGTCCCTATACTGTAGCACTTCTCTGGCTTTTGTTACCTTGAATTCTTCCTCCAAGGATTTGAAGGGAGTTGCAGTTTGTTGTGGTGTCCATAGAGTACGATGCTGCTCAGGCTCTTTGGCAGCCCCAGCCATCTACTGAGGTGGTTGCTAACCCTCCTCTCTAAGCTTTCGACTGTCGAGATTGGAACTGTATAGACGAGAAGGGACCACAGGATTCTGGGAAGAATGCCATGCTGATACACCCAGGCTTTAAACTTCCCAGGTAGGCCAGACATGTCCACAGATTTCACAGCTTCATCAGGGAGGCCAGAGAGAACAAGGGCAACAGAGCCCAGACATTACTAAATAAAATAGGAAATGCCGTTCCTTAAGTGTCCATTGGGTCTCATTACAACAGGGCAGCAATACCTAAATTTACTACAGTACTGTGCAAAACTTTTAGGCACCTATATATAGCTGGGGTGCCTTAGACTTTTGCACTGTACCTTATTTGTCAATGTGGAGTGAAAAACAATGTCATGGTCCGGATAGGGGTCTCTTTAAATTTACTTTGTTTATGTTACGATCCAGACCATTGACACCCTGTTTCCCTTTGGTTCCCTGTTTTCCCGTGTTCCTTGGCCTTAGTGATTAGAGGCAATTTACTCTCGGCTGAACCGGTAGTTTATAGTCTCCGGCTTTCAGCTGTACAGCACAAGAACGTCTGCAAAGTCAGCAAAGGTACGGCGTGCCAATGTCATCTGGCCAGAGCAAGCCTAGTCTCCGCCTGAAGCAAGTGCCAGTAACTCACCTTTCCTCACCGGAGCAACCCTGTCAGGTTACCTCGCCAAAGCGAGCCTGCAAAGTTTCCTCACCAAGGTGGCTCTGTCAGTTAACCCGCCGGAGGGAATCAAGAACCGCTGTCTACTGTTCCCGGGCTGAGTCCAGAGCTCGCCACTACCCGGAGGCTCCAAGTCAAGTCCTGGCTCCGGGGGCATCCTAGTATCCAGTCAAGTCCGGGCCCTGGCAGTATCCAAGTTCCGAGTCAAGTCCTGGCCCTGGCGGTCTGTGAATCCTGTCCTACCCCACTGTCTGAATCTCTTCTCTGCCCTTCTCACCTCTAGCCCTCATCTGCAGCCCCTGCCTGCACTTCAGTCTAGTTCTATCGCCGGAGCTAGATAGGTACTGTCTGGTGTTCTTTCGTGTTGATCTTGTCTTGTCCTTGCCTCCGTGGGGTAAGTCAGGCCGTCTTGTTGTTGCCCCACGGGGGGGTCATGTCTTGTCGTGTCTTGTCCTCGCCTCCATGGGGTAAGTCAGGCCGTCTTGCCGTTGCCCGCGAGGTGTCATGAGTCCCGGCCCTATGTCCTGTAGCCAAGGAGGGGCCCCGGTTCTCATTTCTGTGTGCGAGTCCTGGTCCTATGTCCTGTACCCAAGGAGGGGTCCCGGCTCTCTGTTCTGTGTATGTGTCCATGGTTCCATGTACCTGCTCTCCCGAGACCAAGGCTCTGTGTTCCCATGTTCCTCCTCTCCCTAGCCCATGTCATGTCCTTGCCTGGTTCTGGGATCCGAGCCCGAGGCAAGACCCAGGTACCGGGTCCTTGCCCAGTGTCTGGCTCGGAGTCCATACCCTAGCCTCTTCATGTCGCCTCCAGTTCTGGGATCCAATTCCGAGTCCTAGCCCAGACCCTTGTCCCAGCCTTGTCGTAGTCCTGAGTCCTTGTCCAGTTCGCTATTCCTGCTTCTGCTTTGCTCTCCTGGTATCAAACAATAAACTCAATTTAATTAACCTCACAAGATGTGTCTTGCATTTGGGTCCACTCTTGCTCCCAATGCCCCACCAGTGTGACAACAAATTTGTAAATCTGGTGAGCAAAGGATGTTGGGAATGGTGAGGGTGGAGCTCCACAGGGGGGAGGGGGGGTGGGACAAGTGGCAGAGAAGGAAAACCAGGGGCAGGGTGGGGGTGGTGGTGTGGGTGCAGACACCCCCAACCCTGAGACATCAGGCAAGGTCATTTGATTCCAAATAATTGGTTCATTACAGAATGTCTCTCTGGTCCTTCTCTCTCCCTTCCACTTTCCCAAAACATGATCCCTGTCTCCCTGCCCCTTCCCACTCTCAGTTCACAATAGAGACCCATGTCAGAATCAAGTTTATGATCACGCACATGTTAGAAAACTTGTTTTTCTTTGGGCTTCAGTACAATGCAATACATAAACTTACTACAGTGTTGTGCAAAATTCTTAGGTACCATAGCTATTCACAGTATATGTGCCTAAGTCTTTTGTACAATACTATAGCTCAGAGTGGGAGTGGGATGAGAATTAAAGTTACAAGCAGCTGGAAGATCAGGGTCACTTCTGCAGACTGAGTACATGTACTCTGTAAAGAAATCCATGACTGATTTCTCTGGTGTAGATGAGGCCACATTGTAAATACCGGAGTACACTAGATTGGATATTTTCAGCATTCAACTTCTACAACTTCAGGTCACTCTTTCTCCAAGTTGAAACATTTAATCCATTTCACTTTTCACAGGCACAGCCTCACCTGTTGAGTGTCTCATGCATTTTCTGTTGTTACAGATTGTATTGAGTGGCGGGGTATGTCTCTACCAAAGGAGGTGTAAGGTGCTCCTTCCCTCTGCTAGCCTGCAGGTCTCCCCTGGGCAAGGTGTAGCACCTGCTTAGAGCCACCACCCCACCCCCCCCCGCCCCACCCGATCAACGTCACTTGAAGCCATGGAAACAGGTGGTGGACGGCCATACGAGTAGCTGGTGCAAAAGAGCTTTGACCAGCGGCCAATCCGGACATAGGAAGTTTTGAGAGGAGGGGACTTCAATCAGGTCCACTGCCCAAGTACAAAAGGCAGCAGCGGGTCATTACAGTGTAAAAGAGCTTTGACCAGTGTTTGGATTGATTAGCAAGAACAAATTAAGGAATGACAAGTGGCCATTGTCTGAGTGGACATAGTCAGAATGGCGATCTTGAGGCTTTAGCTCTTCAAGGCTCTAGCGAAGAGAGGCTTAAGCCAAAGAAAAGGAAAGAAAAGCTCATGATTTTTTCCTTCTCTTCTTTCTATCAGCTCAGCTAGACAGTAGAGATGCCAGGCAGGATAGTGGAATGCTCCTCTTGTGGGATGTGGGAAGGCAGGGAGACCTCCAGTGTCCTTGACAACTACAACTGTGAGAAGTGCAGCTGCAGCTTCAAACAAACCACGTTCAGGAGTTGGAGCTGGAACTGATTGAACTCTGGATCGTTCGGGAGGCTGCAGGGGTGATAGATAGGACAAAGAGAGAGGTAGTTACACTCAAGGTGCAGGACACAAGAAACTGGTTGACAGTCAGGAAGGGGAAAAGGGTTAAGGAGCCAGTGCAGAGTACACCTGTGACCATCCCCCTCAACAACAGGTAGATCGCTTTGTATACTGTTAGAGGGGATGACCTAACAGAGTCTGGCACTGAGTCTCCCTCTGTGACTCAGAAGGGAAGCGGGGGGGAGCAGAGGCATGTTGTAGTGATAGGGGATTCACTAGTTAGGGAAATAGACAGAAGGTTCTGCAGGCAAGAACAAAATTCCTGGATGATATTTTGCCCCCCGGGTGCCAGGGTCTGGAACATCTCACATTGAGTCCTCAGCATTCTTAAATGGGAGGGTGAACAGCCAGAAGTTGTGGTCCATGTAGGTACCAATGACTTGGGTAGGATGAGTGACAAGGTTCTGCATCGAGATTTAGGTGCAAAGTTAAACGGTAGGACCTTCATGGGTGTGCTCTCAGGATTGCTACCCATGCCATATGCTAGTGAGGCCAGAACTAGGAAGATTATATGGTTTAATACATGACTAAGGAGTTGGTGTCAGAGGAAAGCTGAGTTGCTGGCCATTTTGCTGCTACTCCGAGCTAAGATGCAAATTCTGTCGTTTTCATGTTTGGCTGAGATTTGCTCGCCAATTGTCGCCACTCCGAGCTGCCAAGAATAAGGGACCGTCTTCATAAGCACATGAGACATGACCGAGTCTAGATACAAATGGACTGTCATTGTTTGGTTTCTGTCATCTTGTTTCCAGCTGAATATGTCCGGTTGTTTTCCGCTACTCTGAGTTGGGAATTCTGTCTCTTCGTTTTCAGCTAAGTGATTGCCAGCCATTTGCCGCCTCATGAGCTACTCCATGTCAAGATGTTGTGGGCATCACTGAATCATGGCTAAAAGAAAATTATAGCTGGGAGCTTAATGTCCAAGGGTAGACATTGTATTGAAAGGACAGCAGGAAGGCAGGGGGTGGTATTGCTCTGTTGGTAAAAAGTGGAATCAAATTATTAGAAAGAGGTGACAAAGGGTTGGAGGTGTTGAATCATTGTAGACAGAGCTAAGGAACTGCAAAGGTAAAAAAAAACCCTGTTGGGAGTTGTATACAGGCCTCCCAACGGTAGTAAGGATGTGGTCTTCAAATTACAATGGGAGATAGAAAATGCAATCCAAAGGGGCGATGTTACAATAATCATGAGGGACTTCAGTATGCAGGTAGATTGGGGAAATCATGTTGGTGCTGGATTCCAGGAGGGGGGATTTCTGGAACGGCTACAAGATAGCTTTTTAGAGCAGCTTCTGGTTGAGCCCACTGGAGGATCAGCTATTCTGGATTAGGTGTTGTGTAATGACCTGGAATTGACTAGACAGCTGAAAGTCAAAGAACTCTTTGGGGCCAGTGATCACACTATGATCACCTTCACCTTGAAATTTGAGAAGGAAAAGCTAAAGTCAGATGTATTAGTATTATAGTGGAGTAAAGGGAATTACAGAGGCGTGGGAGAGGAGTTGGCCAGAACTGATTGTTAAAAAAACACTGGCATGGATGAGGCAGAGAATTAATGGCTGGAATTTCTGAAAGCAATTTGGAAGCCCCAGGACATACACATTCAAAGAGGAAGAAGTATTCCAAAGGGAAGATGACACAACCGTGGCTAACAAGAGAAGTCAAAGCCAACATAAAAACCAAAGAGAGGGCATATAATAGAGTAAAAATTTGTGGGAAGTTAGAAACTAGGAAGCTTTTAAAAATCAACAGGAGGCAACTAAAAAAATCATTCAGAAAGTAAGGATGGAATATGAAAGTAAACTAGCAAATAAGATTAAAGAAGATAAAAGTTTCTTCAGGTACATAAAGTGTAAAAGAAAGGTGAGAGTGGATATCGGACTGCTGGAAAACACTGCTAAAATGATAGTAATGGGGAGCAATGAAATAGTGAACAAACTGAATATGTATTTTGCATCAGTCTTCATAGTGGAAGGCACCAGCAGTATGGGTGAATTTCCAGATGTTAGGGGTCATGAAGTGTGTGAAGTCACCATAACTAGAGAGAAGGTTCTTGGGAAGCTGAAAGGTCTGAGGTAATAAGTCACTTGGACCAGATGGTGTACACCCTAGAGAGGTGAAAGAGGAGGCTGAAGAAATTGTGGAGGCATAAGTAATGATTTATCAAGAATCACTAAATTTTGGAATGGTTCCAGAAGACAGGAAAATTGCAAATGTCACTCCACACTTCAAGAAGGGAGAGAGGCAGAAGAAAGGAAACTATAAGCCAGTTGGTCTGACCTCAGTGGTTGGGAAGATGTTGGAGTTGGTTATTAAGGATGAGGTCGCAGGATTCTTGGAGGCATATGATAAAATAGGCCATAGTCAGCATGGTTTCCTCAAGGGAAAAGCTTGCCTGACATACCTGTTGGAATTCTTTGAAGAAACAACAAGCAGGAGAATTGGCTGATGCTGTGTACCTGATTTTCAGAAGGCCTTTGACAAGGTGCCACACATGAGGCTGCTTAACAAACTACGAGCCTATGGTATTACATGAAAGATTCTAGCATGGATAAAGCAGTGGCTGATTGACAGGAGGCCAAGAGTGGGAATAAATGGAATAAAGGTTGCTGATGACTAGAGGTGTTCCACACAGGTTTGCGTTGGGACCAATTCTTTTTACATTATAGGTCAATGATTTGGAGGATGGAATTGATGGCTTTATTGCAAATTTTGAAGATGATATGAAGATAGGTGGATGAAGTAGAGAGGCTATAAAAGGATTTAGACAGATTAGGAGAATGGGCAAAAATATGACAGATGGAATACAATGCTGGGAAGTGTATGATAACAGTGTCATTGTGGTAGAAGAAATGAAAGGGTTGATTATTTTCTAAATGGAGAGAAAATACAAAAAGACTGACATGCAATGGAACTTCAGAGACCTTTTGCAGGATACCCTAAAGATTAATTTGCAGGTTGTGTCTGTGCTGAGGAAAGGAAATGCAATGTTAGCATTCCTTACAAGAGGATTAGAATATTGGGAGGGAGGAGAAGATGGCGATGTGACGTCGATCGCAATTCCATTCCCTCGGTGACATTGATGGCGGCGCAATGATATCGATATGTGTAACTAAGGGGGCCATGCACAATCCGGATTTGATGGAGACAGCCGTGAGAGTATGGAGGAACACCTGGAGCAACTTCTAAAATGCCTGCTTCACTGCCGCTGCTACTGTGTGACCGAGAATCTCCGGAGACGAAGGCCCCAAATCCCCGGCTTTGCCTATTGCTTGTTGCTGGGGCCGAGGTCGAGGCGCTCAGCAGAGATGGTGCTTGGTGCTCGGTGTCGGAGAGCTGGTCGAAGGCTCGGAGTTTTCAGACAGACTCGGAGTTGGACTGTGGTCGAATGCTTCCAGGATGCTGCATCGGCAAGTTGGCGGCGCTAGAGGTTCACCGTCTGAGTGAGATGATGGGATTTTCGAGAGACTTTGAGACTTTACCGTGCCATGGTCTGTTCTTATCAAATTACTGTATTACTTTGCACTGTTGTAACTATATGTTATAATTATATGGTTTTTGTTCGTTTTTAAGTCGGATTGTCATGTGTTTTCATGATATCATTCTGGGAAAACGTTGTAAGATTTCTTAATGCATGCATTACGAAATGACAATAAAAGAGAACTGCATGTCCTCATAATCTAATCTAATATAAATCAAGGATGTAATGTTGAGACTTCATAAAGCACTGGTGAGGGCTCACCTGGAGTCTTTTGAGCAGTTTTGGGCCCCGTATCTTAGAAAGGATGTGTTGAAACTGGAGAGGGTTCAAAGGAGTTTCATGAAAATGATTCCAGGATTGAATGGCTTGTCATATGAAGAGCATTTGATAGCTCTGGGCCTGTGTTCACTGGAGTGAGAGGTGACCTCATTGAAACCTCGAGAATGGTGAAAGGCCTTGATAGAATGGATGTGAAGAGGATGTTTGCTATGGTGGGAGAGTCTAAGACCAGAGGGGCATCCTTTTAGAATGGAGATAAGGAGGAATTTCTTTAGCCAGAGGGTGGTGAATCTGTGGAATTTGTTGCCACAGGCAGCTCTGGGGGCAGAAGTTGATAAATTCTTGATCAGTCAGGGCATGAAGGGATATGGGGAGAAAGCAGGAGATTTGGACTGAGAGGGAAATTGGGTCAGCTGTGATGAAATGGGAGAGCAGGTTTGATGGGCCAAATGGCCTAATTCTGCTCAAAAAAGGACCACAATTCCTGTTTGTGTGACCACTGACACCAGGCATACTATCTCAGAAGAATATTGATGATGGCAGGGGTCACCTGTCTTGTAAAGACACTGCCCAGAAGAAGGCAGTGGCAATCCATTTCTATAGGAACATTTGCCAAGAACAATCATGATTGTGGCACCTTGATGGCCCATGTCATATGACACAGCAGATAATGATGATGATGATGATGATGATGATAGACCCACAGGGCCAGAGACACCACAACAATTACTCCAATCTGCACTGAACTGAGGCTGTGGCTTGGTGTCTGTGGATAGACTCATTTTCAGAAACTTCAGTTCGGACTACTAGTTGCTTACTTTTATTGGATGCATGATTTGTTCTTTTCTCTCTCTGCACACTGGGTGTTTGATGGCCTTTTTGAATGGGTTCTTTTGGGTTTCTTTGTTCTGTGGTTGCCAGGAAACGAATCTCAAGGTCGTATAATGTAGACGTATATTGATAATAAATGTACTTTGAACTTTGAGATTGATTGAACTATTAGAAAGGAGGATAGAGTATAAACTTGGAGAGGAAATTCAATGCTTTGGCTCTTGGAAGATGAAGACATGACACACAAGGGTGAAACAATGATTAATGGTGATGCACAAGGGAATGGAATTGGATGAAATTGAAGAGTAGATGGTTAGTTGAAAGAAGACTTATCCATGATGGAGAGATCTGAATAGTGAAGATTTTAAAATGTTATATGTAGCTTAAATAAGAGCCAAAATATGATTGGAACGTCATTAAGAGAGTTTCTGATGATCTGAAGTCCATGTGGGTGGAATGAAGGGAGCCGGCCAGACGTTAGATAATTGTCTAGGTGTGGATCATCTGGAGATCATTGCAGGCAGGAACTGGGGCGTAGAGCCATGAGGGAAACAGATGGACATACGGATAGCACAGATTTACCCTTATGTTCAAAGATGGTGTCCACCCAACACAGTTACTGTCCATTTTCCTCCAAAGATGCTGCCAAAGCCATTGTGTTGCTCCAGATTTCCAGCATCTGCATGTCTGTTCTTTCTGTACTTTCAAAGATCTTGCTTTGTTTCTTTAGATATCAATAAAGTGCAATTCAGCAAAGAAGCCTTGAAGAAGCAATATTTGTTCAATAATTAGCTTGGAGATTAATGACAGAATGATTCAGTGGAAATTCCATTTCCCTTCCCCATAAACACCTCCGGCCGCATGCCCAGGCCCTAAGGCCCTAATTGAACCAAGAGAAATAATGAAGGAACAGTACACAGGAAGGAGAATTTCCAATTTCCAGTCTCCGAATGGATTTAACAAAGATCCTGCAAGCCCATCGACCAGACATTTTTTGAAGAATTCAGCAGTACTTTATGCTCATCTCTAAGTCTAATAGTTTTTTAAAAATTTTCATTTGTTATCATAATCTATGAAAACAATCTTTTCTTTCTTGTTTAGCCTTTAAAGTAAGTTGATTCACATCATGTTTACTTAAAGAGTGAGACAGGAATGAAGTGTAACCTGCTCCTGTTTGTGTTCCATGTTGTGCTTTATTAAAATTCTAATTCAGCACTTGAAATTTAATAAAGCTCATTCTGCCAGAAAACATGACACATTGACTTTTCGCATGAAAAATTTTACGTAATTCAGCAAAGCATCATTATTACTGTGATCCATCGTTGCATCTGTCTCTCAGCAGATCAGATTACAATCTGAGTGTATAACCCAAATTACTGTTAAGAAACAATCTTTGAATATCCTTGAAGTAGAAGTAATCAGCAACCTGTTTTTATTCATATTTGTGATGAACTCATCTCCACCCCACTTACAATCGAAAAGTAGTTACACTGAAGGGCAAATCATTGCAATTACACACTTCTGGTTTGATTTTCTCCATGCAAAATGACTGAAGTCACATCTTCAAAAACACACCTGACAATTCTCTTTGTGCTACATAGTACATGAATACTGTGTGTGAAGATTGACTGTCTACTGAAGGAATCCTCATACAAACTGGATTGGAAATTTACTAACAGATAACTGGCAACATTAGGTCAAACTTCTTTTAAGTGTCCTTTAGAAATTAAAATAAATTTGTTTTAAGAAGCCTAATATTCAGTCCCAATAACAACAAAGTTACAAAACATTAGGTAGTGAAGTTAATGGACAGCGAACAGAGTAACATCTAAAGCAAACATCAAAATGCTGGAGGAATTCACCACATGTGGCAGCATCTGTGGAGGGATCATTCCCAATCGAGGCCTTTCATCAGGACTGGTAGGGTATTTTTTCATCCTTGCTCCAGATTGCAGAAATGCAGCCTCCCATCTTATCTCTAGACGTGCCCTCTAGCTCACAGTCACTGCCCTCACCAATGCAGCTAATCCAATTTTCCAAGCCTGCTGACTCACCAAGAGCACTGGAATTGGAATAACAGAGTCACAGCCTCAGCATAGGCCCCCAGAGAGGACACGAGTACCTCATGCAGGCTGTAGGGGAAACACGAAGGCAGAGCTATGCAGCTCCAAGGCAATTCACAGAAACTAAGAGGATACCAGGAATGAGTAGATTTTAATTCATTGTTTTGGTAAGTTTGCATCAAAGTTCCTCAGGAGTTTGCGAAGATTTGGCATGATATCTAAAACTCTGACAAACTTCTATAAATGTTTAGTGGAGAGTATATTGACTGGCTGCATCACATCCTGGTGTGGAAACACCAATGCCCTGAATGGAAAATTCTAGCTATATGTCACCATATACAACCCTGAGATTCATTTTCTTGCAGGCATACTCAATAAATCTATAGAATAATAACCTTAACAGAATCAATGAAAGACTACCCAACTTGGATGTTCAACCAGTGTGCAGAAGACAACAAACTGCAAATACGAAAAGAAATAAATAATGCTAATAAATAAATAAGCAATAAGTTTCGAGAACATGAGATGAAGAGTCCTTGAAAGTGAGTTCGTAGCTGGGAACAATTCAGTAATGGTGCAAGTGAAGTTGAGTGAAGTTATCCCCTCTGATTCAAGAGCCTGATGATTGAGGGGTAATAACTGTTCCTGAACCTGATGATGTTAAGTCCAAAGGCTCCCATACCTTCTTCATGATGGCAGCAATGAGAAGAGAGCTTGTCCTGGGTGGCGGGGGTGCCTGACGATGGATGCTGCTTTCGTCTGACAATGTTCCATGTAGATGAGCTCAATGGTGAATAGGGATTTACCCAGGATGGACTGGGCTGTGTCCACTACTTTTTGTAGGATTTCCCATTCAAGGGCATTGGTGTTTCCATACCAGGCATCCCACAGTGGTGATAGTGGCAATTTACTAGCAAGGCACAGCAAGCAAAACCCTGAACTTTGAACTTTGGATGCTTGACATCTGGTAGAGTGATCGTTCTGTGAGGACCAAAGGTGATAGAAGAAATCAATGGACCAGCCAGCAACTGTGGAGGGAAATCCACTGTTGACGCTTTGGGCTGAGACCCATTCTGTTCAAATGGTCCTCACAGAACAATCACTTTACCAGATGTCAAGCATCCAAAGTTCAAAGTTCATTTATTATCAAAGTATGTATACATTATACAACCATGAGACTCATCTCCTAACAGGCAGCCATGAAACGAAGAAACACAAAAACTAACCCCAGATATATTAAAAAAAAGGCTGTCTGTCACCCAATGTACAGAGAATATAAAACTACATCATGCCATAAGAACATAGAAGAATAAAGTAACCCATAAAAAGACCGTCAAACACTCAATGTGCAAGGAAAAAAAACATCATGCATACAGTAACCACAAGCAAGTAGTGTTTCTGAACTGAAGTCCGTAAGGAGAGTCCGAGACCTATAGTTCAGCGCAGATCTGAGTAAACATCGTGGGGCAGCGATTTTAATTGGCCTGTACCTTGCCTCGGGCCCAATCACCTTGACCTTTTCAATCTGGCCCAGTGGTTAAACTTGCGTCTGAACAACGGGCAATAAAGTATGATTCATGCATTCTGGTGTATCAGGCGTGGCACTTTAGTGTAACACATTACAACACCAGCTTTAAGGTCAGGGTTTAATTCCTGCTGCTGCCTGTAAGGAGTTCGTACGTTCTTTTCATGATCATGGGGGTTTCCTCTGGGTACTCCAGTTTCCTCCCACACTTTAAGTATGTACAGGATAGGATCAGTAAATTGTAGGAATGCTGTGTTGGTGCCAGAAGCATGGCAACACTTGCAGGCTGCCCCCAGCACACCTCGGACTATGCTCACCATTGACATAAACAATGAACTTCAAAAGATTGAAAGTAGCTTTATTGTCAAAGTATGTATGCAGGGAACAACCCTGAGATTTGTCTTCCTTCAGGCAGCCACAAAACAAAGAAACACCATGGAACCCGTTCCAAGAAACCATCAAACAACCAACGTGCAAAAAAAAGAAAAAAACCACGCAAACGACAATAAAACAAGTGGTTAATGCACAGAATATTAAATATCAAACTGCAGTGTCCTTGAAACCATCAGGGAATGATCGGTTCAGTTCAATTTAGCACTACGTCGGTCAATGTACATGTGACAAAGAAAGCTAATCTTTAAATTCAGAAGTCTATACTGAGAACAAATTTATGCATCGTACAGATTGCTCATGGATCTAATCTGCCGTTTCTGTCGCAGCGATTTTGCGAGAGCAGTAGGGCTGAGTGTGGTTGTAATTCTTCAGTCTAGAGATGAATAGCTTGACAAGTGAAAGGACACAGCATTGATGTTTGACTGTAAATTCAAATGACAACACAATGTTACTAAGTGTATTTCTTAAATAAGTGCAGTGTAAGATTTGGAGTTGCTGCCTAAGTATTCTAATGGATCAAGAGGAGATTATTAACTCAGTGAGTAATCTTGATACTTTATATTGCTCTGATCCTAAATATCTTTTATTATTCTTCTCTGAAAGTGTTATTAATTGGGCTACATGATGTGTACCTGAAAGTATTCCAAATACGAAGAGCTTTTACTTGATGGTATGCGATTTCTGATTGGATTGATTCAAGGTACAAGAGATGTTAAGCATAAAAAGTGCAGGCTTAGTAAGGACAATGAGAAATAATATTCTTTTTATTTCCAAGCTTCTCATAAGGTAGATATGGACTGATTCAGTTGTGCCTTAGGTTCTGAGTAACCCTTGTTATGGTTGACTGAAGCTGAGCCTCAATTGTGAGCTTCAACCTGCTGTTCATGGGAAAGAAAGCTCTGTTTACCTTGACTTAGGTAACTTACTGTAAGTTTTTGCAACATTAACGGCAGTGTGGCTACAGGGTCACAGAGATAGTGTCTGATTGCATCATACTGACCACAGAGTACTTCTAAGACATCCTGATGGCTTGAATAGCCTCATAGCCCATGGAAGAATGGACTGATGATGCTCGTGGGGATGAAACTCTTCTTCAGAGCACATACAGGAACTTTTCAATATCAAATTTATACCAGTGAAAGTGTGAACTTTATACCTGTCCACCTTCACCTTCATCCTTTGTTGTGGTGTCCTCCTCTTGTTGAAGAAGTGCAGAGGTTCATCTGTAAGCCCAAGAAAGCAGTCTACAGCAGACCCATACAAAGAGCGACAGGCCAGCTGCTGAATATTTCAAAGTTGCTTGACAGTAGAATGGTGCTGGCATCAGAAACAACGAGTAGGAGTAAGTATGTCAGACTGAAAGTTATGGGGTACGGCAGAGACTGGTGCTTGGGACCCTACAACTCGCAATCTATCAACAATTTCATTAAGGCAGGGGTTTCCAACCTGGGGTCCACAGATCCCTTGCTTGATCGTATTGAT
Source organism: Mobula birostris (assembly GCF_030028105.1). Lineage (NCBI taxonomy): Eukaryota > Metazoa > Chordata > Chondrichthyes > Myliobatiformes > Myliobatidae > Mobula > Mobula birostris. Next base: position 125,601,618 of record NC_092372.1, on the reverse strand, counting down.
CCATGCCATAAAAGAGGTTGGGAACCCCTGGATTAAGAGGACTAAATGTCAGATTTCCAAGTCACTGATGATATAAATCTAGATAGAATCATGATTAAACAAAGTTTGAGATGAAATATTCAGATTTATTGAATGGACAACAATGATGGATGGATAGCGTATAAAATGGACACATGGAGGTTCAGTTCATTGGTAAAAACAGACCTGCTATCTATTTTCAAATGGCAACAAACCAAGTAATGTTGGTGTTCAAAGCAACCTGGGTACCTTGCACAAGCAACTGTAAGCTAATAGGCAGCTCCTGCAGGCGGTAAAGAAGTTGAACAGCATTTTCACCTTTATTGTGAGGAGATTAGGGTGCAAGGGGAAAGCTATCTTATAATAATTAAGTGAAATTAGGTTTAATTAGCATTCAAACCACACATCGAAACAGTGCTCTTCTGGAGCTAAGGTGCAAAACGTTCAAAATAGCAAGCAAACATTAAAAAGCTAATGGGTAACATAATTCAAAGTATCGAGCAAAGAAGCATATTCATGCAAAAAAAACATATATAGTCCAAGACCCTGAATGACAATGTCCAGCAATCGATGGTACAGTGGAATCCAGCCTGTCATTCCACTACTCGAACACAGGAGGGCAGCACCACGGGAGTGGTCAGGCCCCAACCGAGCTCAGCCACGCTGTAGTGCTTCTGCATCTCTCACTTGGTCTGCAGTGGCAGGCAAGCCCGAGGTTTGAGGCCTACTTTTCACTACAAGCAAGGTTACACAGCTCCCATGTCAGCTATCCCTCCACCAGACAAGGGTAACAGGCCTGTGGCAATTTATATTATTATTGTCCAACGGAGTCTTGTGATCGCAAGTGAAATGTCTGAGACATTCTCCCACAGTTATACTGCACTATCTTCAATGCTTCCGAGTAGCAGGCAGCAACAGTGCCTGCATCCAGGTCAACTCCTCCAATACACCAGCAGGCTCCTACGATATCCCAACGGGCTTCTCTGAACCCAAATCCCCTCCTCTGACATCTCAACCAGCCCCTCCAACATCCTGACCAGCTCTTCCGACACCTCGTCCGACCCCTTCAACACCCTGGCCAGCTCCACCACCAACATCAGACTAGCTACTCTGATCAAACAGCAGCTCACTCATGGAGTAGACCTGGAGTACCATATGTTCATCAATATCATCAACCTCTCAGCAGACATCATCACCATTATCATCAACCTCTCAGTGGACGTCATCATCATCAACCTCTCAGTGGACATCATCACCATTATCATCAACCTCTCAGAGGACGTCATCATCATCATCATCATCAACCTCTCAGTGGACATCATCATCATCATCATCGTCATCAACCTCTCAGTGGACATCATCATCATCATCATCGTCATCAGCCTCTCAGTGGACATCATCATTATCACCATCAAACATCATCAACCTCTCAGTGGACACCAACATCATCATCATCATCGTCATTGTTATGTGGTGTGTTGTGTGACATGGGTGATCGTGGTCTATCCATGATGATAATTGTTCTGGCAAATTTTTCTAAGAGTGGTTTGCCATTGCCTTCTTCTGGGCAGGGACCCCAGCCATTATCAATACTCTTCAGAGATTATCTGCCTGGCATCAGTGGCCACATAACTAGGACTTGTAATATGAACCAGCTGCTCATATGACCATCCACCATCTGCTCCCATGGCTTGAAGTGACTCTGATCAAGGGGCTAAGCAGGTGAAACCTTTTGCCCAAGGGTGGCCTGCAGGCTAGCAGAGGGAAGGAGTGTCTTCCACCTACTTTGGCAAATGGTCTGTATGCTCCAGAGGAATGACAGAGATGTCATTCTGTGAAGTTCAGAGCCCCTCGTGACTTCCTTAATGTAAAAGCATGCAGAATCTACCTGACTAGCAGACCACAGTATGTGTGCTTGCAACACTGTGTGTCAGACAGAGTGGTCAGCAGCACTGAGGCTCCACAGGGGACTGTCTTGTCTCCCTTTCTCTTTATCATCTACACCTCGGACTTCAAATACTGTACAGAGTCTTGCCATCTTCAGAAGTTTTCTGATGACTCTGCCATAGTTGGATGCATCAGCAAGGGAGATGAGGCTGATTACAGGGCTATGGTAGGAAACTTTGTCACATGGTGTGAGCAGAGTTATCTGCAGCTTAATGTGAAAAAGACTAAGGAGCTGGTGGTGGACCTGAGGAGGGCTAAGGCACCGGTAACCCCTGTTTCCATCCAGGGGGTCAGTGTGGACATGGTGGAGGATTACAAATACCTGGGGATACGAATTGACAATAATTGTATTGCTACATTTATGCTCTATTCTTGGTTGGTGCGGCTGTAATGAAACCCAATTTCCCTCGGGATCAATAAAGTATATCTATCTATCTATCTATCTATCTATCTATCTAAACTGGACTGGTCAAAGAACACTGAGGCTGTCTACAAGAAGGTTCAGAGCCGACTCTATTTCCTGAAGAGACTGAGGTCGCTAACATCTGTTGGATGATGCTGAGGATGTTCTACGAGTCTATGGTGGTCAATGCTAACATGTTTGCTGTTGTGTGCTGGGGCAGCAGACTGAGGGTAGCAGACACCAACAGAATCAACAAACTCATTCGTAAGGCCAGTGATGTTGTGGGGATGGAACTGGACTCTCTCACGGTGGTGTCTGAAAAGAGGATGCTGTCTAAGTTGCATGCCATCTTGGACAATGTCTCCCATCCACTTCATAATGTACTGGGTGGGCACAGGAGTACATTCAGCCAGAGACTCATTCCTCCAAGATGCAACATTGAGCATCATAGGAAGTCATTCCTGCCTGTGGCTATTAAACTTTACAACTCCTCCCTTGGAGGGTCAGACACCCTGAGCCAATAGGCTGGTCCTGGACTTACTTCCATCTGGCATGACTTACATATTATTATTTAATTATTTATGGTTTTATTTTGCTATATTTATACTCTATTCTTGGTTGGTGCAACTGTAACGAAACCCAATTTCCCTCGGGATCAATAAAGTATGTCTATCTATCTATCTATCTATCTGTCTAATCTGTAATAGGTAGCAAACATCAGCAGTTGCAGTTGGAATATTCTTGAATCTTGGAATTGTGGTTCACTTTGATCTAGAGCAGTGTATGTCCTTGGGTGAGTTTGTGTGTAAACACAGGAGATTCTGCAGATGCGGGAAATCCAGGGCAACACACATAAAATGCTGGAGGAACTCAGCAGGTCAGGCAGTATCTATGCAGAGGAATAAACAGCTGATGCTTTGGGCCAAGACTCTTGAATATGATGTTTTTGATGTCACAGATCTCCCTGAGGACTGCCTTTTGGAAGAGTTTCCTTTGTAGATATTGCACCTTAAAGAAGTTCATATAAGACTTTGGCTCAGACACTGTGAAGTCTGAGTGGTTAAGGCCTTAAAGATTGAGTTCCTCCTTCACGGGTGCCTGAAAGGTGTCTGTCGCATGCCCACGCCAGCCATGAGGTGGAGAGCTAGGTCTAGACAACTGCAGTGAAGTGTTTGAAGATACAAGGTTCTTCACATGGCCTTAGACCTCCTGGACAACACAAACACCTATGACAGGATGCTGTTCATCGACTATAGCTCAGCATTTAATACCATCATTCCCACAATCGTGATTGAGAAGTTACAGAACCTGGGCCTCTGTACCTCCCTCTGCAATTGGATCCTCGAATTCCTCACTGGAAGACCACAAACTGTGCAGATTGGTGATAACATCTCCTCCTCACTGACAATCAACACTGATGCACCTCAGGGGAGTGTGCTTATCCCACTGCTCTACTCCTCAGCTCTCTCTATACCCATGACTGTGTGGCTAGGCATAGCTCAAAGACCATCTATAAATTTGCTGACAATATGACCATTGTTGGTAGAACCTCAGATGGAGATGAGAGGGCGTACAGGAGCGAGATTTGCCAACTAGTGGAGTGGTGTCACAGCAACAACCTTACACTCAATGTCATTAAGATGAAAGAGCTGATTGTGGACTTCAGGAAGGGTAAGACGAAGGAACACATACCAATCCACATAGAGGGAACAGAAGTGGAGAGAGTGAGCAGTTTCAAGCTCCTGAGTGTCCCTGAGGATCTAACCTGGTCCCGACATATCAATGCAGTTAATAAGAAGACATGACATGACTTCATGAGGCGTTTGAAGAGATTTGGTATGTCAACAAATACACTCAAAAACTTCTATAGTTGTACTGTGGAGAGCATTCTGACAGGCTGCACCACTGTCTGGTATGGAGGGGTTACTGCACAGGACCGAAAAAGGCTGCAGAGGGTTGTAAATATAGTCAACTCCATCTTGTGTACTAGCCTACAAAGTTCCCAGGACATCTTCAAGGAGCGGTGTCTCAGAAAGGCAGCGTCCATTATTAAGGACCTCCAACACACAGGGCATGAGCTTTTCTCACTGTTACCATCAGGTCGGAGATACAGAAGCCAGAAGGCACACACTCAGCGATTCAGAAACAACTTCTTCCCCTCTGCCATCCGATTCGTAAATAGACATTGAACCTGTAAACATGATTTTTAATCTATTGAATATACTGTATGTATACTGTAATTGATTTATTTATTTATTATTATCTTTTTCTTCTTCTTCTTCCATATTATGTATTGCATTGAACTGCTGCTGCTAAGTTAACAAATTTCACGACACTTGCCAATGATAATAAACCTGATTCTGATTCTGATTCTGACAATGATGGGCCAAGTGGGAGCAGTGATCAGAGTGAACTGTGACCACGTGGAGTGCTAGACATCAGGTTAGCCATGAATACCTTTTGAGCCTGATCGCTCCTTTTGACAGTGCTGTTTCTGAGCTATTAGTACTAGCAAATGCTAAACGTTCAGTGACTGAACGTTGATAGCTTCTCTAAGCTATATGATTAATATTATCTCACGTGAGGAATTTTGGCAGTGCACTATTATGGATGTTATTTATGAGAAAATGTTTTATTAATATGTAAATGTCACTGAGAACTGAACAGAGAATGTTATCAGGCACCAAGAATCGTGTGTACAATTGCTTCATTTTATGTGGAAGCAATTTTCAGCCGATTAACAGGGCTCTTTTTTCATGTTCTTTTTGTTTTTTTATTACAAGCAAAAAAACAAAAAAAAACAGCACATCCACAAAAACCACTACCTTAACAAAATCAAATTAAATATTGAGCACCAAAAGACCATAAGACCATAATACAAAGGAGCAGAAGTCAGCCATTCGGCCCATCGAGTCTGCTCCGTCATTTTATCATGAGCTGATCCATTCTCCCATTTAGTCCCACTGCCCCGCCTTCTCACCATAACCTTTCATGCCCTGGCTACTCAGATACCTATCAATCTCTGCCTTAAATACACCCAATGACTTGGCCTCCACTGCTGCCCATGGCAACAAATTCCATAGATTTACCACCCTCTGGCTAAAAAAATTTCTTCACGTCTCTGTTCTGATTGGGCACCCTTCAATCCTTAGGTCATGCTCTTTCGTACTGGACTCACCCATCATGGGAAACAACTTTGCCACATCCACTCTGTCCATGCCTTTCAACGTTCGAAATGTTTCTATGAGGTCTCCCTCATTCTTCTAAACTCCAAGGAATACAGTCCAAGAGTGGACAAACGTTCCTCATATGTTAACCCTGTCATTCTCGGAATCATTCTAGTGAATTTTCTCTGTACCCTCTCCAATGTCAGCACATCCTTTCTTAAATAAGGAGACCAAAACTGCCTGCAGTACTCCAAGTGAGGTCTCACCAGTGCCTTATAGAGCCTCAACATCACATCCCTGCTCCTATACTCTATTCCTCTAGAAATGAATGCCAACATTGTATTCGCCTTCTTCACTACCAACTCAACCTGGAGGTTAACCTTAAGGGTATCCTGTACGAGGACTCCCAAGTCCCGTTACATCTCAGAACTTTGAATTCTCTCCCCTTTTAAATAATAGTCTGCCCATTTATTTCTTCTGCCAAAGTGCATAACCATACATTTTCTGACATTGTATTTCATTTGCCACTTCTTTGACCATTCTTCCAATCTATCCAAGTCTCTCTGCAGACTCTCTGTTTCCTCAGCACTACCGGCCCCTCCACCTATCTTCGTATCATCAGCAAACTTAGCCACAAAGCCATCTATTCCATAATCCAAATCGTTGATGTACAATGTAAAAAGAAGCGGCCCCAACACAGACCCCTGTGGAACACCACTGGTAACCGGCAGCCAACCAGAATAGGATCCCTTTATTCCCACTCTCTGTTTCCTGCCAATCAGCCAACGCTCTATCCACGTATGTAACTTTCCTGTAATTCCATGGGCTCTTACCTTGTTAAGTAGCCTCATGTGTGGCACCTTGTCAAAGGCCTTCTGAAAATCCAAATATACAACATCCACTGCATCTCCCTTGTCCAGCCTACTTGTAATTTCCTCAAAAAATTGTAATAGGTTTGTCAGGCAGGATTTTCCTTTAAGGAAACCATGCTGAGTTCTGCCTATCTTGTCATATGCCTCCAGGTACTCTGTAACCTCATCCTTGACAATCGACTCCAACAACTTCCCAACCACTGATGTCAAGCTAACAGGTCTATAATTTCTTTTTTGCTTCCTTGCCCCCTTCTTAAATAGCAGAGTGGCATTTGCAATCTTCCAGTCCTCCGGAACCATGCCAGAATCTATCAACTTTTGAAAGATCATCGCTAATGCCTCCGCAATCTCCACAGCTACTTCCTTCAGAACAGGAGGGTGCATTCCATCAGGTCCGAGAGATTTATCTACCTTTAGCCTATTCAGCTTCCTGAGTACTTTCTCTGTCGTAATTGTGACTGCGCACACTTCTCTTCCCTGACACCCTGAGTGTCCGGGAGAAAAATATAAAGGCAAAAGTAAGCACACACAGCAGAGGTGCACCGCATCAAAAAACCTCAGTCCTCACCCCGTAAGAAAGTCCAATACAGGACCCCATATCCTTTCAGAGATGTCCCCTCTGTCCTCCTTACATAGTCTCAGTCTCTCCAAATGTAAAGTACTTGCCAGTTCTCTCAGACACAGGTCGAACGTAGGTACAGAATCCATTTTCCACATTTGCAGGATTAACTTCTTAGCAATCACCATGCCAAACAATACAGCCTTTTTTTCATTCTTATTGACTGAAGATAGGGAGCTTGTTGCTCCGAGGATGGCTATGAGCGGGTCTGATTCCCACCGCTTCCAAAAAGCTTCAGAGAAACAGTGAAAAATACTTCTCCAGAATGCATAAATCTTACAACATGACCAGGACGAATGTGACAAGTTACTGTTCACAGATTTACATCTATTACAAACTGGTGAAATATCAGGGTAGAAACTGTGCAACTTTTCTTTGGAATAATGGAGTCTATGTATTGTTTTAAACTGTTTAAGTCTGTGTCTGACGTTGACCGAACAATCATGTATACTCTTTAAACACTCATCCCAGCCCTCCTCTGTCAGTTCTATACCCAATTCATCCACCCATGCCTGTTTAAGACCTGCAGTGTTCATCAGAGCTCCATTATGTAGGATCTGATAAAAATAGGGTACCGCACTACGAGTAACAGGATCAAATTTATTTATTGCCTCCAAGGACTCATGTTTGTCTAAAACCTCAAAGTTAGGTGTATATTTCACAACGTAATCTCGAATTAAAAATATCTAAAAAATCTAGATGCAGGGATATTGTAAATTGCTTGTAACTGCGCAAATGAGGCAAAGTTTTCATTAATATATAGGTCACCTACACTACAGATGCCCCTCTGTTTCCAGGTAGAAAAAACAGTATCATTCAGGCCAGGCAAAAAGGAATGATTGTCACAAATCGGAGTGTTAATATAAAGTTTTTGGGGCCTTAATGTGTAGTTGAATCTGCTTCCAAATTCTTATAGTGCTGCCAACCACGAAGCTGTTACTAAAATGTGACTTATTAGCTGCAGTGGGGCTATTAAGGAGAGCTGGTAAGGAAGTCTTCTTACAAAGCTCTCACTCTATGAGTAACCATGCTGGGCACGAGTCTGAGGTAGAGGGTGGGCCTTTTTTCCACCATGCAAGAATGGATAGGTGAGCAGCCCAGTAATACGTTTTAATGTCTTGTAGGGCAAAACCACTTGCTTCCTTGGGCTTTGACAAGTGTTTTTTAGTAATTCTAATGGCTTTATAATTCCAAATGAGGGTATAATAATTGAATCCAATTGCTTAAAATATGACAGAGGAATAAAACATGGAATTGACTGGAAAAGATAAAGAAATCGTGGCAGTACAATCATCTTGATTGTGTTAACCCTCCTCACCAAAGAAATTAGAAGGGTTTCCCAAAAGTCAATGTTGCGTTTCATCTGCTCAACGTTGTTTCGCCAATTCACTTGCAAAAGGTCATCTGGGTTTTTTGTAATAGTCACACCAAGGTAGGAAAAATTATCATAACAACACACATCAAAGTTGCTGGTGAACGCAGCAGGCTAGGCAGCATCTCTAGGAAGAGGTGCAGTCGACGTTTCAGGCCGAGACCCTTCGTCAGGACTAACTGAAGGAAGAGTGAGTAAGGGATTTGAAATTTGGAGGGGGAGGGGGAGATCCAAAATGATAGGAGAAGACACAAGGGGGAGGGATGGAGCCAAGAGCTGGACAGGTGATTGGCAAAAGGGGATACGAGAGGATCATGGGACAGGAGGTCTGGGAAGAAAGACAAGGGGGAGGGGGACCCAGAGGATGGGCAAGAGGTATATTCAGAGGGACAGAGGGAGAAAAAGGAGAGTGAGGGAAAGAATGTGTGTATAAAAATAAGTAACAGATGAGGTACGAGGGGGAGGTGGGACCTTAGCAGAAGTTAGAGAAGTCGATGTTCATGCCATCAGGTTGGAGGCTACCCAGACGGAATATAAGGTGTTGTTCCTCCAACCTGAGTGTGGCTTCATCTTTACAGTAGAGGAGGCCATGGATAGACATGTCAGAATGAGAATGGGATGTGGAATTAAAATGTGTGGCCACTGGGAGATCCTGCTTTCTCTGGCGGACAGAGCGTAGATATTCCGCAAAGCGGTCTCCCAGTCTGCGTCGGGTCTCGCCAATATATAAAAGGCCACATCGGGAGCACCGGACGCAGTATATCACCCCAGTCGACTCACAGGTGAAGTGTTGCCTCACCTGGAAGGGACTCACAGGTGAAGTGTTGCCCCTTGAAAATACCTTGACACGGTTTTATCACCCCTTGAAAAATGTAACTAGCAAAATTATCATAAGTTATTTTGAAGGGAATGGACTGTAAATACACTGTATTAACCACTGCAGTGACTGGCATTAGTTCACTCTTATCCCAATTAATAGAGAAATGAGAAACTACCAAAATTATTAATTAGAGTCAGAAGGGCGAGTACTGACGTTTGTGGGCTGGAGATATATAAAAGGACATCATCAGCATATAACGAAAGGTGATGTTTATGTCCATGCATATCAATGGGAGATATCAAAGAGTCCTGTCTGATACTAACAGCCAGTGGCTCAATGATAACTGCAAACAAAAACGGAGGAAGGGGGCAGACTTGACGAGTCCCACGATGAATTGCAAAAGGGGAGGAAATAATCTGATTAGTGATAATAGAAGCAGATGGGTGTGAATAAATTACCTCAATCCATTTAATGAAGGCTGGTCCAAATCCAAATTTCTTAAGTGCAAACATCATATATGGCCATTCCACTTGGTCAAACGCATGTTGTACATCTAATGAAATGACTACAGCCTCTTCTGCATGTTTTGTATATAAAATATTGAAAAGACGATGCAAATTAAAATGCGTATGTCTACCTGGCATAAAGCCAGTTTGATCTGGATGAATAATAGAACAAATGCATTCTTTTAACCTATTGGCCAGGACTTTCCCAAGAATTTTGGTTTCAATGGGCAGCAGCGAAATGGGGCGATATGATGAAACCACCTCGGGATCACGGCCTGGTTTTGGAATCAGAGAAACATTGGCTTTACATAAAATAGGTGGCAATCTGGAAGCTGTCCTAGAGTGATTAAACATTCGTAAGAGCAGAGGTGACAATTTTGAACCAAATACTTTGAAGAATTCCATGCTAAAACCATCAGGACCCGCTGCCTTTTTATTGGGGAGGGAAGAGATGACCTTCTTGATCTCATCTAGGCTTATATCAGCTTCAAGTGTATTTATTGAATCTGTTGACAGCGTGGCAGATTCAGATTATCAAAAAATGCATCTATAGCTTCAATGTCTGGACCGCCTTGTGATTGGTAAACATTAGCATAGAACTCCACAAAACACTTATTAATTTTTTCTGGGTCCGTCTGTAAAAAGCCATCTTTCGCCTTTATACGATGTATGGCCCTGGAGGCCTGCATCTGTCTTAACTGATGGGCTAATAACTTATGGGGCTTTTCACCAAGCTCAAGATACCTCTGTCTGACTTGTGTCAGTAGTTTTGAGACACTCTTGGACATTATAGAATTATACTCATGCCGTAAGGCAGTAATCTTATTAAGGAATTCTGCTTCCTGGTTTATTTTGTAAGAAGCTTCCAGATTTGCCAACTGATCATCTATTTCAGTTAACCTTTTCTTGAATCTTCTTTTTCTGCTGTCTCATATGCTATTATGCAACCTCTAATAACCACCTTCGTGGCCTCCCAAAGAGTGGAATCATCAACACCGCCCACATTATTGGTGCTTAAGTATAGATTTATCTTATCTGAAAGATAAGGGCAAAAATCCTTATCTTTTAGCAAAGCATTATTTAAACACCAACTATATTCACTTCTTCTAGTAGTCATAGTCATAGTCATACTTTATTGATCCTGGGGGAAGCTGGTTTTCGTTACAGTTGCCCATAAATAATAAATAGTAATAGAACCATAAATACTTAACTAGTAATATGTAAATTATGCCAGTAAATTATGAAATAAGTCCAGGACCAGCCTATTGGCTCAGGGTGTCTGACCCTCCAAGGGAGGAGTTGTAAAGTTTGATGGCCACAGGCAGGAATGACTTCCTATGACGCTCTGTGTTGCATCTCAGTGGAATGAGTCTCTGGCTGAATGTACTCCTGTGCCCAACCAGTACATTATATAGTGGATGGGAGACATTGACCAAGATGGCATGCAACTTAGACAGCATCCTCTTTTCAGACACCACCATGAGAGAGTCCAGTTCCATCCCCACAACATCACTGGCCTTACAAATGAGTTTGTTTATTTTGCTGGTCTCTGCTACTTTCAGCCTGCTGCCCCAGCACACAACAGCAAACTTGACAACACTGGCCACCACAGACTCGTAGAACATCCTTAGCATTGTCTGGCAGATGTTAAAGGACCTCAGTCTCCTCAGGAAATAGAGACGGCTCTGACCCTTCTTGTAGACAGTCTCAGTGTTCTTTGACCAGTCCAGTTTATTGTCGATTCGTACCCCCAGATATCTGTAATCCTCCACCATGTCCACACTGACCCCCTGGATGGAAACAGGGGTCACCGATACCTTAGCTCTCCTCAGGTCTACCACCAGATCCTTAGTCTTTTTCACATTAAGCTGCAGATAATTCTGCTCACACCATGTGACAAAGTTTCCTACCGTAGCCCTGTACTCAGCCTCATCTCCCTTGCTGATGCATCCAACTATGGCAGAGTCATCCGAAAACTTCTGAAGATGACAAGACTCTGTGCAGTAGTTGAAGTCCGAGGTGTAAATAGTGAAGAGAAAGGGAGACAAGACAGTCCCCTGTGGAGACCCAGTGCTGCTGATCACTCTGTTGGACACACAGTGTTGCAAGCACACGTACTATGGTCTGCCAGTCAGGTAATCAAGAATCCATGACACCAGGAAAGCACCCACCTGCATCGCTGTCAGCTTCTCCCCCAGCGGAGCAGGGCGGATGGTGTTGAACCCACTGGAGAAGTCAAAAAACATGACCCTCACAGTGCTCGCTGGCTTGTCCAGGTGGGCGTAGACACGGTTCAGCAGGTAGACGATGGCATCCTCAACTCCTAGTCGGGGCTGGTAGGTGAACTGGAGGAGATCTAAGTGTGGCCTGACCATAGGCTGGAGCAGCTCCAGAACAAGTCTCTCCAGGGTCTTCATGATGTGGGAGGTCAATGCCACCGGTCTGTAGTCATTGAGGCCGCTGGGGCGTGGCATCTTCGGCACAGGGACAAGGCAGGACGTCTTCCACAGTACAGGAACAATTTGAGTATAAGGGAGACAGGATAATGATC